>NC_090437.1:1334874278-1335174278 GCF_031143425.1 Pleurodeles waltl | reverse complement strand
GTACATTTTGATCTCTGAAGATGATGCCAATCACCTTGTCCTAAAGCTGCACTGCCCATTTAATGTTCACGGTGAAGGTAGGGTGATCTTGGGGTGACCATGCTGAAGGCTACAGAATGTGCCTGATAAGAGTTTACATCGTAGATGTCATTGTGAGATGGGTATAGGGAAGGAGAGAGAATATCTCACCTGCAGAATTTTCTTCAGTTGGTAGTCATCTTCCACCACAAGGATGTTGGCTTCACTGTTGTTGGCCACGTACTGACAGGCATCCACTGAGCTTGTGGGGTATATTCCAACAGGAATACCACTGCAAACAAAGGAGAGGGAGAGGTTGAAATCCATGTCCTTCGGTATAAGAAGATGCTTACGTATGTCATGAAGGACACAAATGCTTCTTGGGGTTTTCCCAACCCCTCTTTAAATATCCTCCAACAAGCCAGAACCGAGCAGAGGCCATCACAGCATATAGGACAGGCTGGGGAAGAACATGTTCACTCTCTCACCTCGTGATGGCATAAGGTGCATCCCATCTTCTAGGACAGCAGCAGAGGTGGCAGCCGGTATTTACCAGTAACCATGTGGGTGTGCGTTCCATCCTGACACTCTGCTACCGCACACACTCGCAGATGTGGTCGAGGCCACACCACCACAAGAACTCACAGCTCCTGAGTGTGTGCAACCTCACAGCTCCTTACAGTCGCATCTTTTGTGTGGATGCATGCAAGTCGACTTGCATCCGTAATGCTGCCTCTTCTAGCGTCCGCAACATGAACTCTTCCTACGTCTGCATGTAGGGTCACTAAAGCACTTCACCTACCTCTAAACCAAGATCTTCATGGCATCTTTTCATTAAAACCCTTTTTTGATTTACACATAAAGGTTTTTGGGGGTTGGCCATTGGCTCATAACAGGGATAATTAAAGAGGCTGATGTAGCTACAGTACCAGGACTTAGAGGATGGAGGATTAAAGTACATGTTCACTAATGTTGGACTTTTTGCCTTACACAGGGTCATCCCCAGTCTTTTTGCCTCCTTCCTCCTGGTTTTTCTGACCTCTCGCTGTTGGCTCTAGGACTCTGAGCACTTTATCACTGCTGACCAGTGCTAAAGTGCAGGTGCTCTCCCATCTAAAGTTGGTATGATTGGCTTATACCTAATTGGCATATTTAATTTACCTATAAGTCCCTTGTACAGTGGTATCTCTATACCCAGGGCCTGTAAATTAAATACTACTAGTGGGCCTGCAGCACTGCTTGCGCCACCCACTGAAGTAGACTTTCAAACCTGTCTCAGGCCTGCTAGCGCAGGGCCTGTGTGTGCAGTTTTCTGCCACAGGGACCTGGCATCTTAATTTACTTGCCAGGCCCAGAACTCCCCTGTTACTACATGTAAGTCACCCCTAAGGTACGCCGTAGCTAGCCCTATGGGCAGGGTGCCATGTATGTAGAAAGGCAGGACATGTGCCATATTGCATGGCCTGTCCTAGTAGTGACAAACAGCTTAACTTGGTGTCTCACTGCTGTGAGTGCTGCCTTCTCATAGGATTGCATTAGAAATGCCCTGCCTTATGTGTAAGGGGTATTGTCTGATTTATGAGGGGTAGCGTAGGCGTGTTTGGTATGGTTGTGATGGTGATAATAAATGCTGCTTACTGGTGTGGGTATAGTTTTTATTACTATCACAGAAATGCCACTTCTAGAAAGTGCGCATTTATCTGTGCTTATGACTCTGGTGTTTTGCAGCTTGACTCCAATCCACGTCTGGGCAGAGTGACAGTTGGGGCTTTGTGCATACTTTTCAGACAGCCTGTACACAGGGAGGGTGGAGGTGTCACAGAGGTGCATCTGCATACTGAATAGTCTTCCTGGGCTGAGAGAAGGGAGAGGCGGGGCACACCTGCATTTGTAAAGACTGTGCCCTGGCCTCACACAATAGGGTCGTTAACCCCCCCACTGATGTTTGGAGCCTGTGCTGAAAGGAGAGAGGGGGCACTCCCAGAACCAGTTGTAACTGGCTTGAACCTCCTCTCCCTACCATTGTAAAACACTGTAAGAACTGACTATAAGTACAGGGGAATTTTCCCCACAATTTGGAGACTCTTGGAATCATCTTGGAACTGGACACCAAAGGCTGAAAGGACTCACCAGGAACTGCCATGGACTGCTGCTGCTGTGCTGACCTGTGACCAGTCTGGTCACTGTGAAGGACTTGCCACTTGCTGCCTTTCCCTTGTGCTGGCCTGTAGCTGGGCCCTCCACCTGAGGACCTTGTCTTAAGATTCTGCTCCCCAGGGGCAGGGTGCTGTGGCCCCTGACCCCTGCATCCATTTCTTCACAATGGGTGCTTCTCCGTGGTTGCGGCTGCCATAGCGCTGATTGCAGCACGCTTACGGAGCCTTAGGAGCTCGTAGGCTCCTTGCTGCATTGTGCCCCTTTAAATAAGATCACTGCAGCGGCCCAGGAAGCTGGAAGAACACTCGCGCACCGCATCGGGTGCAGGCGAGTGTCTGCTCGGGCCCCAGGAGGGGTCTGATCTTCTTGTGGTTTTACGGCAGGACCAGGGGAAGGCGCGGGGAGTGCCCCCTTCCCCCTGGCCTCTGCATTAGGAGCAGGACGCTCCTTTTCTGCTGTTAGGTAAAACGGGCATTATTGTGGGCCCCCCCCCCTGGTGGAAGGGCCAGTGGAGGCCCGGGGGGGCCCCCAGAGATCGCGGGTCCCGGGAGGGGCCTGTCATTAAACTGGAGGGGGTGCGTGGTGCCCCCCTCTTGCCCTAAGTTGTTTTTGCTGGCTTTGGCCCCCCTTGTGAGGGCCGGTTGAGGCCCTGGGGGGACCCCAGTAATCATGGTCCCCGGAGGGGCCTGTCTATAAAAGAGAGGAGGTGCATGTCATCCCTCCTCTGACCCCAGAGTATAAGGGAGGCCCCCGTTTTGCGCATAGGAGCGCCGGGGGCCCCATTGTTCGCCTTCTAGGTACTGGAGGTGCCTTCATCCAACCAGGTACTGTTTAAAGGACCAATATAGTTGCAATCCAAAGTTCTTTCTACAGACTTTTGTTTGATTCATATATTACCTACCTGCGTTTGATGTTTTTACATATGTGTATGCAAATGTTCCTTTTATGGACATGCTTGCTAATATGTTTTTCTAACTTGCCATATGTTTTCTAATGTTCCTACTATTGGCATTTTATGATATTCTTATGACAAGTGCTGTGATGTAATAACGTGTTTTCCTGACTACTGCTTATGTTGCAGAATACTGAGTAACCTGTGTGTTATGTGTGACTACTGATAGGTTGCAGAGTAACTAATGTGTAACGTTCTGACAACTGCTAAGGTAGCAGGATAGTACTGATATGTGATGTTTGGTCTGATAATTGCCTTGTGTACAATACAGTATATTTTCATATAATCTGGTGTTGTGTTTCCTTTGTGGTGGGGATATTGTGTCACATGTATTGTGTGTGTTGTGCAAACGCTTTACACATTGCCTCCAGGTTAAGCCTGACTGCTCGTGCCAAGCTACCAAAGGGGTGAGCAGGGGTTATCTTGGACGTGTAACTCCCTTGCCCTGACTAGAGTGGGTAAGTTCTGCCTGGCTGAGGTGCATACCCTAGCCAACCAGAAACCCCATTTCTAACATTGGTCGTCAGCGGTGAGGATAGGACTTGTGCTTGCACAATACCATTGTGACTCATTATTTCACTACAAGGATTGCGTTTAGACCATCACATGTTTGGCTTCTCTTAACTTTCTCTCTTTGGTCATTTTTCCTGTTTTCCGTTCTCACGCTTGGGTTTTGTGGTTGTCACATTTGAGTTATTTGTACCTTTTCAAGATGGGGCTTACCTTTGATTTAGAGGACCTGCCGTTTTACACGCAGGAGGAATTAGAGGGGTTCTGTAGAGAGAGAGGGCTGCCTGCAGAAGGGGACCTCAGGAGATCTCTGAATTTCTTTGAAAGGTTTGTGACATATACCCAGGGAGGGAGTGTGCTTAGGGGGTACCCAGAGGATCCTGAGTGTAGCGAGGGTTCCCAATGGGAGGGCTCCCAGACCTCATCCCTAGAGAGTGGTAGAGAGACTGATCAGGAGGGTGAGAATGACCGGGTGGGGACGCCAGTTGACAGGGAAGACCCCAGTGATAGGGAGTCCCTTGCTTCGTCTAGTGTAAGAAGCAGGGCTACCTCTCATTCCTTGACGCCTGATGAGCTAAGAGATAGGCAGGAAGAGAGGGACCTGAAGTTGCAGTTAGCGCGCCTAGCTGTTGAGGAGAGAAGGGCTGAGGTAGAGAAGGCCTTAGTACAGGAGAGGATGGCAGAGGCGGAGAGAGCCTTTGCCAGAGAAAGACTCGCTCTAGAGCGCAGTCTAAAGGTTCTGGACTCACCAGCGCTGCAGGCGGAGTTCAGTGGTGGCAGCAATGTAGAGTGCTGTAGCAAAGATGTTCCTCACATACCCATAGATCTGGTACCTAGGTTCCAAGAGGGGGGTGACATACGTCAGTGGTTAAAGGAATATGAGAGGGCTCTGGTAGAGCGCAGGATCCCTGAGAAGGATTGTGGAACTGGCCTAGGGAGCTTTATTCCTGAGGAGGGGAGGGATGCCCTACTGACTCTAGAAGAGAGTAACAGGGAGGGGTACTCCACTGTAAAAAATGCACTGATTGTGAAGTATGGTTTTTCCCCTGAGGAATACAGAAAAAGGTTTAGGGGTGGTAAGAAACTGTCCCACCAGTCTTGGGAGGAGTTTGTGGAGGATTGCTGCATTGCACTAGATGGATGGGTGAAGGGTAGCACAGTAAACAATTTTGAAGGGCTGTTTAATCTGATTGTCAGAGAGCACCTGCTTCGTTGTTGTTTTTCAGAGTTACGCCAACACTTGTCAGTGTGTGAGCTCTCTGACCCCAGGGAGCTTGCAAAGGAGGCAGACTTCTGGTTGTGTACCAGAGGGTCCGGTGTGGCATTAGGGGGTGTTCCTAATGAGAGTGGTCTAGGTGTTTCCCAACCAGGTGTGGTGGGAAAGGCTTGTGTCCCAGGTAGGTCCCAGTGTATTGGGGCGGGTAAGGCACCCCATGTCCAGTCTCAGAGGAGAGGGAATGGGGTTGGGCTGAGGCCCTGGGTTCCCGAGCTCCAATCCCAGGTCCTGGAGGGTTCCATGAGTGAACGCCAGGAGGTGAGCCTAGCCTGTGCCGTAGGGCCAGCTGTTCAGAAGGATCCCATTTTGTCATTAGGACTTGGGCAGGTGGCTGGTGATAGCGTTCCGCCGGTCCTGGTGTCTGGTAGTCTCGCTCTACAGCGGAGGAGGCGGAAATCCAGGCATAGGGTTGAGAGGGGGCTGCGGGCTCCAGTGGAGAACATGGAGGGTCAGGGGTCAGCTCTGAGAGCAGAGCCCCCCAGGAAGGACCTTGGTGAGACCATTTCTGGGTTGGGGGGATCCAGACTCTGTCAGATGGGCAGAGGTCAGGAGACCTACGCCAGCCAGACTCATGTGTGGCCCTTTGGGAAGGTGTTTCCCTGGTGGGGGGTAGGTGTGCCCCCCAGGAAGTCCTGGTGCACCAGGCAATGACTCAACCGCAGGGTGGTGACTCTGGATTGGATGATCAGGTTCAGGGGTAAACTCGGACCTGATGGGGAGTAGGTGTGCTCCCAAGGAAGTCCTGGTGTGCCAGGCAGTGGTTCAACAGAGGGTAGTGACTCTGGGTTGGATTGCCAGATTCAGGGGGTAAGCTCTGATCTGG
Organism: Pleurodeles waltl; assembly: GCF_031143425.1. Taxonomy (NCBI): domain Eukaryota; kingdom Metazoa; phylum Chordata; class Amphibia; order Caudata; family Salamandridae; genus Pleurodeles; species Pleurodeles waltl. The sequence goes on along the minus strand of NC_090437.1, from coordinate 1,335,168,542 downwards.
TAGGGGGTAGGTGTGCTCCCAGGAAGTCCTGGTTCGCTGGGCAATGGTCCAGTCTAAGGGTGTCGTCCCTGGACTAGATAGACAGGTTCAGGGGGTAAACTCTGACCTGGTTGGGGGGGGCGGTTAGTGTGCTCATCCCCCGTGTGGAACTTCTGGTGGCTTCTCCCAAGGTGGGGAGACGCAGGACTCTGGAAGTGGGGTTCAGGGAGGGGGAAGCCCGCCCCGGACCCCGGTGCAAGTGTGGATTCTGGTGATACCCCTCCTAGGAGAGGAGGACGGGATCCTAGACGGAGGGGTAGAGGGAGAAGAGCCTTGCCTCTAACCCCTGTAGAACCTATGGGTGCGGACCCTAGGTTGGTGGATCAGTGGCAGGGTAGAGCCCCTGAACTGATTAGAGATGGAGTGGAGACAGGTTGCTTTGAACCTGGGGCTACCGCCCCCCACTCGTTATGGTTTCAGAGACCAGAGGCTCCTAGATGGCCTGGGGCCTGGTTCTGGCCATTGGCAGCTAGAGAACCCCTGTGGGTTGGTCTAGGCTGCCTGGGAAGCATTGACAGAGAGATCCAAGTGGAGTCAGGAAGGCGTAGAACTGGAACATGCCCCTGCTGTTGTGGGCCTGGGTCCTTGTTCTATCGCCCCAATCAGGGAAGTACATCAAGGTATTGATTGTTCTCCCCTGGCTTTTGGCTGGTAGGGGGTTATGTTGGACTTTTTGCCTTACGCAGGGTCATCCCCAGTATTTTTGCCTCCTTCCTCCTGGTTTTTCTGACCTCTCGCAGTTGGCTCTAGGACTCCGAGCACTTTATCACTGCTGACCAGTGCTAAAGTGCAGGTGCTCCCCCATCTAAAGTTGGTATGATTGGCTTATACCTAATTGGCATATTTAATTTACCTATAAGTCCCTTGTACAGTGGTATCTCTATACCCAGGGCCTGTAAATTAAATACTACTAGTGGGCCTGCAGCGCTGCTTGCGCCACCCACTGAAGTAGACTTTTAAACCTGTCTCAGGCCTGCTAGCGCAGGGCCTGTGTGCGCAGTTTTCTGCCACAGGGACCTGGCATCTAAATTTACTTGCCAGGCCCAGATCTCCCCTTTTACTACATGTAAGTTACCCCTAAGGTGTGCCCTAGCTAGCCCTATGGGCAGGGTGCCATGTATGTAGAAAGGCAGGACATGTGCCAAGTTGCTTGGCCTGTCCTGGTAGTGACAAACAGCTTAACTTGGTGTCTCACTGCTGTGAGTGCTGCCTTCTCATAGGATTGCATTAGAAATGCCCTGCCTTATGTGTAAGGGGTATTGTCTGATTTATGAGGGGTAGCGTAGGCGTGTTTGGTATGGTTGTGATGGTGATAATAAATGCTGCTTACTGGGGTGGGTATAGTTTTTATTACTATCACAGAAATGCCACTTCTAGAAAGTGCGCATTTATCTGTGCTTATGACTCTGGTGTTTTGTAGCTTGACTCCAATCCACGTCTGGGCAGAGTGACAGTTGGGGCTTTGTGCATACTTTTCAGACAGCCTGTACACAGGGAGGGTGGAGGTGTCACAGAGGTGCACCTGCATACTGAATAGTCTTCCTGGGCTGAGAGAAAGGAGAGGCGGGCACACCTGCATTTGTAAAGACTGTGCCCTGGCCTCACACAATAGGGTCGTTAACCCCCCACTGATGTTTGGAGCCTGTGCTGAAAGGAGAGAGGGGGCACTCCCAGAACCAGTTGTAACTGGCTTGAACCTCCTCTCCCTACCATTGTAAAACACTGTAAGAACTGACTATAAGTACAGGGGAATTTTCCCCACAATTTGGAGACTCTTGGAATCATCTTGGAACTGGACACCAAAGGCTGAAAGGACTCACCAGGAACCGCCATGGACTGCTGCTGCTGTGCTGACCTGTGACCTGTCTGGTCACTGTGAAGGACTTGCCACTTGCTGCCTTTCCCTTGTGCTGGCCTGTAGCTGGGCCCTCCACCTGAGGACCTTGTCTTAAGATTCTGCTCCCCAGGGGCAGGGTGCTGTGGCCCCTGACCCCTGCATCCATTTCTTCACGAGGGGTGCTTCTCCGTGGTTGCGGCTGCCATAGCGCTGATTGCAGCGCGCTTATGGAGCCTTGGGAGCTCGTAGGCTCCTTGCTGCATTGTGCCCCTTTAAATAAGATCACCGCAGCGGCCCGGGAAGCTGGAAGAACACTCGCGCACCGCATCGGGTGCAGGCGAGTGTCTGCACGGGCCCCAGGAGGGGTCTGATCTTCTTGTGGCTTCACGGCAGGACCAGGGGAAGGCACGGGGAGTGCCCCCTTCCCACTGGCCTCTGCGTTAGGAGCAGGACGCTCCTTTTCTGCTGTTAGGTAAAACGGGCATTATTGTGGCCCCCCCCCTTGGTGGAAGGGCCAGTGGAGGCCCGGGGGGGCCCCCGGAGATCGTGGGTCCCGGGAGGGTCCTGTCATTAAACCGGAGGGGGTGCGTGGTGCCCCCCTCCTGCCCTAAGTTGTTTTTGCTGGATTTGGCCCCCCTCGTGAGGCCGGTTGAGGCCCTGGGGGGCCCCCAGTAATCACGGTCCCCGGAGGGGCCTGTCTATAAAAGAGAGGAGGTGCATGTCACCCTCCTCTGACCCCAGAGTATAAGGGAGGCCCCTGTTTTGCGCATAGGAGCGCCGGGGGCCCCATTGTTCACCTTCTAGGCACTGGAGGTGCCTTCATCCAACCAGGTACTGTTTAAAGGACCAATATAGTTGCAATCCAAAGTTCTTTCTACAGACTTTTGTTTGATTCATATATTACCTACCTGCGTTTGATGTTTTTACATATGTGTATGCAAATGTTCCTTTTATGGACATGCTTGCTAATATGTTTTTCTAACTTGCCATATGTTTTCTAATGTTCCTACTATTGGCATTTTATGATATTCTTATGACAAGTGCTGTGATGTAATAATGTGTTTTCCTGACTACTGCTTATGTTGCAGAATACTGAGTAACCTGTGTGTTATGTGTGACTACTGATAGGTTGCAGAGTAACTAATGTGTAACGTTCTGACAACTGCTAAGGTAGCAGGATAGTACTGATATGTGATGTTTGGTCTGATAATTGCCTTGTGTACAATACAGTATATTTTCATATAATCAGGTGTTGTGTTTCCTTTGTGGTGGGGATATTGCGTCACATGTATTGTGTGTGTTGTGCAAACGCTTTACACATTGCCTCCAGGTTAAGCCTGACTGCTCGTGCCAAGCTACCAAAGGGGTGAGCAGGGGTTATCTTGGACGTGTAACTCCCTTGCCCTGACTAGAGTGGGTAAGTTCTGCTTGGCTGAGGTACATACCCTAGCCAACCAGAAACCCCATTTCTAACAACTAATAACAGAAGTACCATTCATTTCTTTAGCTAATACTGATAACAAGAGGGAGGGGACATGCTTCCAGGTTGTATGAAGGCAGATCAGCACAGGACAGTGCCTAAGCGATCTTCTGTTGAGTATCCTTCATCACAGCGTTCAAGGATTCTGTCTTTGATACATGTCACTGTCAACTCTTCATTATTGTGTTCTTTGTTATGTATATTTGCACTTGCTACATTACTGTCAATCTTGTTTCAAAGAAAGGGAGCACACTGCCTATACTCCAGCAACAAAGTATGACCCCAAAGCATCATGGTAAATGCAGTCGAATTTGTAGTCCATTCAAAAAGTAATAAAGTCTTTCACCTCCGTAGGTGCAGCAAGTGCTGTATATCCAACCAACTTTGGTGAAAAAGTAAAGATAATTTTGAAATAAGCGCTACCTGTGAACTGGATTTACCAGGATGCAAAGGGGCGAACTGTGCTGGGATGTGAGGCAGTATGCTCCCAACCCCCCTTCCTGTTTAAAAGGCTCCTTTGAGCCAGTGAGCTGACAAGCTTTGGAGATGCACCTGTGTGCCTTTGAGTGGTACTTGACCTGAGAGAAATTTAGCAGCATTTCCAGCAACCCTAGATGAGTTTTCATTGTTCTCTACTCTCTACTGATGAAGGGCTGAACCCAGAAACACGTGTCTAGAGATATACAGCAATGTCTGCACCTACTTTGGTGAAAAACTAAAGATAATTTTGAAGAAAGTGCTAACTATGAACTGCATTTACCAGGATGCAAAGGGGCGAGCTGTGCTGGGATGTGAAGCAGTGCACTCCCAACCCCCCCCTTACTGTCAATCTTGTGAAGGGTTTTATTCCTTGTCACATTTTCTCTCTCTAGGTCACCATTTTCCTTGTGTTCCTTAAATTACTGGAGTAATGTGATCAACAGCGTGTAGGTGGCTCCACAATGGACCATGAAACCCACAAGAAGGAGCATCATGGTGAGGTAGAGAGAGCAAATGAAGCAAATGTTTTACTCCGTTTTTATTTATATATGTTTTTTTACCTAAAGATATGACATTGGATCACCACACTCTGGGTACAATGGTGACACACATTTTTATCTTATCAACAACTCTCTTAGTTATCCAGAAAAAACATTTGCCCAGGAGTGGCAGAGGTTTGACACTGAGAGGTGATCTCTGAATAACTTCTACCTGAAAGTGCAATGTTCTTCCTTCTTCAGTGTGTTAAACCAAATATGCATGTCGCTGATACGCTAGATTTTCCTCTGAAGAAGTCTAAAACGAAATATGTGTAGTATTATGTGACCCAGCATAACACGACTAAATCACCAATCAGTAATAACTGGCAACTCAGACTCAGTGACATAGACATGTCCTTAAAGACAAATCCAAACTTTGCAAGTCTATGCTCTCCCACACCTGAATGGCACCAAAGGCTTCTTAGGCACCACATCTGTAACCTTTACAGATACCTTACACCCTGCCTCCAACATATCAAAGGCCAAAAAAATTCAACCACATCCCACCACGTTGAAGAAATATCAGTTATTCCATATTTATCTTCACACCAACTACAAAACCAGCAGCATCTACAAGGCCATCAGAAATGACATCCATGCACATCAGATCAGGACATGAGCTACGTCTGTGGAGAGCCCCACTGCTGGAACCATGACACCCACAGGTGGTGGAGAAATGTGAAAAAAAATATAGGACCAACCTGTACACCCGGGCTGTGGAACAACATCCTCTCGAACCTCAGACTTACCAACCCTCCTGGAATTAAAAAAGAACTACATCTCTTCTTCAAAGAGATTATTGTGTTCATCTCCTCCAGCAAAGTTTGTTTTCATGAGCACTGCCACATAGATGTAACATATTATTATATCATGAATATTTTCTTTTAAAAATCCAATGCAAGAATCAAATAAAATGTAGTGATGTTTTATGTCCCAGGTGTCTTACCGAGGTCTTATCTCCCAAGTGTCTTGAATGATGGTGAATGTGATCTCTACATACAGTGTTGACAAGCAGCAGGACAGAGACCACAGTGACTATCCAGGATGTTTGCTGCACCATTTATTAGGAGAAGTAGCAGAAGAGAAGGCACTTACCCGGCTATGATGGCTCCAATGTGGCCAATGAACCACTCCGGGGAGTTACAGCCCAGGATTCCAACGCCGTGGAAGCGGTCCAGACCGAGCTGCAGAGATGAGATTCAAAAGCCTTTGATTAGTACCAACTTTTTTTGCCAGCAGCCATAATTGCAGTGTAATTATCAATGATTCTGTTGGATTATCTCTGAAGACCTTACTGGTCCCCTCACAGCTCAATGAAAGAATGAAAAAAACAAGAAGATTCTTAGTTCATGTTGTTTCTCATGAATGATAAAACCTATTGGTTTGCACAACTTACAGAACACAAGTTTCTATTTATCTGTACAGTGACTCCAAGGGCTAGTTGGCTGGCCTCTAGATCACAGCCTCTGGGACAGAAAAGGCTCCACCTACCTTGAACCCTGTCTGCTGTGAGTCATGCCCTCCCAAGTGGTGCCACCTCAGTCCTGGACCCATGGAAGTTGTGCTATTTAGACTCAAATCTTTGCAATTGAGTATCTCTGGATCTAACAATTGGTTGTTTGTCATTTTGGTCTTAAATTATTTGGTAACTTTTGCTCTTTTTTGTAAATTGGTGTGGGGTTTTTCTTGTTTTGTGTTTCACTTTATTGCTGTTTGAATTGCTGCATAAATACTTTACACATTGCCTCTAAATCAAGCCTGACTTCTCTGTGCCAAGCTACCAGAGAGTTGGTACAGATGACTTAGGGGTTTGCCTGTAACTTTACCATGACAAGCATTGCGGTTGCACCCCATCAAACTGTAACCCGATTTCTTACAGCCTCCATTCTTCTCATCCACTCATTCCAGTCACACAATATACCATAAATCCAAGTTTCAAAAGGAACAGCATCTACTCTTTTCCTCTCTTTGAACCACTCCGGGTACTGACACCACAGCACTCCCTCCCAGCTTTCGTATCCTGGCATCCTGGCATCCACCCCAGACACTCTACCACCTATTGGTCTAACTGACTCAGTGCTTAATTTGAGCCGTGGCTGCAGGTGGGTCCCACTGGCATTCATTTTTAGGGGCAGACATTTATTTATTTTCAACATCCTTTGATCCATAGCAAGAGAGAGAAAGAAAACGGGGAATGACAGAATGAGAAAGATAGAAAAATAATGACAAAGAGAGAAAGTAGGAATAAAAAAGAACCTGCAAGATTGGGACAGAGGGGCAGGGAGTGTCTGTTGATGCGCTAAAGACACATGAGGTGGAATCAAACCTATGCAGGCTTGGTATTCAGCACCTCGTTTTTTGATAATGCTGACCATGGGCTTCTGAGCAAAACCTTTGGCAAGGCACTTATTGTTTTATAAATTAAGCACTGAACTGGGTATTAACAAAAACAAATAAGGATCTCCCTATCCTTATTCATGGAAGCCCAAACCCTCTCTCCTAACACACATCCCTTGACTGATATAAAGACAGAGAATCAAGGTCTACTCCAGCCAAACTTGTATTTACTATTGTACTGTGAAGGTTAAGCTGTGTTCGAGCTGAACTTATTGTTCTGTCAAAGAGCGTTGACACAGCCACTCACAGATCTCATAGTACTTGTTGTCAATTTACAAACTCCATTCAGTGGGTCACAGGGCAGACAGGGGCTACTGGGACCCAACAATGGTGGTTTAGGTCATTTGTCACTGGTGTCCCAAGGGCTGCAGCCTCAGCAAACTGTGCCAAGTATAACCCTTTCTACACTTGACTCTCAGGGTAGTGAGGGCAAGCAGTCAGAGTCTTCTCAGGCATCTTGTGTGGGGGCAGGAGTTCAGAACTCAAAAAGCAACCAACAAACACATTGACTACAATGTCTAAACCCGTGCTTGTCTTTTTAGTAAAGTAAATCCACATTTTAATCTCATAGCTACTCAATTTAATCCAGTATATAGGATACTGATCCTGGTTATGAGTCTCCTTTCAGTAATATATCCACTGATTCCCCTCATACCTATCCCACCAGGATGACCCTTGGTAGGCTTGTACCACCAGCAGTTAGGGCAGAAGCATGAATCAGTCTGAGATGCAGTTTCCCCCTCCCCTCAAGTCAAATTTGCAATTAGTTCACATGATTCACTTGTTCTTACTCTTGGTGGTGTAATGAGTAACATGTTTGTATCTTGCGTTCATCAAGCACTGATCCTGTGGCCTTGCCATCCACCCGCAGGCAGAGGCCGACAGTGACTGAAGGCAGCCTTAGGTACGGGCTCTCTCTCTACGCATGCGGCTGCCCAGGTTCGGTTCATCATTGAGCTGCAGTGCTGGTGCTTGCATACAGGTGCACTGGAAGGCTGCTATAGCCCCATCTGTCTACAGAAATCTAGGGGCATATTTAAGAAAAGTGGCCTGCACACAGTGCAGAGCCACTTTTATTGCACCCCTAAGAATTCCCATAACGCCACAATGCGTGCACCCAATTAAAAATAGGGCGCACCATGGCGGTAGTTAGGGGACTAGTGTCATAATGTTTTACGCTAGTCCGGAGCTTTGCAGGATCAATGTAAAAAATGTTGACGCTAATCCTGGAAAGCCTATTGAGGCCCATTATAAACAAGGGTGTGCCTCCTTTTAACGCCTGCTCTGAGCTGGTGTTAAATGTGCCGAAAGAAATGACATAAAGAAATCTCTTAGATTTCTTTGCGCCATTTGTTTCGGCCCCCCTAACGGGGGAACGCCCTCTTTGCATACATTATGCCTGGCGCAGGCATAATGTAGTACAAAGGGTTACAAAGTGGCCAATGCATGCATATGGCGTGGGGATTTTGGCCTCGCTGGGCCACATTAGTGTAAAAAAAAAGATGCTAATGTGGCTCAAGAAGGCGCTAGCGGCTCTTAAATATGCCCCTTAGTTTTCCCCGATTGGGCCATTTGTCTGAGGCCAAAGCAAGAACAGGCCCTAACCTGGCCAATATGATCAGAGCCCATGGATTAAACATTATATCCTACATAGACGACTCCAAGTTCATCCTCTTGCTCTCAGAAGAGGTGTTAAGCACCTCCACCCAGTGCAGGCTTTGTTTGTGGCCTCAGAGAGCACAAAGGCTCTCACCCCACGGGGTCAGAAACTCGCCTCAGTGGCAGGCTGGCATAGACCAGTCAGTCCTGCACTGAAGGATTGGGTAAAATACAGGGGGCATCTCTAAGATGCCCTCTGTGTGCATTTTTTAATAACTTCAGCACTGGCATCAGTGTGGGTTTATTATTCTGAGAAGTTTGATACCAAACTTCCCAGTATTCAGTGTAGCCATTATGGAGCTGTGGAGTTCGTTTTGACAAACTCCCAGACAATTTACTTAATATGGCCACACTGTACTTACAATGTCTAAGAATAGACTTAGACAATGTAGGGGCATATTTCTCATGCCCTCACCTGTGGTATAGTGCACCCTGCCATAGGGCTGTAAGGCCTGCTAGAGGGGTGACTTACCTATGCCACAGGCAGTATTTTGTGTGCATGGCATCCTGAGGTCTGTTGGTGCAGTCTCTGCGGGTGATCTTATAGCCTTCAGGGATGGCTATGGCGATGCCGGGTTCCAAGGAGGGGTTCATTCAGGTTTCGGTGAGGAAGGCGACGTCCGGGGATGATGGGGTGAGTAGGTCCCAGAGTTCGACGGCGTGCTTGTGGACGGAGCAGGTGTTGAGGAGGATGCAGCTGAGGTGGTTGTGTTTGGTTCTGGTGGGATGCTTGGCGGCCTGAGGGCAGGAGAAGCTGTGTGCCAGGGATGTGCCAATTGTGGAAATAATGGTACATTTTTAGTGAAAGAACACTGGTGCTGGGGCCTGGTTAGCAGGGTCCCAGCACACTTCTTAGTCAAGTCAGCATCAATATCAGGCAAAAAGTGGGGGGTAACTGCAACAGGGAGCCTTTTTCCTACACAAGCCCCCCCCCCCCCCAGCCCACAGGCCAGGAGACTCAGCCAAAGCTGGCAGAGTCTTCCTAGTCTGTCAGCCAAGGAACAGTAGGGAAAATAGGCTGGTTTGTTGCAGGGCCTACTTTGCCTTACATCCTCCTGTTCAGGTCATTCCCTCTGGGGAACTCACCCACTTCCACAGTGACAGGACCTATTCTGAATTGCCTCTTGTCTGTGTCTTTAATGTCTCCACCCATAATCTCTATTTTGGGGTTAGAAGTATCCACCTCTGCTAATCTTATTTTAGCCAGGGTCACCCATAGCTTACCCAAAGAGGTTACCCAGAGCTGGAGGAGCCCCACCATGACCAACAGGTTCAGGGGGCCTAACTTGCTATTTGGCATAGGGTCAGACCACCATGCCAAGGACAGTGCAGCTATAAAGGCCAAAACCCAGCAGAGGCCACTGACGGCTGTCACTGCCCAGAACCACACCTTTAGCTCTTCACCTGCAAGGGAAGGAGCTAAGTTACAGGCTTCTTTGGGTTCATGGTGCCTGTCTGCTGTGTTAGAGTGGGGGGTTACTACATCTTGTAGTAAACTCCCTCCTTCCACTCTTTCTTCTGTTAGCTGAGGAGCCACCCACTCATGCTTAACAGTTGCCTGACTAGCCAGGACTTCTTGTGGGTCAGGTTGGACTGTACCAGTGCCACTTTTGGAGCTCTCCCCTACTGGAGCAGAATCTCCTTGGCTTTCTGGAACCGTGGCTAAAGGTTGTCCACCCTTCCTGCACTGTTTTCTTTTCTTTTTCTTCTGGTGCCTACTTGCAGTTACTGCAGGGGCAGCACCTCCAGAATCCTTTGGAGAGGACTGGCACTGGACCAGTTCCTCTCTTGGGCTCTGACTAACCTCTGGATAGTCATTTCCAAGGAGATAATCAAGGGGGAGGTCTGTACTGACTACCACCCTTCTCCAGCTGAAAGTCCCACCCACTTCTAGGGGCACAAAAGCCACAGGACTATCAGTGACCTTGTCTCGGCTAACTCTTACTCTGGCAGTCTCACCTGGGATGTACTGGTCTGAGAACACCAGCCTGTAATGCACAATAGTGTAACTGGCTCAAGTGTCTCTCAGGGCAGTGGCTGGGATTACATTCACCAGTAGGTGGTGGAAGTGTATACTTCCCTCTGGAATCTCCAACTCACCTGTTGGGCCCTTTTTCCAGTTGAAGGCTATGAAGACCTCCTCATCTGAGGAGTCATCCCCAATGGCTACATTGGTCACCCCTGGGGTTTTGCTAGGGGAATTGTTTTTGGGACAAGAAGTGTCCTTGGTGTGGTGCCCTGTCTGTCTACAGTTTTGGCACCATGCCTTAGTGACATCCCAGTTCTTACCCTGGTACCCACCTTTGTTTTGGGTGGTGTCTTGGGGCCCACCCACTTGGACAGGTTTTTGGGGGGCCTACAGAGGACTCTTTTTCTTTATTTCTAGTGTCACCCACTTTCTCCTGGGGAGGCTTTGTAACCTCTTTCTTTGGTCACCCCAGTGGAAGTTTTGGTTACCCTAGTCTTGACCCAGTGGTCTGCCTTCTTTCCCAATTCTTGCGGAGAAATTGGACCTACGTCTACCAGATATTGATGCAACTTTTCATTGAAACAGTTACTTTACTTCATAAACAAATTATAAAGCCCATTATAGTCATGGACTTCATTTCCAGTTACCCAACCATCCAGTGTTTTCACTGAGTAGTCTACAAAATCAACCCAGGTGTAGCTCGAGGTTTTCTGAGCCCCCCTGAACCCAATCCTGTACTCCTCAGTGGAGAATCCAAAGCCCTCAATCAGGGTAGCCTTCATGAGGTCATAAGATTCTGCATCTTTACCAGAGAGTGTGCAGAGTCTATCCCTACACTTTCCAGTGAACGTTTCCCAAAGGAGAGCTACCCAGTGAGATCTGTTTACTTTTCTGGTTACACAAGCCCTCTCAAAAGCTGTGAACCACTTGGTGATGTCATCACCATCTTCGTATTTAGTTACAATCCCTTTGGGGATTTTTAGGATGTCAGTATTCTCTCTGACCCTATTTATGTTACTGCCACCATTTATGGGACTTAAACCCATCTCTTTTCTTTCCCTTTCTATGGCTAGGAGCTGCTTCTCCAAAGGCAATCATTTGGCCATCCTGGCTAACAGGAGGTCCTCTTCATTGAGGCTGTCCTAAATGCTTCAAGAGTTACTGGTCTCCCCTGTGGAAAAAACAGGTTCTTGACTATAATTTGTGGAGTCAGGGTTCTGGAAACCCTGTTCTCCCTAATTAGGACAGGAGGGGGGAGTTCTCCCTCCTGTTCACTAATTTCCCAATCTGAAGGAGCATCCTCCAAATCAGACGGGTGGTCCCTTGTGAACTCTGCCAAGAGCTCCTGGAGCTTTGCCTTGGTAGGGTTGGACCCAGTCTTTATCTTTTTTATCTTACAGAGAGACCCTAACTCTGACATCCCTAGATGCAGATAAGGTGTGAGGTTGAGTTCCATCACTGTCTCATCTGTATGACTCATTATTTTTCTAAAAGTTGGGATTACTTTTTAAGAATCTAAAAACTACTTCTAGAACTTAAATCCTAACTTTTACAAACTTTAAACTCTAAAAGAAATGTTAACAGGGAAAAATACACAAGGCCCTAGCAGGACTTTAAACATTTTAGAAAAATTGTCAAATTGCAAAAATCAATTTTCTAATGACAATTTTTGCAATTTAGTTGTGTATCAGGTATTGGCTGAGTAGTCCAGCAAATGCAAAGCCTTAGACCCCACCTCTGATCCACCAATGTAGGAAGTTGGCTCTGTATATACTATTTCAAAGTAAGAAATAGCGTGCACAGAGTCCAAGGGTTCCCCTTAGAGGTAAGATAGTGTCAAAAAGAGATAATTCCAATGCTCTATTTTGTGGTAGTGTGGTCGAGCAGTAGGCTTATCAGAGGGTAGTGTTAAGCATTTGTTGTACACACACAGGCAATAAACGAGGAACACACACTCAAAGACTTAACTCCATTCTAATAGGTTTTTATTTAGAAAAATATATTTTCTTAATTTATTTTAGAACCACAAGATTCAAGATTTGAGGTAGGTACAGAACGTGCAGGGTACTTCACACAGGTAAGTATAGAACTTTGATTTAAAACAGTAGCACACAGGTTTGGTTAAAATGGCAAATAGCTATTTTAAAAGTGGACACTGCAAAAATCAACAGTTCCTGGGGGAGGTAAGTTTGGTTAGTTTTCTCAGGTAAGTAAAACACTTACACAGTCCGTCTCCTGGGCATAGGCAGCCCACCGTTGGGGGTTCAACGCAACCCCAAAGTTACAGCACCAGCAACACAGGACCGGTCAGGTGCAGAGGTCAAAGGAGGGCCCAAAACACATAGGCGCCTATGAAGAACAGGGGTGCTCCGGTCCTAGTCTGCTTACAGGTAAGTACCTGTGTCTTCGGGGAGCAGACCAGGGGGTTTTGTAGAGCACTGGGGGGAGACACACACACGCCCACAAAACACACCCTCAGCGGCACAGGGGCGGACGGGTGCAGTAAGCAAAGTAGACATCGGGTTTGCTATTGAAAGCAATGGAGGGACCCTGGGGTCAATTAGGCGATGCAGGCAGGGCACAGAGGGGCTTCTCGGGCCAGCCACCAACTGGGCTAGGATGAGGGCCGCCTGCTGGTCACTCCTGTACTGGTAGGTGGTTCCTCTCGGTCCTGGGGGCTGTGGGTGCAGTGTTTGGTCCAGACGTCGGTTTCCTTTGTTCCAGGCAGTCACGGTCAGGGGGAGCCTCTGGATCCTCTCTGCAGGCATCGCTGTGGGGGTGCAGGGAGGTCGACTCAGGGTGTCCACGTCGTTGGAGTCACCTGGGAGTCCTCTCTGCGGTGTTGATTCTCCTGAACTTGAGCCGGGGGCGTCGGGTGCAGAGTGTGAAGTCTCACGCTTCCGGCGGGAAGTGAGAGTTCTTTAAAAGTTGCTTCTTTGTTGCAAAGTTGTTGCAGTTTCTGAACAGTGCCGCTGTTCTCTGGAGTGTCTCGGTCCTTCAGGTGAAGGGCAGTCCTATGAGTCCTCAGAGGTGGCTGGTCCCATCGGATGCGTAGCTGTGCAGGTTCTTTCATTCTGGAGACAGACTGGTAAGGCTGAGGACAAGTCAGTTGGTGTCTCCGTCATCTCTGCGTGGCTTCCAGGTCAGCAGTCCTTCTTCTTAATGTAGGTTACAGGAATCTGATTTCCTGGGTTCAGGGTCCCCCTTAAATACTGAATTTAGGGGTGTGTTTAGGTCTGGGCGGCAGTAGCCAATGGCTACTGTCATTGAGGGTGGCTACACCCTCCTTGTGCCTCCTCCCTGAAGGGGGGGCACATCCCTATTCCTATTGGGGGAATCCTCCAAAACCAAGATGGAGGATTTCTAAAGGCAGGGGTCACCTCAGCTCAGGGCACCTTAGGGGCTGTCCTGACTGGTGGGTGACTCTTCCTTTTTTTCTCATTATCTCCTCTGGACTTGCCGCCAAAAGTGGGGGCTGTGTCCAGGGGGCAGGCATCTCCACTAGCTGGAGTGCCCTGGGGCATTGTAACATGAAGCCTGAGCCTTTGAGGCTCACTTCTAGGTGTTACAGTACCTGCGGGGGTGAAGCACCTCCACCCAGTGCAGGCTTTGTTTCTGGCCTCAGAGAGCACAAAGGCTCTAATCCCAGGGGGTCAGAAACTCGCCTCAGTGGCAGGCTGGCACAGACCTGTCAGTCCTGCACTGAAGGATTGGGTAAAATATAGGGGGCATCTCTAAGATGCCCTCTGTGTGCATTTTTTCATAAATTCAGCACTGGCATTAGTGTGGGTTTATTATTCTGAGAAGTTTGATACCAAACTTCCCAGTATTCTGTGTAGCCATTATGGAGCTGTGGAGTTCGTTTTGACAAACTCCCAGACCATATACTTAATATGGCCACACTGCACTTACAATGTCTAAGAATAGACTTAGACACTGTAGGGGTATATTGCTCATGCAACTATGCCCTCACCTGTGGTATAGTGCATCCTGCTTTAGGGCTGTAAGGCCTGCTAGAGGGCTGACTTGCCTATGCCACAGGCAGTATTTTGTGTGCATGGCACCCTGAAGGGGATGCCATGTCGACTTTGCCTTTTTCTCTCCATCAACACACATAGGGGGTCATTCCAACCCTGGCGGTCATGGACCGCCGGGGACGGAGGAAGCACCGCCAACAGGCTGGCGGTGCTTCAGGGGCAATTCTGACCGCGGCGGTAAAGCCGCGGTCAGAAAAGGGAAAGCGGCGGTTTCCCGCCGGTTTACCCCTGCCCCAAAGAATCCTCCATGGCGGCGCTGAAAGCAGCGCCGCCATGGGGATTCCGACCCCCTTCCCGCCAGCCTGTTCCTGGCGGTTTACACCGCCAGGAAGAGGCTGGCGGGAACGGGTGTCGTGGGGCCCCTGGGGGCCCCTGCAGTGCCCATGCCACTGGCATGGGCACTGCAGGGGCCCCCTAACAGGGCCCCATTAAGATTTTCAGTGTCTGCAAAGCAGACACTGAAAATCGCAACGGGTGCCACTGCATCCGTCGCACACCAGCAACTCCGCCGGCTCCATTCGGAGCCGGCTTCATCGTTGCTGGGGCTTTCCCGCTGGGCGGGCGGGCGGCCTTTTGGCGGTCGCCAGCCTGCCCAGCGGGAAAGTCAAAATGACCGCCGCGGTCATTTGACCGCGGTACGGTCTTTTGGCGGGCGGCGCCCGCCACCCGCCGGGGTCGGAATGACCCCCATAATCTGCAATGGCAGTGTGCATGTGTTAGGTGAGGGGTCCCTTAGCGTGGCACAACACATGCTGCAGCCCTTAGGGACCTTCCCTGGCCACGAGGCCCTTGGTACCACTGGTACCTTTTACAAGGGACTTATCTGTGTGCCAGGGGTGTGCCAATTGTGGAAACAATGGTACATTTTTAGTGAAAGAACACTGGTGCTGGGGCCTGGTTAGCAGGGTCCCAGCACACTCTCAGTCAAGTGAGCATCAACATCAGGCAAAAAGTGTGGGGTAACTGCAACAAGGAGCCATTTTCCTACACCGTTTAACTAGGAACATGCATCAGTTCCCTAACTCTAAAGAATTGTTAGACTTTCTAGAACCCACCTTCAGGAAGCTCTTGGCTGCTGCCCGGCATGCTTGGTAGTACTGCAGATAAGTGGTAGTTCTCCATTGCCCATCTCTCTTCACGGCCATTGCTGGGTGGTTACCAAAACGCTGGGCAGAATCCCATAATCTCTGGTGTGCGGTGACTGGAGGCTCTGAGGCTGGTCCTGTCTCTTCCACGCGCAGCCTCACCGCTCCATGCCTCATAGTGGTCCAGAAGTTCTCTGCTGGTGCCACATTCAGCTCCTTGGGGCAGTCCTTCCCAAGGTCTAAATGTGTTTTTCCTGTAACAAATATAAGAGCAAATGACATTGAATATGGTAAGTAGTTAAGAGGCAGGTTATTCAGTCAACCATGCCCTGGCAACAATGAATTTGTCTTTCCATTCAGGAGTTACATCACCAAAAATTGGGGGGTCAAAAAGGAGACAGGTTGTCTGGACAGGGAGACAGGCTGTCTGGACTAGTGAGCGTCAGCACCCCTCATGCCTTGTTAAGCCACCCTCCACCAATCACCCTTATTGTATTGTATGTTGGGTCAATGTTGCTCAAAACCTTGTTGTGTACACATTGCCATTGGTGGAGGCCGAACCATACGGCCAAGCCATGCTGTGCAAATGCCATGTACAGCACGAGTTGCTGGCATGATGGATACAGGGGGGGCAGTCCCTCTGCCCAACTCCACAGTGCACGGGCAAGGCCTGCACAGTGGGGGTTGGCTGCCTGCCAAGGATTGTGCAAAGGCTCTGGGGCAACCCCCGCTGTGCAGCAGGGGTTGCACGCCTATGGCGGGATGAATGCAGAGGACCAGGCCAGGGAAGGCCTGCACTGTGGTGTTTTGCTGTCCATGGAGCCTTTGCCACCTGAGGTGAGTTGGGTATAGGCCATGAGACCAATTTGTGCTGCATACGACCAAACGCTGTGCAGAGAAGGGCTTGGGTGCACATGGTGTGTTAGCCACAGGGCCGAAGGCCTTGCTTAATAGATGTTTGCCACTGGTCCAAGTAGGGGGCACAGAGAAGTCTTGGATTTGGTATATGATATTAAAATCGAAACTACACTGGAAAACGACAGGCTAAACTGAAGGGGTTACTGGTTCTGTTGTAAGGTGTTAAAGTATGTTTAAAAAATACAGAAATTCTCCTAAGGTCCTGTGAGGGTGTTGCATACGTGTGCATGCTTGTAAATGTTAACTGTGCAGCGCGCGCTCACAGATGTTAAGAAATGCATGTGAAAGCAGCGCGCGCTTAGAAATGTTAAGAAATGTAATTGTTGTTCAAGCTGTTGGAAAATGTTCTTCAACTGTATCCACGAGCAGGGGCAGCTTCTCCGTTAGGGGGGAGGGGCTTCGCCCCCCGTCAGCAGCTGCAAAACCTTCACAGGAAAACAATAATAAAATGTGTTTTATATCAATTTCTTGCAAAGGTTCGGTACCACGGGGGTGACGATCAGTGAAGGGGAGTGAACAGCACTCCCCCTCAGTGACCATGTATGTATGTATGGCCAGTCGTCTCGGGCCGGCCAAACACACATGCGCAGTAGGCTCTCTCAAGCCCCGCAACACAGTTGCGGGGCTGGAGGGACCAGGCACAGGCTCTCAGTCTGCCTGGGAGCGCCCTGGCTGGGCGCTGCTCTGAGCAGCATCAGGATTGGCTGCAGGGCAGGCTGGGAGCCTGTGCCTGCTGCAGAGGAGCGGATGGAGCGGGGGCAGCGGCGATCGAGGTACGTGTTTATTTTTTATTATTAATGTAATTTTTATTCCCCAATACACCACCCGACGCGCCGCCCCACCCCTTACGCGCACCCCGAGCCGCGACTGTCCACAAGCCTACCTGCATGTCATTATTCAAGTGTAGGCGAGTTTCCTTGGGCGGTCGAGATCAGCTGTTCAGGCAGTTGCCTCTCACCTGCTTCAGCGCTAGTCACTCTTTGTGTGGACTCGTATATTTCTGCATATAATAAATACACCTTTGATTTTTATTACTCTCTGTCTCTTTGATTTTTTAGGAGAAATCCGCACCAAATGCGATGCTTAAGATCTTGCTTTATTTATACCAATGAATAACATCTAAAAGCAACATTTAAATGTAGAATAACAGATAATCAAGCATATTATTGACACTGCATTCACAGTTGTCTCTGACGGTAACCTGTGAAATGATTTGTAACATTTAAAACTGCATTTGTTTCATGAAGTTTAAATACGGGCTCAGGGTGACATGAAGGGGTTAACCGCCAGAAAAGACAGTGCTGTCTGAAGCGTTGGTGTCCAGATATGCTCTGATTGGCCACTTTAAAAGGAACTGGTCAATCTTGATTGGCTGGCCAGAGTATGGACAATAGGTTGTGGCAGCCATTATAGGACTCAGGGACACGATCCCCACTGAAATGCACTTTTTTGAGGGTCACAAAAATGGAGACATGAAGGGTGATAACAGACTTTAGTCACAATATAAATGATGTGTTGGTGATACCACACTGCAAGCATTCAGTTCCTCTGCAGCTCTGCTTGAGGAGCTTTCATCTCAGCCGTGTCAGGTCCACAGCCAGAGCCGAACGGATCGGTCTTTAGGTAGTGCCCAAGCAGTGTGAGCAGGGCCCAGAGAATTGGCTGTGGTTGCAATGGAAACCTGCCCTGGGCCTGGCTGCGTACAATGCATGTCTCTGGAGACAGCTTCCTCTCCGAGCAGCGGCACTCTGAGGGTAAGTACCTGCAGTACAGTGAGGCCCAACAGGTTTCAGGTACTTGGGGGCATATTTAAGAAAAGTGGTGCGGCACCCAGTGCGACACCACGTTTCTTGCACCACTTAGTGCCCCTCTAACACCACCATGTGTGCACCATAGTTAACGCGCCATGGCGGTAGTTAGGGGACTGGCGCCATCATTTTTTACTCTAGTCCGGAGCTTTGCAGGATTAGCATAAAAAAGGTTGACACTAATCCTGCAAAGCCCATTGAGGCCCATTGTAAACAATTGTGTGGTTTCTTAAAATGCCTGCTCTGAGCAGGCATTAAAAGTGGCAAACAAAAATAAGCAAAGAAATCTCTTAGGTTTCTTTGCACCATTTTTTCCACCCCCCTAATGAAGGAACACCACCTTTGCATACATTATGCCTGGTGCAGGGATTATTTAGTGCAAAGGGTTCCAAAGTTGCACAATGCATGCATTTCACCACTTTGCAAGCATGGCGCAGGGACTTTTGGCCTCTTTGGGCCACATTAGTGTAAAAAAAAGGAGGCGCTAGGTGTGTAGGAGGCTGGACTGGCTTGTAGTGAGTACCAAGGGGTACTTACACCTTGCACCAGGCCCAGTTATCCCTTATTAGTGTATAGGGTGTCTAGCAGCATAGGCTGATAGATAATGGTAGCTTAGCAGAGCAGCTTAGGCTGAACTAGGAGACGTGTGAAGCTACTACAGTACCACCTAGTGTCACTTGCACAATATCATAAGAAAACACAATACACAGTTATACTAAAAATAAAGGTACTTTATTTTTATGACGATATGCCAAAAGTATCTCAGTGAGTACCCTCAGTATGAGGATAGCAAATATACACAAGATATATGTACACAATACCAAAATATGCAGTAATAGTATTAGAAAACAGTGCAAACAATGTATAGTTACAATAGGATACAATGGGGACACATAGGGATAGGGGCAACACAAACCATATACTCCAAAAGTGGAATGCGAACCACGAATGGACCCCAAACCTATGTGACCTTGTAGAGGGTCGCTGGGACTGTAAGAAAACAGTGAGGGTTAGAAAAATAGCCCACCCCAAGACCCTGAAAAGTGGGTGCAAAGTGCACCTAAGTTCCCCAGAGAGCACAGAAGTCGTGATAGGGGAATTCTGCAGGAAAGACACAAATCAGCAATGCAACAACAATGGATTTCCAAACGAGGGTACCTGTGGAACAAGGGGACCAAGTCCAAAAGTCATGATCAAGTCGAGAGTGGGCAGATGCCCAGGAAATGCCAGCTGTGGGTGCAAAGAAGCTGCTACTGGACAGTAGAAGCTGAAGATTATGCGGGAACGACAAGGGCTAGAGACTTCCCCTTTGGAGGATGGATGCCCCACGCCGTGGAGAGTCGTGCAAAAGTGTTTTCCTGAAGAAAGACCGCAAACAAGCCTTGCTAGCTGCAAGTCGTGCGGTTGGGGTTTTGGATGCTGCTGTGGCCCAGGAGGGACCAGGATGTCGCCGAGGCTAGAAAGAGGCTACTTTCTCACAAGGGGCTCTTAAAAATGTCCTTTGGTGTCTGCAGCACTGGCCTTTGGCACGTGGCACCAGTACTCCGAGGGGCACAGCAGTGAGCTGCTTCATTACTGCTTGACCTAATGTCATGCAAAACAGCAGCTCATCCATCACACTTGGACTCAGTCATACACGGCTAAAGACTTTGTAATCAGCCCTTAATGTACCTCAGCGTAATGTTAGCACCCCAGCCAGCCCCTGCCCTCCTCCTATTGTCCTCACACCCCCTGCAGTCACACTGCAACGATGCCCGCCCCGACAACAAACAAAAAACTTTTTTTCCGCCCAGGGCGCTGTCCCGTTCAATCCGATTTAGGGCGGGCCCTGGGTGTCTGGGTGGCAGTCACAGAGCAGCAGCCTGGCCGGGCCACCCTGACTGCAGGTGAGACTGGCAGCAAGCAGGGGGGCTCTAGAACAGAGGAACACCAGGCAATCCTTGTGAGCACCAGGCAATCCATGGGAGCACCAGGACTGCACCAGGCAGTCCATGGGAGCAGCAGGCAATCTGTGGGAGCAGCAGGCAATCCCTGTGAGCACCAGGCAATCCCTGTGCACAGCAGGCAATCCGTGGGAGCACCAGGATTGCACCAGGCAATCCGTGGGAGCAGCATACAATCCGTGGGAGCACCAGCATTCCACCAGGCAATCCCTGTGAGCAGCGGGCAATCCTTGGGAGCACCAGGACTGCACCAGGCAAACCCTGTGAGCACCAAGCAATCCATGGGAGCACCAGGCAATCCTTGGGAGCACCAGGCAATTTGTGAGAACACTAGGATTGCACCAGGCAATCTGGGGGATCAGCAGGCAATCCGCGGGATCAGCAGGCAATTCCGGTGAGCACCAGGCAATCCGTGGGAGCACCATGATTGCACCAAGCAATCTGTGGGAGCAGCAGGCCATCCCTGTGAGCGGCAGGCAATCCGTGGGAGCAAATCCATGGGATCAGCAGGCAATCCCTGTGAGCAATGCAGCCCAGCTTGCATTTCGTATGTTACTTCTCCCAGTAGTCCATCTCAATAAATGCTTGTACAGGAAGCTGTGTTTCTGTAATATATTTCCATGCAATCTGTGATTCCTGTTTAGTGCATAAAATGTGAACTGAGTCTCCTTCACTTGTCTGGATAAACTCAGGTCTGTGCGAGAGGGCCCCTGAGAGCTGTGGAGCTGAGGATTATCATTGGGCTCTCTACTCAGTGCAGAGAAGAATGATAAACCCTTCCCTCAGGATGATTCATGTCAGCCATGCAGCCCCTGTTTGCATAAAAAATTTCACTGAGTTTTCCATTCCCTGTCAGTTTACGCTTTTTTAGATGCTGTGTCCCAGGAGTTTTTATGCAACCTGCTGTGACTCATGGTGTGGACTGAGTGAACTCAAGGTAAGTTCAAGGTGTGTCCACAGTGCCTGTCTCTCGGTGGGTGATAAGTTTGTTTCAGCTACATGCTCACTCAGTCTTTGGCCTCTTTGCGGAGCACACACACTGACTGCACACATTTGCCAGCTGTAACAGTGTTTTCCTGTCAATCTTTCAGTACAGTAGGACAGCCGACAAAACAAGCATTTGCAATGCAATGGATCTAGCATTTGCTCGAGTTAGAGATATTAGCGTTGTAAATTCCTAACCAGACTTTTCTTGCCACATAAACTGAAAATTAAAAGTAGAACAGTTTCACATAAGCGAGCCGACAGCCACCATGAGCATCAGCCTAAAGAGACACACAAAATGAAAAAGAAGTTCGTTCATAGTCAAACTTATCGGCAAAAGTGCAATTATCCATGTAACAGGGGCGATGTCCAAGGCTGTAACCAAACCGCGCCAAGGAGGGACAAAGGAAAAGCATTTACCAATGTCATCAAAGGTTTTGAAGGGCAAGCCCAGGAGCGAGTGGTGGTGATGGGTGTGCGGTGGGCATTGTTAAAAGCCCAGATACATACCAGCACGTTGGAAAAGCAGTGCTTGCGCGCTGCTATGCTTAACCTAAAAAGCAGCACGTTGCAATCATTCTATTCCGTAAAACTATATTGGCATGTTGCAGTCATTAGCTGTGTAGTGGGATTCAAACATAGTGATGATAGCATGCAGGTCCGCGTGAGAGACAAGGAGATCACAGTGCAAGCATCGGGGTATCACAGGATGCAGGGGAGCAGGTCAGGGGCGTACCTTCCATTAGTGCGGGTCTGCACGAGATACAAGGAGGTGACAGTTCAAGCACCGGGGTATCACAGGATGCAGGGAAGCAGGCCAGGGCTGTAATTTCCGTTGTTGGAGAAGGTGCAATTCCGCAGGAGAGACAAGGAGGCGACAGTTCAAGCACCGGGGTATCACAGGATGCAGGTCAGCAGGCCATAGCTGTACCTTCTGTTGGTGGAGCGGGTGCAGGTCCGGACGAGAGACAAGGAGGCGACAGTGCAAGCACTGGGGTATCACAGGATGCAGGGGAGCAGACCAGGGCTGTATCTTCCATTGGTGGAGCAGGTGCAGGTCCGGACAAGAGACAAGGAGGCGACAGTGCAAGCGCCGGGGTATCACAGGATGCAGGGAGGCAGGCCAAGGCTGTACCTTCTGTTGGTGGAGCGGGTGCAGGTCCGGACGAGAGACAAGGAGGCAACAGTGCAAGCACTGGGGTATCACAGGATGCAGGGGAGCAGACCAGGGCTGTATCTTCCGTTGGTGGAGCAGATGCAGGTCCGGACGAGAGACAAGGAGGCGACAGTGCAAGCACTGGGGTATCACAGGATGCAGGGAGCAGGCCAAGGCTGTACCTTCCGTTGGTGCAGGTCCAGACGAGAGACAAGGAGGCGACAGTGCAAGCACTGGGGTATCACAGGATGCAGAGGAGCAGGCCAGCGCTGTACCTTGCGTTGGTGCAGGTCGGCACGAGAGACAAGGAGGCGACAGTGCAAGCACTGAGGTATCACAGGATGCAGGGCAGGCCAAGGCTGTACATTCTGTTGGTGCAGGTCGGCACGAGAGACAAGGAGGCGACAGCGCAAGCACCGAGGTATCACAGGATGCAGGGAGGCAGGCCAAGGCTGTACCTTCCGTTGGTGCAGGTCCAGACGAGAGACAAGGAGGCGACAGTGCAAGCATCGGGGTATCACAGGATGCAGGTCAGCAGGCCATAGCTGTACCTTCTGTTGGTGGAGCGGGTGCAGGTCCGGACGAGAGACAAGGAGGCGACATTGCAAGCACTGGGGTATCACAGGATGCAGGGGAGCAGACCAGGGCTGTATCTTCCATTGGTGGAGCAGGTGCAGGTCCGGACGAGAGACAAGGAGGCGACAGTGCAAGCGCCGGGGTATCACAGGATGCAGGGAGGCAGGCCAAGGCTGTACCTTCTGTTGGTGGAGCGGGTGCAGGTCCGGACGAGAGACAAGGAGGCGACAGTGCAAGCACTGGGGTATCACAGGATGCAGGGGAGCAGACCAGGGATGTATCTTCCATTGGTGGAGCAGGTGCAGGTCCGGACGAGAGACAAGGAGGCGACAGTGCAAGCGCCGGGGTATCACAGGATGCAGGGAGGCAGGCCAAGGCTGTACCTTCCGTTGGTGCAGGTCCAGACGAGAGACAAGGAGGCGACAGTGCAAGCGCTGGGGTATCACAGGATGCAGAGGAGCAGGCCAGCACTGTACCTTGCGTTGGTGCAGGTCGGCACGAGAGACAAGGAGGCGACAGTGCAAGCACTGGGGGTATCACAGGATGCAGGTCAGAAGGCCAGGGCCGTACCTTCCATTGGTGCAGGTCCAGATGAGAGACAAGGAGGTTACAGTGCAAGCATCGGGGTATCACAGGATGCAGGGAAGCAGACCAGGGCCATACCTTCCGTTCGTGCAGGTCCAGAGGTGAGACAAGGGGGGCCAGAGTACAAGCACCGGGGTATCACAGGAAGCAGGGGAGCAGACCAGGGGTATACCTTTCTTTGGTGCAGCAGGTGCCGGACTATGCCATTTCACCCTCTCTGGTGGTTGATTTTAATGTATCCCTTATCCATTAATAGTGTTACCAGCAGGGTTGGATTGGGATCATATTTAGGCCCGGGCAGTGCCAAAAAAGTGGCCACATTCCTGGACTGCCCCCTTCATGAAACACTATTTGCTTAGTGTCATTTGACATTGTTAGAGAAATGTTTTTGGAAAAAAGCATCTTAAATCTGATAGAGCAAGGAACTGGTGAAAACTAGAAGCACAGTATTTCATCCGGGTGGAAAAGGTGAAAAAAATAGACGAAGGGCCACAGCACCTGATGAGTCCAGGGCCGCCACCTGGCGACGTGATCGGTGTTTTAATGTCCTGGCTGGAACCAAAATAAAGGACAGCACCAAAGCCGGCATCTTGTTCTCACTGCTTTATCCATGCTTTTCCCCCAGTTTTTTTGTGTACCTTCTAATTGCTTGGCCCTCGTTTTCACTGCTTTCTCCTTGCTTTTCTCCTGTTTTTTGTTTGCCTTCTTCTTGCTTTTTCATCTCATTTTTTTGTGTACCTTCTCTTAGCTTTTTGACCCATGTTTTGTGTGCCTTCTCCTTGCTTTCGCTCATTGTCACTGCTTTCTCCTTGCTTTTTCCCTTGTTTTTTGTGTGCCTTCTCCTTGCTTTTCCCTCGTTTTCAGGTGATTTGCAGCACTTTATAAATCCTTGATTATTTGAACTCCATCCTCTCTATTTGTCTTCTCTCTGGAAAAGGTGGTGTCACAGGAAGCCTTTGCAAACACCCCCCCATCCACCAAGGCCTAAAAGATAGTTGTGCTAAGGTGATGGGGGGGGGGGTCAGGAGAAGCCCACAGCCACTACCTCTCTAGCAACAGGAAGGAAGGGACAAAGGCCACAAAATCAACTGGCTCCCAGTCACCTCCTTCCCAGTCCGCCATAGCCTCAGGGCAATTGCCTTTCAGGGGAGGGGTTAAGGAAAGCACATAGCTGCTACTCCAGGGGTCTGAGGTGAAGATTACCCCATGGTCACAAAATCACCAGCCCCACCTTCTACCCCAGCGAGGTCCTGCATAGTCCCACCCTGCCGGCCCACCGTGCATTGGGTGTAATGGCGCAGCAGGAGGCGGTAGGGGAAAAGACACTTCTTCAGGGCAGGGCCCGCCCCACAGGGGGCCAAGGTGAGATGATCCAAGGGCCACAGCAGCACCTGGCCTCCAGCGAGGCTGCATCTAAAACTCAACACCTCCTCCACCCATCATACCCTCAGGGCGATGGGCTGGCAGGGGAGTAATGAAGGACAGGACAAGCCATGGGCCAGTTGATAGAGGCTCTAAAAACCAGCCCACAGCTCACCTTTAGGCACTGACCCATCAGCCAATGCCAGACTGCACGCCTTACCAATGCGACCCTGGTTACGAGTTTATTCCATGTCACTAGCACAATCATATTGGGTGAATGCATCTGCTTGCATATCTGGGAACTCCACCGCCAGGCCCACCTGACGTAGCCCAAACAAGGCGGTCGTCACCTGTGTGTCAGACTCGATGCAGGTGAGTAGGCTCATTCCCCAAGGCGCACTCTGCTCGGAGGTCAGCTCTGCCTGCTGTATTTCCTATATTGCACTTAGCCATATGAGGAATGGAGAAAAGAACAAAATAGGGGAGCTTGATGTACCCAGTAAAATCCAGAAGTAGCCTTAACCACTACAACAGTAGCCCTCTTGCTTATCTATCCTTTCCGGCTGCATTTTTTTGTGCCTTACTCTGCCGATGAAATGCATGTACCAGATGTGGGAGGGACCAGGACAGAGAGTTTGTGTTGCTCAACCAATGCTGGAAGTAGCCATAGTTGCTCTAAGCAGCTCCATCTTACTCTAATATACCTTTTACAAATGCACCACTTTATAGATAATGAACCTGGTGAATCTGGTTTGAGCCCCATTTTTCCGATGTTAATGAATGTGTGATCTTAAGAACATAACTATGCATTATTCCTCAGTTCCCTCATTTGACAGTAAATATGAGCATCCAAAATTGTCCAAGTCGGATCCCTGCCTGCTGCTCAACTCCTCGCAGACGGTGGTAACACCTGGGCTGAGACGGTAAGCAGCTGTTTGGTGGCCTTGGCAACTGGCTTTTGTGTTGACCTCGTGAGGTAACTTCTTCCTGTGTCTTAGTGTCTCCAAAGCCCTGACAAGTAATCAACAATTGTAGAGAGTGCCAAGCCTTTATGCTTCATCCTTGGAAGTCGGCTTAACTTTCAGAGGCAAATTGTTGCTGTGGCCAAGAGTGCCCTGTTCAAATTAAGACTTCTTTGTGCCATCAGACATTTCTTACTAGAACAACACTTAAAAGCTTTAGTCCAAGCACCAGCTTTCTAACTACTCTAACTGCTTAGGCACCAACAGGCATTCGTCAGGTTTGTGGGGACTACTGTGAGAATCAACAATGCAGTCTCCATTGGGACTAACTGGACCTCTGAGAGCAGAGCGAGAGATATGCCCCTCTGACCTGCAGAGACATGAATTGGAGGAATGGTGTCTCGGCTAGCCTTGGTCTACTGAATCACCCATGACACTGAACACTATGACCTGGGCTTACCGCTCACTGTCATCCGTGATAGAAGAGGAGCAAGACAGGGGCTCCAAGTGGCTGCATGAGGCTGAAGTTAGGAGTGGCGCCACTGGGTGATGGAGAAGCAGCAGTGAGGTGAGTGGTCACCAGTTTGGAATGTCTGAGAGCACAAGAGGGCTACAAGAGGGGCATGCATGTAGATATGCAGACCAATCTGTGAAGACATACTTAGGGCCTGATTTAGATTTCAGTGGAAAGGGTACTCCATCACAATGATGACAGCTAGCCCGCCCGCCAAAATCTAAATCCTATCGGATGTAATGGGGTTCAGATTTCAGTGGATGGGCTATCTGTCACCGTTATGCCGAGTAACCCATCCGCCGAAATCTAAATCAGGCCGTAAGTCTTTGTACACAACCCATACAGACACACTTACAAAGCTCAGGCTCCACAATTAATTCAGCAAAGGTAGATGGGCTTACTGACTACTCTTCACTCATTCCAACACAGCCGATGATAACTACGTGAGACACTCTACTGAGAGGTGGCTTCTTCATGCCAGGCTCATTAGGTGCTGTTCTCTGAAGCACTTTACTGCATATTTGAATCCACTCAAAATAGAGGAAGGCACCTTGGAATCTACCATGGAAGAGATTTATTCAATCGGTCTCCCAATGGCAGCATGAAAAACAAAATCAAAGAAATGGCCTTTTAAGTAAACTCTGAGCAAATGGACAATGACATGTTCAGTGCCCTTCTAGGCTTTACAAAGAAAAACCTTGACGATACAGAAGAGTGGATGAGCAAGGACCTAGGATCCAGGGGGCACATTAGACACAAACTCAAAAACTGCTCCCATTGAGATAATGTTGGAGTATTTGGAGCGGTGGAGAAAACTGAAGTCAGAGTTTATGAAACAGTGGCGAAAGCTGAGAAAGGCAACGTATTGAGATTGTCAGCAGGGGATGCTCCTATGCCTATTAAAACGTCAATTTGTGGAATCCTTGGTGTTGGACTTTTGCTTTTGCAGGGTCATCCCCAGACTTTTTTGCCTCCTGCCTCCTATATTTTTCTGACATGTTGCTGTTGGCTTTTCAACTCTGAGCACTTTACCACTGCTAACCAGTGCTAAAGTGCATATGCTCTCCTGTTTAAATTGTATGTAAGTGGTTTATCCATGATTGGCATATTTGATTTACTAGTAAGTCCCTAGTAAGGTGCACTAGAGGTGCCAGGGCCTGTAAATCAAATGCTACTAGTGGGCCTGCAGCACTGGTTGTGCCACCCACATAAGTAGCTCTGTAATCATGTCTCAGACCTGCCACTGCAGTGTCTGTATGTGTATTTTTACACTGTAAATTCGACTTGGCAAGTGTACCCACTTGCCAGGCCTAAACCTTCCCTTTCCTTACATGTAAGGCACCCCTAAGGTATGCCCTAGGTAGCCCCAAGGGCAGGGTGCAGTGTATGGATAAGGTAGGACATACAGTAATGTGGTTTATATGTCCTGACAGTGAAATACTGCCAATTTCGTTTTCACTGTTGCAAGGTCTGTCTCTCTCTCATAGGATAATATGGGGGTTACCTTTAAATATGATTAAAGTGTAGATTCCCCTAGAGAGTAGATGGACAGGTGGAGTTTGGGATCCCTGAACTCACAATTTAAAAATACATCTTTTAGTAAAGTTGATTTTAAGATTGTGAGTTTGGAAATGCCACTTTTAGAAAGTGAGCATTTTCTTGCTTAAACCATTCTGTGACTCTGCCTTGTTTGTGGATTCCCTGTCTGGGTCAGTTTGACAGTTGGGTTGTTTTTCACCTCACACCAGACAGTGACACAAAGGGAGCTGGGGTGTGATCTGCATTTCCTGATTAGCCATCTCTGCTAGGAGGGAGGGGTGGAGTGGTCACTCTCATCTGAAAGGACTGTGCCTGCCTCTGACAATGCTGTCTCCAACCCCCTGGTGTGTGTCTGAGGCCTTGCCTGGGCAAGGCAGGATTTCACAAGAAGGTGTGAGTCCCCTTTGAAGGAAGGTGACTTCAAAGACTAAAATGGGTATAAGAAGGGCACCCAAACTTACAAACTTTAGAAACACTTCTGGAATCAAGGGGAACCTCTGCCTGGAGAAGAGCTGATCGCTGAGGAACAAGTGCTGCCCTGCCTGTGACTGTGCTTTGTGGAGCTTTCCTGCAGTGCTGCTTCTGCCAGAGTAAGAGGGCAAAGACTGGACTTTGTGTGCCTTCCATCTTGAAGAAGAAATCTCCAAGGGCTTGATGTAGAGCTTGCCTCCTGTTGTTGAAGTCTCAGGGATAGCAAAGACTTCTTCCTGCCAGCACCTGGAGTCTCTGGAGAGACCCCTACTCTGCTCTGTGGTGCCCTTCCAGTTCCTGGGACCCTGAAAGGAGAGGCTGGCAGCCCAAGGACAAAAATACACGCACCGAGCGCCGTGCGGAGAAAAGATCGACGCGAATCCGATCGCGGCTGAGAAAACGACGCGACGCCGGCTCCGCAGCTGAGAAACGACGCCGCAGGAAACGCGACCGGAGAATCGACGCCCGGAGCAGGAGAAACGACGCGCAGCATCGCTGACGAAGGCTGAGAGATCGCAACCTGCGCCGCGGGACTTTCGGACCGTCGCGTGGCTGGCTGTTTCGACGCGCATCGCCGTGCCGAGTTGTTTTCGACGCATATAACCGTGCAGGGTTATTTTCGACGCGCACAGCCCGTGCGGGGTTATTTTTGACGCAAACCAGGTACATTTACACGCTAGCAGCGCTAGTGTGTTGTTACAACTACCTAAAGACTCTTTTTATTTTAAACCTTTAAAAAATCATAACTTGACTTGTGTATGTTGGATTTTTGTCGTTTTGGTCTTGTTTTGTCTAGATAAATATTTCCTATTTTTCTAAACTGGTGTTGTGTCATTTTGTAGTGTTTTCATTAAGTTACTGTGTGTGTTGGTACAAATACTTTACGCCCAGCACTCTGAGGTTAAGCCTACTGCTCTGCCAAGCTACCAAGGGGGTAAGCAGGGGTTAGCTGAGGGTGATTCTCTTTTATCCTAACTAGAGTGAGGGTCCTTGCTTGAACAGGGGGTAACCTGACTGTCAACCAAAGACCCCATTTCTAACATTGGTGACCAGCGGTCGGGATTTGGACTTGTATTTGTACTTGACATACAGTAATTAAGTGTACACTACTGTTTTGATCTCAGACCACTACGTGACCACATACTACTTGTCTTGTGATTCTGCTTTTTGTTCTCTGATGTCCTCCTGGAAGTATTGCTAATATTTTTGGACTTTGGTTTTTGGTTGTGAAGCCTTTGCAGAATGGAAGTCAATTTCTGGCACCTATTTATGTATAAAAAGTGGCAGCTTAAAGCATTCTGCATGGAAAGGGGACTGGCTGTGAACAAGAAATCCAGAAGGGAGGATCTTGAGTCAGCCCTGTTTCAGTATGAATTGAAACGTTGTCAGGCAACACCACCAAATGACTCTGAGGAGGAGGACTACTCCGAAGAGGAGGGCAGCGGCTCTGAGGAGGGAACAGAAAGAGATGATTGGCTCCTAGCTCGAATCCGGAGTCTGGAAGAGCTAGATGCAGAGCTTGAGAGGGCTGAGGAGCAGAGAGCCTTAGTCCTGGAAAAAGAAAGGATTGCAGCTCAAGAGCTGAGCTGTGAAGAGCTGAAGCTGGAGGCCATGAGGGCTGAATCCAGTTCAGATGGTGGCAGCAAAAATCTTGTATCCAGTACTGCTGAAGAAGTGCACATGCCCAGAGAGGTGGTGCCCTACTTGAAGGAGGGAGTTAACACACGCCAGGAGGTTCAGGGGTATGAGGTAGCTCCAGTGATGCACAGGGTCTCTGAGGTAGATTGGGGAACTGGCATGGGGAGTCATATTCCTACTGGTGGGAGGGACACTCTACTGACTCTAGTTGAGAGTGACAGGGAGAGGGGTTCCCCCCAGGTAGAAGTCCTGGTTATGGAGTGTGAAGACATCCCAGAAGAGTGTGGGTTGAGTGTCAGGGACAGTCAGGTACTGTCTCACCAGTCTCAGGAGGGTGATGTGGGGTGCTTGTTCAAAGCAGAGTCACTGGATGGTTGGGTGAAGGGTACTTTGGTTAATTCATGTGAGGGGCTGAGTGATGTAATTGCTGGAGAGCATATGTCTAGTCCTTATTTTCCAGAGCTATGCCAACACCAGGTGGAGTGTGAGTTCTCTGACCCCAGGGAGCTTACAATGGAGGCAGACTTCTGGGTGAGTACCAGAGAGTCTGAAGAGGCATTTGGGGGTGCTCCTGAGAGGAGTGGTCTAGGTAGTTCCCAACCAGGTGAGGTAGGGAAGGATTGTAGTGTCCCAGGTAGGTCCCAGTGTAGTGGGATGGGTGAGGGACCCCATGTCCAGTCTCAGAGGAGAGGGAATGGGGATGGGTTGAGGCCCAAGGTGCCCGAGATCCGGTCCCAGGTCCTGGAGGGTTCCCTGCGGGAACACCAGGAGGGGAGCCTAGCCTGTACCATAGGGCCATCTGTTGAGGGAGACCCCACAGTGTCAGGAGAACTTGGGGGGGGGGCGGCTGTAGCCAGCGTCCCACCAGTTCTGGTGTCTGGCAGTACCACTCCTAGTGAGGGGGTGCAGAAGTCCAGACAGAGGGTTGAGAGGGGGTTGCGGACCCCAGTGGAGAACCTGGAGGGTCAGGGGTCAGCTCTGAGAGCAGAGCCCCCCATGAATGACCTTGGTGAGACCATTTCGGGGTTGGGGGGAATCCAGACTCTGTCAGATGGGCAGAGGTCAGGAGACCTGCGCCAGCCAAACTCTTGTGTGGCCCTTCGGGACAGTGTGTCCCTTGAGGGGGGTAAGTGTGCCCCCCTGGAAGTCCTGGTGTGCCAGGCAATGGTTCAACCGCAGGGTGGTGACTCTGGGTTGAATGATCAGGTTCAGGGGGTAAACTCTGACCTGATGGGGGGTAAGTGTGCTCCCAAGGAAGTCCTGGTGTGCCAGGCAGTGGTTCAACCGCAGGGTGGTGACCCTGGGTTGAATGACCAGGTTCAGAGGGTAAACTCTGACCTGGTAGGGGGTAGGTATGCCCCCCAAGAAGTCCTGGTTTGCCAGGCAGTGATCCAGTCTGTGGGTACAGACCCTGGATTGGGAGGCCAGGTTAAGGGTGTCCCCCCTGACCTGGAGGAAGGGGCTACTGCTAACAGTGCCCCTACCATGTTGTCTTCTGGGGGGGCCACTCCTAGTTGGGTGGTTCAGGACCCCAGAAGAGAGGGCAGGGGGAGGGAAGCCTCACCCCTGGCCCTGGTCCAACCTGAAGGTACAGACCCCAGGTTGGAGGATCAGTTGCAGGTTAACATCCCTGCACTGATGGAAGAATTGTGCAGGACTGCTTCTACAAGCACCCTGACAGTTCTTGACTCTGGGGGTGCCGCTTCTGCAGGGAGGGTACAGAGCCCCAGAGGGGAGGACCAGGGTCAGGTTGTCATCCCTGACCTGGTGGAAGAGAGAGTGGTCAAAGGGTGCCAGGCACCTGGGGCTACCACCCCCCACTCTCCACAGTCACAGTGGTTAGAGAGGCCTGAGGTCGGGCTCTCATCCCTGACAGTTGTCTGGGGCCACTGTGGCTTGCTGTCCTGGTGGACAGAGTTGCCCCTGGGGGGGGAAGGACGAGAGTCACACCCCAGGGGTGGAGTGGGCAACACCACTGTGTTGGCCCTGGTGGTACTATCTGCCCATTGCAATACATCTGTGAGCAAAGTAAAGTTAGGTGTTGCACAGATGGTGTCTGTAGATGTGGAGAAGGGTTCCCCATGGGTTAGCTTAGTGGGCCCTGAGAGTATGGACAGAGGGATCCAACTGGAGTCAGGAAGGCGTAGAACTGGAGCATGCCCCTGCTGTTGTGGGCCTGGGTCCCTGTTCTATCGCCCCAATCAGGGAAGTACATCAAGGTATTGATTGTTCTCCCCTGGCTTTAGGCTGGTAGGGGGTCGTGTTGGACTTTTGCTTTTGCAGGGTCATCCCCAGACTTTTTTGCCTCCTGCCTCCTATATTTTTCTGACATGTTGCTGTTGGCTTTTCAACTCTGAGCACTTTACCACTGCTAACCAGTGCTAAAGTGCATATGCTCTCCTGTTTAAATTGTATGTAAGTGGTTTATCCATGATTGGCATATTTGATTTACTAGTAAGTCCCTAGTAAGGTGCACTAGAGGTGCCAGGGCCTGTAAATCAAATGCTACTAGTGGGCCTGCAGCACTGGTTGTGCCACCCACATAAGTAGCTCTGTAATCATGTCTCAGACCTGCCACTGCAGTGTCTGTATGTGTATTTTTACACTGTAAATTCGACTTGGCAAGTGTACCCACTTGCCAGGCCTAAACCTTCCCTTTCCTTACATGTAAGGCACCCCTAAGGTATGCCCTAGGTAGCCCCAAGGGCAGGGTGCAGTGTATGGATAAGGTAGGACATATAGTAATGTGGTTTATATGTCCTGACAGTGAAATACTGCCAATTTCGTTTTCACTGTTGCAAGGTCTGTCTCTCTCTCATAGGATAATATGGGGGTTACCTTTAAATATGATTAAAGTGTAGATTCCCCTAGAGAGTAGATGGACAGGTGGAGTTTGGGATCCCTGAACTCACAATTTAAAAATACATCTTTTAGTAAAGTTGATTTTAAGATTGTGAGTTTGGAAATGCCACTTTTAGAAAGTGAGCATTTTCTTGCTTAAACCATTCTGTGACTCTGCCTTGTTTGTGGATTCCCTGTCTGGGTCAGTTTGACAGTTGGGTTGTTTTTCACCTCACACCAGACAGTGACACAAAGGGAGCTGGGGTGTGATCTGCATTTCCTGATTAGCCATCTCTGCTAGGAGGGAGGGGTGGAGTGGTCACTCTCATCTGAAAGGACTGTGCCTGCCTCTGACAATGCTGTCTCCAACCCCCTGGTGTGTGTCTGAGGCCTTGCCTGGGCAAGGCAGGATTTCACAAGAAGGTGTGAGTCCCCTTTGAAGGAAGGTGACTTCAAAGACTAAAATGGGTATAAGAAGGGCACCCAAACTTACAAACTTTAGAAACACTTCTGGAATCAAGGGGAACCTCTGCCTGGAGAAGAGCTGATCGCTGAGGAACAAGTGCTGCCCTGCCTGTGACTGTGCTTTGTGGAGCTTTCCTGCAGTGCTGCTTCTGCCAGAGTAAGAGGGCAAAGACTGGACTTTGTGTGCCTTCCATCTTGAAGAAGAAATCTCCAAGGGCTTGATGTAGAGCTTGCCTCCTGTTGTTGAAGTCTCAGGGATAGCAAAGACTTCTTCCTGCCAGCACCTGGAGTCTCTGGAGAGACCCCTACTCTGCTCTGTGGTGCCCTTCCAGTTCCTGGGACCCTGAAAGGAGAGGCTGGCAGCCCAAGGACAAAAATACACGCACCGAGCGCCGTGCGGAGAAAAGATCGACGCGAATCCGATCGCGGCTGAGAAAACGACGCGACGCCGGCTCCGCAGCTGAGAAACGACGCCGCAGGAAACGCGACCGGAGAATCGACGCCCGGAGCAGGAGAAACGACGCGCAGCATCGCTGACGAAGGCTGAGAGATCGCAACCTGCGCCGCGGGACTTTCGGACCGTCGCGTGGCTGGCTGTTTCGACGCGCATCGCCGTGCCGAGTTGTTTTCGACGCATATAACCGTGCAGGGTTATTTTCGACGCGCACAGCCCGTGCGGGGTTATTTTTGACGCAAACCAGGTACATTTACACGCTAGCAGCGCTAGTGTGTTGTTACAACTACCTAAAGACTCTTTTTATTTTAAACCTTTAAAAAATCATAACTTGACTTGTGTATGTTGGATTTTTGTCGTTTTGGTCTTGTTTTGTCTAGATAAATATTTCCTATTTTTCTAAACTGGTGTTGTGTCATTTTGTAGTGTTTTCATTAAGTTACTGTGTGTGTTGGTACAAATACTTTACGCCCAGCACTCTGAGGTTAAGCCTACTGCTCTGCCAAGCTACCAAGGGGGTAAGCAGGGGTTAGCTGAGGGTGATTCTCTTTTATCCTAACTAGAGTGAGGGTCCTTGCTTGAACAGGGGGTAACCTGACTGTCAACCAAAGACCCCATTTCTAACACTTGGGATTCCAAAAACCTAGAAGATATGTTGCAGATCTACAACTGCCTAGTTAAACCCCTACCTTAATCATATGCTTTCTACGCAATCCGTAAGAAAGAGGAGTTATAGAAGAGGTAACATTGAACCCTTCCTTCTTGAAGACCAAACTATCTCTAGATCTCCAAATCATTCTTTGGAGACCAATGTTAAAATTAACTTTTTTTGGCTTATGACCACTATTTAGAAAATTGGATGTCACATAAGATCTGCTGGAACCGGCTAACATGCTCATAGTGATAGGTGGAAAAATCGCAGTATATATTGAACCAGACAAAGTAGAAACTTCTCAATACAAAGTCCAAAGATACACCACATCCTCAATGACAAGATGTCAACTAATGAGCTCTGTAATCACATCTGCATTTTCCAACCGACAGACCAGACTAGAAGCCATCTGATTTGGGGGGGCTGAATAGAATTTTTGAAGCCCTGGCAAACCTAGATCCCAACTTAAGAAAGAAGCTGCTGCAGGCGAAGATTGCTACAGAACATGACATTTCAG
The DNA here is from genome assembly GCF_031143425.1 of Pleurodeles waltl. Taxonomy (NCBI): domain Eukaryota; kingdom Metazoa; phylum Chordata; class Amphibia; order Caudata; family Salamandridae; genus Pleurodeles; species Pleurodeles waltl. The sequence goes on along the minus strand of NC_090437.1, from coordinate 1,335,133,635 downwards.
CACATAACATGGGAAAAACATCTCTTATTTTGAATACCTAGTATCTGTCACTCTCACACACACTACACTTTTTGTGGACAGGAACAAATGCACCTTTTTCAGAGGAAAAAGCCAAACCTTTCACTAAAATTATAAAAATGTATATATGTGAAAATAATGTTCTCAGTTAAAAAAATTTTTTTTTTAATCTGCTGATTCTGCCAAAAAAATACTATGTGCAGAGGTGGATCGGTGGCCAACCTGTTGTGCATTTGGGGATCAAATCTCTCCCATGTATGTCAGTTCCACAGCTACCATTCAAGAAGATGGAAAACAGAGCATGCACCTGAGCTTCCAGGTTATGGATCAGACAGTCAAGATGGGGAGGACGCTGCAAGCGGAGTACGGGCAACTCGCTTTTAGAGGTACTCCGGAGAATAACCCACCTCCTCTCACAGTCTCCTTCCCCCCTGCTGCAGGCGCCAACTCCACCTTCCTCCTTGAAAACATGAGCATCATTGGCCTCTATCAGTTGGTCACTGCCCCCATCCAGAGTGCAGGACACACATTGGACCCAGTCTTATCCATGTACTACAGAACTAGATTCTCCCACACTACTGAGCTAACATAGACCGACCACAACATCGACCAACTGCATGATGCCTCAACAAGATCCCCCTGTTCCTCCTGCCGAAACTAGAGCAAAGTTACAGAAACCTCCTGGGTAGCCGCCCTCAAAGATACCAGACCCAACCCCACAGATACCCTTGAGCTCCATGGCCAAGACCTCTCCAACTGGATCTCATCTGCTGCTGACATCGTCGCTCCCTCAGCAGTACCTCCAACTTGAAAACCACTAAGCACACCACATGGTTCACGCAGAACTCAGGACCCTCAAACGCTGCAGCACGAAGCTTGAGAGTTACAGAGGTGCCAACAAATCCCCTACCAACCTCACCTCCTTCAAGTCCCCCCTCAACACTTACCACCACAGACTCAGGGAGACCAAGAAGGAAACCCTTACCTCCCGCATTGAGGCAAGCTCAAGCCACACTAGAGAGCTCTTCAGTATCATCTGAGAATTCTCCTGCCCCTCTGTCACAGAGAACCCTATCCACCCCTCCCAGGACCTCTGTGACAAACTATCTGACTACTTCCACCACAAGATATCTGACATGTACAGCAACTTCGAGCCCCAGCCCACCAACCTCAACATCCACTGCACCTTAATCTCCCCCCCCCAACGGATCACCGAATGGAAACAACTTCCCACTGAAGACACCTTCACCATCATGGCCTTCATCCCTTCCAGGTCCCCAGCAGACCCCTGCCCCCATCACCTCTACAACCTAGGAAAAGAAGCAATCAGAGCACCCTTCACAGAGATCCTCAACATCTCCATAGCCACAGCCACCCTCCCCGACGCTTGGAAACACGCTGCAGACAAGGCCTTCCCGAGGGAACCTTGTGCCAACCCCTACAGACTCAAAAACATCCACCCAAACTCACTCCTTCCATTCCCCCGCTAAAGTCTTGGAAAAGGCCATCAACCACCAACTCATGGAATCCAGCTCCGGCCTAACCACAGTAATAACACCACCCTGATCGCAGCTACCGATGACATCAGACTCCTCCTCCTGCAGCCCTTATCCTCCTTGACCTCTCTGCCGTGTTCAACACCATCTCTAACCACATCCTCATCACCAGACTCCACAGCATTGGCATCTGAGACAACGCACTAGACTGTATCACCTTCTTCCTTTCCGGCCAGACACAGAGAATCCGCCTCCCTCCCTTTGTCTCTTCCCCCAAAGATATCATATGCGGTGCTCCCCAGGGCTCCTCCCGCAGCCCCATACTCTCTAATGCGTATATGACTCCTCTAGCAAACGTTCCACGCACCGACAGACTCAACATGATCTCCTACGTCGACGACACAGCTCATCCTCTCCCTCACAGACAACGCCACCACGACACAAACCAACTTCCAGAACACAATGACCGACATCGCCTCCTGGACGAAGTCTAACTGCCTCAAGTTACAGTCAGACAAAACAGAGATCCTCATCTTCAAAAACAAGCCATCCTGCTGGGACGACTGGGCCTTGGTCCTCCCCACCTACGCCCTGCAGCCACGCCCGCAACTTAAGGATCATCCTCGACACCCAACTGACCATGAAACACCAGATCAACGCCGTCTCCTCTGCCTGCTTCACACTCCCTGCATGTTCTGCAAGATTTTCCAATGGATTCCCATCACCACTAGGAAGCCTATCACTCAGGCCCTCATATCCAGCTGCCTCAACTACAGCAACACACTCTACATCAGAACCACAAAGCAGCTCCTGAACTGCCTCCAGATCACCCAGAATGCTGCCGCAAGACTCATCCTCAACCTCCCCATGCAAAAAAAATGTACCCCCAACCTCAGAGCCCTCCACTGGCTCCCCATAGAGCAAAGATGCCTGTTCAAACTCCTCATCAATGCCCAGAAGGCCCTCTACAATGATACATCAACAACAGCCTCACTTTCCACCTCCGACAAGAGAACTCCACTTAGCCACCCTCGCCACGGCCCATGTCTCCCGCATCCACTGTGAACTCCTCGGTGGATGCTCCTTCTACCACCTTGCCGCCAAATCCTGGCATGCCCTGCCCCTCCAACTGCGCACCTCCCCCTCTCTCAAGGACTTCAGAAAGCAGCTCAAGACCTTGCTTTTCGACCAACACCAAACAAGTGAGAGCTGAAGCTTCACTCTAGCACCTGGAGACCACCCGGGGTGACAAGCTCATGCTCCACAACACCCCACTGATTGATTGATTGACAGTCCTATGGGGCCAATATTTCCCCTACTTGAGAACTGTCAGTCAAGTCTCTAGGTCCATGAAGTCAGTGCACTCACATATAGAAGGCTCCAGTGGGTAATGTCCTTTCTAGCTTAACTGGGATCTGATGTAGAGGGGTCCTGAAGAGAGCTGACAACCTATTCAGGTGCAAGTAGGCTGAAACATGTTGACCATTTGATATGAAGGCCAAGTAATTACTTCCCATCACATCACACTGTTCATATCGTTACCCCATCCCAGTGACAATAAATTAGGAGTTTACCTGGGTATAGAGGTAATTTTAACAGATCCCATTATGCCTCCATAACTGGTGGTGACTCTTCCTCTAAGTGGAGGTAAAAAAAAGACCCAGTGATGAGGGAACCACATACCACTGGTAGTAGCTAGCTGGTTAGGGTCTAAGAACACTTTTTGGAGATTTCTCTGAAAGAGACCCTGGTTGAATATATGGAATGTTTCACTCTCATTTATGTTGATGATATCTTGATCGAAAGCTGAGTGAAAGCCTTGTATTGCTTCTGGTCCCCCTGTTTTGTGTATGGATCAGACCGGTCAACCCTGGAATGTTTTCTAGAGTGTGGTCAGTTTAAACATGGGCAGAGCTGCCAACTTGCCACCTTCACTTCAAACAAAACCTGCAGGTTTAGATTTATCCTCCTGAAAGTAGCATATCCCTATAAAGATGCAACAATTAGCAGATGAGGATTTTTCTTTTTTTAATTATCTGCCACAGGGCTGCAATGTACCTTTATGTCCGTCCCTTTCTGACCCTAATCACACTACACCACCTGGTCAGTGCTCCACTTCCCACATCAGTGCACCTCCACATCACAGAACCCAGAGGGCACTGCCATGCACTGTACCACACAGGGCCAGCTTAAGAGATGCGTGAGTGGTGCGGCTGCACTGGGCACTGACTTGGGGAGTGAGGCACTGACCTCAGTGGGGGCACTGTGCGAATTAAAATACCTGCAGTGGAGTTCCTTGTGCATCCAGTTTTCAGGCAGCAATAAAATGTGAAGATAACTCTTGTGATTAATGTTCCTGCTACAGAAAGAGATCAGAGTTTTATCTAGTGGCAGTTTTGACTTGCCATAAAGTAGCGCAGAGGGTTAATATGCGCACTGCAGAACACAGATCTGTATTTTATGTGGATAGCTGAGTGGATTACTGTTTTGTCACAGAGGTTCTTTTGCTACTGCAGTTCATAAGATACAACCCTAATATCGAACAGTGGCTGTTATGAACTGTCATCAAAGAGCTCCATGCAAACTGCATAAATAGGTCGAAATTTATGATTTTCCCCAGTATTTCATTATTTATTTCTAATGTTGCTAAAAATGTTTCGTTTGGGTAGATATAGATTCTTATTGGTAAAGTCCACCTCTAGCAGTATTTTAAAACAAATTAAATGTATGTAAGAGAGGGGCTATGGAGAGATAAGGGGCACTTTTGCAGGGTGGTAGTGAGGGAATCTGAGGAGGGGATCATTGGGGGATGCAAGAATAATTGTTGTACTGGATGCCACCAGCACTAAAGCAGACCCTGGCACCACACCACCACACTGCAGGCACAGCAGTGACACTGCTCAGACTGCCAACACCCACATATAAAACATGTGGGGCCCAATTCACAAAGGTAAACTTAGACCAAAGGTCCAAGTTTAGACCAAAAGTGCAAGTTTAGACCTAAAGTCTAACTTTACTCAGAGTAAAGTTAGACTTTTGGTCTAAGTTTAGACTTTTGGTCTAGAGTTAGACCAAAAGTCTAAACTTAAACCAAAAGTCCAACTTTACAGTACATGGCCAACCTCCGGTGAAGATGGCTGCTTCCTAGGGCGGTACCTCTCCTGCTTTCCGACAAATCCTATGGCATCCTTTCACAAATCCAATTTACCAGCCTACAAACAGCACAAACAGTCCCCTGCTGTACTGGAACAGCTTTGCCTGAGTTGAGCCTTCAGTGCTGGAAGGAACAAGCTCTGCAGACAGGCGGGGCCTGAGGCCACATGAGAGCTGCTCCTGGAAATAGATGAATCCTGCAGCGGCCATGCAGGAAAGAAACACCTCATGGCTGACTGGAGACCTGAGATATCGGCAGCCGGGTGCGGAGGCAGAGAATCTCATCCCCCTGCGGTCTGTGGGTTGCAGGCAATGGACGGCAGTGGAGGAGGGTGAAGGGGCGTCGCGCGAGGCACCTTGAGCCCAACAGCAGTGTCAGCAATTGGGTGCTCGCACGCCAGACAGACCGCAGCCCCCCTTCATAACAACACTCGCCTCGTTGTCATTCCAGCGGGACTTGGGAGGTGACACCTGCTGCACACAGTCTCTACCCCAATGATAAGAGTGCTGGCCTAAATCAATCAATCATGGATTTGTAAAGCGCAGCTAATCACCCATAGGGTCTCAAGGCACTGAAAACACCATATCAAGGAAAACTCAGGCCCTAACACCAAGGAAATGGGCCCACACGAACCTTGGGTGCGAACAGAACTCAACCTTCCCCACTCATATAGCTAATTGCCAAGCCTTCCTCATACTGTCAACAGTGGCTTGCAAAGACTTTATGTCTCAGCCACGGCTGCACGGACACTTTCCAGCTGAAAGGCAAGCTATGCCAGTATCATGAGGGATTGACCCGGGCAGGGGAATACAGGAGCAGGGACTGTGATTTCATGCGAGGGTGCACACCGGCAGAACAGTGCTCTCCCCCAAGTGACTACAATCCTGGAACTGGAAAATGGGGCTCAGGGGCACTTCACACCCACTGTTTGTTTTCACCTCTACAGAAGCAATGAATGGCCCACGGTATCCTGGGCTGAGTGTTAACCCCCAGACAGTGAGTGGTGAGTGTCCCTCCAGCAATCTTCCTTCCTGACGTCACATTAAAACAAGACACGGTCATCATGTCTGGAGGGCGTGGACCCCAGCCAACGCAACAAACTAAACTAGATAAATATGCCCTCCCTCATGCCAAACAAGGCAGGCTCATCCTGGCAGACACAAGAGATGGAGCAGCACATGAGGATGAAGAAACACCCACTCTTAACGTCTTCCTGGTGGTGATTCAAGGTGTGAAGGGGGTGCTGGAACTCAAGATAGACTCAGTATCAATGGAACTCACACTAGTTCACGCCGACCTCCGTAATATCAGAGTCTGTGTGAAGGACACAGAGGACTCTCTGTCCTCCCTCCAGGCTGATACGGCCTTCCTCAAAACTCAGGTCAAAGACATGTGTGCTACAATGGAGTCACTAGGCGCAAAACAAGAGGTCATCGAGGGGCACTCAAGGTGCAACAACATTCGCCTAGTTGGAGTACGAGAGCGGGCGGACGGACCAGCAACGGCTCTCTTTGTGAAAGATATCATCCTCAACAAATTAAAGCCGCAAAGGCCATCTAAATACTTTTCAGTAAAAAGGGCACGCATAGGTCCGGGTGCTCCTCCAAGACTAAAGATCCCCCTGCACAACAATAGCCCACATCTTCAACTATAGAGACCCAGATGCCATTCTCCAAGCGGCACGTCGGGCCCTGCCGATCCAAATATACAATGCAACAATTTAGTTCATTCTGGACTATACCCTGCGGGTCCAGCACCTTCATCGCAGTTTCGCAGAGGTAAAACGTGCTCTCCGGGAAGAGGAACTGAAATATTCAATGCAATTTCCGGCACACTTGAGGGTGGCAGCAGAAGGGAGAATGTGGCATTTCACTACTCCAGAAGCAACATGTGAATGGCTGGAGGGTTGGTGCCAAACGGGTCGACCACGGCAGAAACAGAAGTCGTGGTTCCCAAGCAATGTGCTCCATTCACCGGACCAGCGAAAAGGAAAACTGCAAGGGCAACCAAGTGCAAAACCTTCAACCCTGCAGCAACCAGAGTACATTTCCACAGTTACACAGCCACAGGACCAAGAAGAATTGGGGGGGAGGCTTAACAGTCAAGGAGACCGGCCCTTCCTCCTTCCCAGTGATGAGGTGCTGACAAGACAAATCAGAAGCTGCATTACCTTGGGGAGTGGAGAGAACACCCCAACATCTATAAAGGTGACTATGATTGAAAGCTGGTAACGAGGACCTCTTTTGCAAGTCTGGGATATCGGATGGGGGACGACTTTTAAGGTCCACTGTCCACCATAGTTAAGCTAGCTAAAGGGCGAAAGGCACTGTCTAAAGTTGGGGAGGAAGGTGGTTTGAGGCCCGCTATGCAGGGAGTCAGGGAGGGTGGGAGTTCTGGGGGTTTTGTTGGTTAAACTTGGCTCCAGGTTTCGGAACACAGGAGTTCCTGAGTACCTACATCACACATCACAGGAGACACATGGAATCTCCCCTGTTGTCCCCCAGAATTTACCGCTGTGACAGTGAGCTACTGAACAACTTCTCCAGCACCCACCATGGTACCTGTAGATAGGAATGCTCCGTCCGTTACACTCCTATCATGGAACTTCCATAGGTTAGGTGATAAAATTCAACGCATAGTAGTCCTCCAGTATCTTAAACAGCAATCAGCAGACAGATCCCTACTACAAGAAACTCACCTACAAGGGAACTCATGTAAAATGTTTGAGAGATGGGGCTACAAATTCGAGGCACATTCTGGATTTACAACAGGATCCAGGAGCGGGGGATTTAAGTTAAGAAATCGTTGCCGTTAGAGGTTCAGCAGACCTGGTCTGACACCCACGCCACATTGTGGCCTTAACTGGGAAATGTCTGCACGGTATATACTCCACCACACCTGCACGAAACCACACTCCGAGACTTAGGCTCACTACTCCTGGGTTTGCCAGAGGGGACGCTGATTGTAGGAGGTGATTTTAAGTTGTCCTTCTGTGATACACGCAATCACCGACCCCACAGACAGACCCAGGCTCTTGCACACCCCTCCTCTGACTTCCTGAGTGCTATAGGACTAACAGACATATGGAGGGCACATCACCCACATGAACAACAATTTACCTTTCTTCCCGGGCGCATGGTAGCATGCCCCCCATAGATTAAATTTTTTCATATTAAAACGGCAAGCCGATGCCTTTACAGAGGTGCACCACCTGACACGTGCATATCAGATCACTCACCTGTTGTAGTGACCTACCTCAATTAATCCCTGGTATCTCTAATTGCCTAAGATCACAAAGGACCTCCATAGAGCAAATACCCATTACTTTACCGCCAATGCTCTCTCAGTTGATTCCGCCCAGACATTATGGGAAGCTTACAAGGTAGTAATAAGAGGACATGAAATAGCCTACATAGAGGGACATAAAAATGAGGATAGGGCATGCCTAGTAACACTGGAAGAGGAAATACAGGTGCTAGAAAAAAACCTGACACAAGACATGACAGCAGAGTCCACACATAAGCTCAAACTGAAGCAGCGTGAATATAAAGAGGTAGCAACTGATCCAGCACCACTGAGCCACAGGGCAATGCAACACCACTTACCCGAGGTTGGGGACAAGGCCAGCAAATTGCTGGTCTGTTGGATAGAAGAGTTCAATTAAGTAACTGGGTAATAGGAGTGCAGAAACCAATGGGGAAAGTTGTGCACACAAGTCAGAAGATCTCTGACGCATTTGCAGCTTATTCTGCCCACCGGTACACTGCCTCTGTGACAGCTACAGAGGAGAAAACTAGAGAGCTCCTCACTAACATCAAAATGCCATCTCTGAGGGTAGAGGACCAACGGAAGCTGAAATTACAGCAGCAATACAGGACCTGTCCTGCGGAAGGTTGGCTAGCCCAAAACGGACTTCCGACTGACTTTATAATCTCTGATGCCCAAAACTAGCTCCACACCTCTTAAACATGTTCCTGGAAAGTAGACAATGAGAGGTCTTGCTCGAGGATCAGAGGCTTGCAACTATTGTCATGATCCACAAAGCTGGGAAACTGCCTGAGGATTGTTCATCCTACAGGCCAATTTCCTTTCTAAATGTAGATACTGGCCAAAGTCTTGGCTTCTTGTCTCCTGAAAGTAATTCCCTCCTTGGTCCACTGCGATCAATCGGGCTTTATGCCCCGCAGTAGTACCATGTTAAATCTGAGGTGACTGCATAGTGTACTGCGCAGGGCTCCAGAGAAACAAGAGGCAGCAGTGGTGTTCGCTCTTGATGCGCACAAGGCCTGTGATTCTATTAACTGAACCTTCATTTTTGAGGTTCCGATTAAACTTGGCTTTGGCCTGGATTTCCTTAAATGGCTACAACTTCTCTACACTGCACCCTTAGTGCGAGTCAGGGTTAATGGCCGTCTATTGAAGATCTTCAGTCTACACAAGGGCACAAGACAGGGCTGGCCATTAATAATTGACCTAATAATGGAGCCTCTGGCAGCCTGGATAAGGCAAGATCCTTTTGATCAGCCAGAATAGTGCAGAACAAACTGTGCAGGGGTGGTATTATAGGGGTATCGGGCTACCTGATGTTCAAAAATACTATTGGGCGGCCAACTAACCACAATTAATGGTTGGGCCTTTGGCCCCCCCAGAGGACCCAGCCGATGGCATGGACTGGCTCAATTTACAACCAGGTGGTTATCTTCGAGCACTGTACAGCCCCCACAAGTGGGCCAAATGTCAAGGTCCAACAGACATCGTTATAGAAATGTGGCACAGGGAGACCAGATTTCTGGGGTGGACAGGCAAGCTAACACATTTTACGCTTCTGTGGGACACGGCGGCACTCGGTACACTGGGAGATCAACCTGGTTTCGACAAATGGGACCTGGTATTTCTAGGGTGGGGGACTTATGGAGCCAGGGGGCAATCATATATTTTGCAGACCTGCAAATGGAATACCACCTAGCCCACAGTGAACACTATAGATATGTACAGATCTGATATGCACTCCACATGGCGATACTCAAAAACACGCAACTTCCAGAGTCAGCGCCCTTGGAAGACATGCTTCTGGATGAATACATGCCATGCAAAGTCACTTCATTGACATAATGAAGTGAAAATAACCCTCAACTCGCCAGACACATTGGTAAAATTGCATGACAATTGAGCACCTGATCTAGGGGACATAGAGGATGATTAATGGATTGAAGCTGTGGCCTCCCCTAGAGAAACTGCCATCAGATCAGGATTACTCCTGGTGCAACTAAAGATACTAGGCGGTGCATATCTCTCCCCAACCACGCTGTTCAAAATGGGCGGAGCAGGAACCACGAATTGCAGGCAGGGCTGTGGTCAGATGGCTACCTTTTATCATGTGATTTGGGATTGTCCAAAAACGCAAGCTTTTTGGGGGGAAGTGGTACAGAGCCTAAATGCTGTCTTGGGTTCCTCCTTCACACCGGAAGCGAAGTAGCGTCTTACATATGGGGGAATTGGAACTGCCTTGATAGCCATGGGTGAGGGCAACACAGGCTCTGTCAGTCGCAGAGCGCAACATTGTCAGAGTATGGGGGGCAGAAAGGGTGCAGAGTGGAGTAGGGATATGGACTGGTGCATGCTGGAGGAAAAGATTGTTTACAAAAGCTGTGGGTGTCCAAGGAGATGGGACAAACGCAGGAGGCCCTGGAAGTCATACAGGGGCGGTATGTAGGAGGTGCTCCTGAAGATTGCGACCTGACTCTATAGGTCGAGAGGATCAAGATAGAACGCCAAGGGTTTTGGAGGATCCGAAATGGGAGACAGAGGTGGGGGGTACACGATATTATAATGTTATACGAGTGCTGTAGAACTGGTTTGGTCCTCGGCGCTTCTTTTTCTTAAAAATATCAATAAAAAGAATTGATTAAAAAGGTATAACTTTACTGAGAGTAAAGTTAGACTTTAAGTATAAGCTCAGACTTTTGGTCTAAACTTAGACTGTTGGTGTAAGTTTACCTTTGTGAATCGGGCTCCTTGTATGCTCACCCTGCAGCAGCTTATCACTGAAGGAAAGCCAGACCTATTGAGCTTGTCAATCGGTGCTCGAGGTTCCTATTCTGTACATCTCTTAGGTCTGCAGCTGCTGATGGCCCCTCCCCTTGAGAGCACAGTTACAGGGATCCAGGATGTCAGTGTGTTTATGTTCAGATGTTTCGTCATGTCTGCCTTCACGCCTCACAAGCTGTTACTTTAGAATATTTCCTGTTTCTACTTGCCTCACATTCTTGTCTGCAGAAGTGTGCTTATTTCACATTTAGTGCTTCGAAGGCAGGGAGGGCGATGTTGCGAAAAGTGAGAAACGTTCCTGAAGACCTTCACTCTGCTTGAACTTCGTGTGCTGATCAGGGAGGAGCCTGATGATAGCGGCTAGAAGCCTGGTGAGCTGGGCTCATGCCATGGATCTCTCACCCGGAAGGAGCCGTGTCACCTGCGGGTTACAGGTTCCAATCCCAGTGAGACAGCTCATATGGTTGAGTGCCTGCGGCGGTGATCTCTGTGTAGAAATGCTACGGTTGTAGGTTCCAGAGCTACAGGGCTAGTAAGACAGCGCAGTGGGCTAATGTGACTCCTGCAGAGATCTAGATTGCAAGAGAGATGTGTGTGAGAGAGAGTTTTTCATTTTCTCAGATATTGAATGTGTAGAATGAAGCTACTTGCAGGGAGCCTTGGAGTGCCCTACAGAGGACATTTTAACATCTTGGCTGCAGGCAGCTCACATAAACTAAGGAGCATATTTATGAGAGGCTTGCACCACCATTGCGTCAATTTTAATGACCTAAGAGGCTCCATAAAACCACTTCGGAGCATGTGGCGCAGCGGGCAGTCCTACTGACTACAGAGTTGGGGCTGCAGGTTCAAGTCTCAGTATCAGCTGAACATTCTGGGCAAATCACCAAATCTCCCAGTACCTAAGGACAGCGCCTGGATACCCTCAGGGGTGAATAGCTGTCCTCTACAAATCCAAGCATTTATTTATTAAGCCAAAGCAGTGCAAATCGCTGCGTAGCATTACTCTGCACAAGGAAGGCATTCCATGGGCTTTGCAGTGGGTGTTCCCATGCAACACCCATGAGTTTTGGTGCAATCCTAGATTTACAACAGCCTGTAAACCTTGAGTTGCGTCAAAACCTTACGCCTCCCCAGGGGATGCGCAACGAGGAGAAATATCTTTATTTCTCTTTGTTTTTTCCTCTTCCTATCTGTGCTGCTTTCTGCATAGGATGAAGAAAACAGCTCCACTGATTGTGTTTGTGCAGGAAGGTGTCCCTTCTTGCATAGAAGCAATCCTGCATGCAACGCAGGCTCCCCTGCTCTATAATGCAAGAGTGCCCGCATTGGCGCTAGGCTGCAGAAACGGCGCCAGCGTAGGGGGAACAACAGGAATGTGCTGCATGCCATAGATATGGCACACTCCTGCCCTTTCACTTTGATGCGGGCAGCGCAGCAAGGTGACCTGCTCAACTGCCCTACGCCACATCCCCATACATTTGGGCCTAAGTTTGGTCGAAGGTTTTGAGTTGGGTGTCTATGTTTGCTTTCCCTTTGGCTCAGGTCCACTCACAGGGTGGACACTTGCTTCTCTAGACCTGTTAAGTGCTGGTTTACACCAACCTCTCTTTCTCCCCACATATCTCAAAGATACAGGCACTCTACTGTGAGGCTGCATTGACACCTCACATTTTAAAAATGATCTGACGCTATGTTTTAAATAATACAACAAACATTCTATTTTATGCACCTAGTCTACCTGCTTCTTTTTCACAAACAGCCTCATATCTCTTAATTTCCCATTCTCTCAAGTGTCTTCCTTTCACCTTCTACTGTCTGTAAAGAGAACATTATACCGAGTGTAATAATTCCACACTGGGCCATAGAATACACCTTTACAAGTGATACTGGTACTCTTGCGATACCCAGGTGACCTACCTGGATCCATCACTGCGGCGGGTGGGCTCACGTCCTCAGGGTCCTCGAGGTTCTGTCTCCTACTCCTCTCCTATAATGGTTGCTTGCAGATACTTAACCCCCCTTCTAGACTTGCTTGAGACCAGTGGATGGTAAGTCCTTGGTGACAGCTTGCAGAGTGAGCTCTCTCTGTTCACCACAAGAGATGTCTTCTAATCTTCCCTGACACAGGCTTCTCTGAGCTTGGAAAACTTGAGTTAACTCCTCAGCAGGGTACACATCACTGCAATTGGCTTGTGAAGCATCATGACGGCTCTGAGACCTGGAGGGATGTGGGGAGCTGAGGGCTGAGGACACACTCCCTGTGCCCCCTGACTTCCTGTTAGGTGTTTCTCTTTGTTTATAACTGCACAGTGTGCCAGCCTACACGGTGCAGCAGCCAGAGTGTGTTGTGTAACTTATCACATCCTATGATGTCAGCTGGGTGTGTGTTTCCACATGCCATGGCTCCTGCACCCCTGCCTGAGGCTCAGAGTTGAGCCTCTGCTTAGAGTCAGCCAATGTTCTTACTGTTAAATCTTTTGCTCACTTCCCAATAGAGGAATAGTGGGGAAGTTCAACAGTTTACCTGACTTATATCAAATATTACAGCTCCTCAAGTCATAGGCAAGCTGTATGTGGGCAAGAAAGAAGGGAATTACAGAGCAATCTGAGAAACAATCCTGCAATCTCAGGCAATCTGTCTGAAGGACAGTTTTATGTGAACTATACACTGTTTTATCTTCTGTTATTAGTAATTTTGCATAACTTATTTCTGAGGATATGCTCCTTTCCCTTGTTTCTTCTCAACACAACATCACTAAGCACTCTTTAGCACATTCACCCTCAGAGGGCTGAGAACTGTTCCTGGGCCACCATGTCCCATGTGCCTGCTTTGTGAGATTTCTGAGCCCTAGCTTCTATTCCCATTATATATTGTTTCATATTCCTAGCATCCTTCCATTGAGGTGTCAAGGCAAACGGGACGCGACACGTTTCAGACGTTTTGATACAATGGACTAGTTCCTGAAATGTTATCACTTGACATAAATTTACAGTACTGGAATAGAATCTCTACTGGATCACATAAAGTAATTTGGAGTTCTCTGGGTCAGTTTGCTAATAACGAATGCCCAAAGTTTGTGAGTTCCCTGCACACGAGCATTACTTGGAGAGGTTTTGCTGCAGACCTGATACTTTCCAAATGTCATCTAGCAGACTTTGGATAAATAAAGTTGACTCCAGAGTTTCTCAAATGAGTCAGTGTGTCATCCACATAAAGCGTCACCACCTGCGCCCCAATGCCTGGTGCTACTCCTTAGTCAGCCAGGTCCTTAGGAAGCATGGCTGCCAGTGGCCTCATACCTAAGGCGAATAGAGGGGACGATACCTGCATCTCGTTCTTTAACCACATTCAAAAAACCTACAGCCAGATACCTCTTTTACTGTCCTATCCATCACCTTGGACGCCATAGAGAACATCTCTGCCCAGCTCTCCTAGTCAGAGTCAAAATGTAACCTCTCCAGCATCCATAAAATGTGCTGTCAACCCACAGTAGCCAAGTCCTTTTCTACATCTTAAGCCGCACACCTATAGTCGTACTCCCTCCGGGTTATAAAATACTGAACCAATGCCACTCTTCACAGATGTTGCACAAATCCAGACTGGACAGGATAGACCAACAACTTAAGGATGGCAAGAGCTTTGCTGTAATGGCCTTACTGTATATTGTTGCACCTACGTTTATCAGGCGGGTAGTTTGTTTTTCTATCCGACTACAACATCGAGCGATTCTTTCGGAGTCAGGTTACTCAGGATACACAACCTGCCACAACAACTGGAGGACAGGAAGTTTTTTCCCTGTCCTCTTCCTCCCTCACCATAGACAACCCAGACACTAAATGAGGGCCAGGGTTAGATCTACTAATCTGGAGTTAGCAATCTTGTTTCAAAACTGGGAACCTACCATGGTTTGAAAAAAATTCCCTCACCCACTAATTAGTGGCATGCTTCATCCTGGGGCGGGCTACTACACCGAGGTGCAGAACTACCTCCTGGGCGGAGCGTTTTTTTCCAGAGCTTACATCAAAGCAGATACCACTATTGTTCCTTCAAGATCTGCTGTATAAAATCAGACAAACTAAAACTAACTAGGAAGGTACTTTCTGGATTCTTTATTAAATAGGTCTCCCTGACAGGGTTAAAACCAAACGTGGGGGTAAACTGCAGATATTAGTGTTGGTTACCCCTTTCCACTCATTCACACCAACATGTTTCAGCCCTCTTTTCAGCCACTTAGGGTCTACGACCCTTCATCAGGGTACAGGATCTCTTCACTCGATCAACCTTCTGCTCATTACCCCCACATTGCTGAGTCAGAAGTGTTGAGATTATCAGTCCAGTTCTCACTATGACACCTGGAAAATGCTGATTTTCTTAGAATCATTCTCCAAAACCGGGGATAGAGTGGGGGTATCGCCCTATTGTCAAACTTGTTCCAAGGAGTCAATGCCGCCACACACAGACACCCTCTTTATCTTCGCTCTCCCTCCGAGTGGCTCTGTGTGGCGGCATTGACTCCTTGGAGTAAGATTAGTAGATCTAACCCTGGTCCTCCATTTAGTTGTGAGTTTACTCAGGATACACCTCAAGCGGAACATCTGGGAAACATCAATGTAATTTCATAGGGACCCATCCGTATCTGTTGTTTTCTTTCTACTTGTGTTTTCGAACGGAGGCGGCTAGTTCTTCCCTTGTAAGCAGAGAGTCAGATTTATAATGCTGGCCATTCCTTACATGCTGTATTTTAATCTTACCAAATGTCTCTTTAATCCTCTCCATTCCAGGAGGGAATTCCTGTGTTTACAGCACTGGAGGAAACACCGGAAATCATTAGTTCGGCTCTTTGGGTGTATCTCTGTATCCTACACTCTTTGTAGAAAATTGCCCTGGGGCCTGCTTCATTTTAAAAGCCATGAAAGTATATTCCCCAAATCGGTCTCCTCCATGTGGAGCCACTGCATGTAGGGAGTGTATGAACACTTACCAGAAGATGCATACATTTCTATGCATAAACATATGGTCTGCCAGATCATACACCAACTTTGGTAACTGTTCCTCCTTACTCTTCAATTGTGATCTTATCCTCTACCTTTATGTTAGACCCTGATCACAAATGAAGCATTAAATTGAATTTCTTTTCAATACAGATGCCTCTTAGGACCACCTTTATGGCCTCCAACTTCAGGGCCATAAAAGATGCCAGACTTCAATTGTATTTTCAAAACACTTTCTAAGCTTATCACAACTGGTCATTCAGATAACAAAGTTATCACCAGGCCTACATTGTGTCCATTTGTAAGCTGTGGCAGGGAATCATCCAACAATGTCCTGCCATGTGCTTAGTATCTGTACCAAAACCCCAGCTCACCCCTCAGAGATGTATTCTGCTACATGAAACATTTGAAGTGAAGTCTACCCAATATTGTGTGAGGTTAGTAGCCATATCCAACACATTTTAGGATATCTATCCATATGTCCTCAAATAACACAATTAAAATATTGTGCCTGAATTATTGGAGCATCCTTGCCTATTGTCATAGCTTCCACCAGCTTCGAAAGACTGCCATTCCACAAAATTAGGAGCTTGGAGATGTTTACTAACCACAGTTCCTTCCCATGAAGTATCCTTTCACCAGTTCATATTTACCACCAGGCTCTTGTTCCCTGTTCACGAGCAATAATCTAAAACGAGACACTGCTGTCAATCTACACTGCTGCATCCCCCATAGGACAAACAAGAAGCAAATAGTAATCTACCTTTCCTTTTCCTGCACAACTTTCCACATTCCATTACACTCAAATGTGCTTCCTGCAAGCATGCTATTTTAACATAGCAGTGCTTCATAAGCAAAATTCACATAAAACTCTGAGCATAATGAGTCAATTGCCATGACTATAGGGCTCACCCAGATACGGAAGGGGAAAAATATCTTTAAAAGAAACACCTCTCTTTTCAGTGCCCAAAGAACAAAGACTTGGAAACCTAGTAGGAGACTGGAAAGCAACCAGAGAAGATCCTTCAACTACCCAAACTCTATCCATTTCCCGGTCAGCACCCAAAAGAATATAACATATTTTGCAAGGAACAGCGACTATTTATACATCATTACAACTCACAAGAGAGCCAGGGGCACCAGGTGCCATGACCAACAGACTCCTACCAAAT
This sequence comes from Pleurodeles waltl, assembly GCF_031143425.1. Lineage (NCBI taxonomy): Eukaryota > Metazoa > Chordata > Amphibia > Caudata > Salamandridae > Pleurodeles > Pleurodeles waltl. Next base: position 1,335,116,752 of record NC_090437.1, on the reverse strand, counting down.
TCAGAGTATGAAGGAGCCACAGAGAGCCAGGCGGTATGTGGCAACATCTTTATCTGTTTCCATCACACCATCTGGTGTAAAAATATTTCAGGTTTATAATCAAAACTAATACTACCAATGCAGCAGCAGCACAGAAAGCCCCCACCACCAAGGACCTACAGACAAGGTGCCATCCTCACTCACTCTTGTACGTACCATTGTCACTGTCACTTGAGAGTATTTACAGATGTGATAAGCTGTGTGTGCCAAGTCAAAGATGAACTGTCTGTAACAATGTGGTGCTCCCTTAAATCACTAATCCTCTTTATTATCGGTAGGGATGACAAGTCCAAAATAGCCGAGACTGAGATCTATGGCCAGACATTGAGCAGACTTGGTATACTCAGACCTCGATGTTAGTTCTTCAAACTCACATTCCTATTTTACACAGCAAATGGGTTAGATGTAGACAGCTTAAGAAGAAGATCACACGATCTCTATGTGGCTTTAGACTTCAGAGAAAATTAAAATGTCAGCTAAATACAGCACTACATAATGATTCAAAACATTTGAGAAGATAATGATCCATGAATCATTGAACAACTGTTAATGGGTGCGCAGTTCAAACAGCATTACCGACTATTGATAGTTTCCAAATGGGGTTTGAAATGCAGTCTTCGACTCATGCCCCTCCTTTATTCTTAATAGATGGTAGCTTCCATTAGGTCTTATTTTATAAATGTGGATGATCTTTATACTGACTCACAAATGTCATAAGTGAGGTGCAAAGGACATTGGCCCTCCCATGTGATGTTATTTAGGCCCTTATAGTCAATACAAAGACAGAGCTCTTCTGATTTGCAAGGAATGAAGAACATGGAACACAAAGATAGGGATGGAGCAGCAGGGCCATTTTAAAGATTCTCTTGCAGGTATGAGGGGGGTGGGAGTGCCTAGGTTTGCCCCTCCTCCAACCCCATTCTTTTGTGGGTGGGAAATGTCACTCTCCTCCTTGCCTCACCCCTGTTTCTGAAGTTTGGAGGATAGGGGGGCCCTGAGTAGAACTGCTGCACACACTCCCAGGAGGATTACGTGGGGAGGCTTCGAGCCCCTCCACCTGCATATTTCTCTGGGAGAGATAGCCACTCATTAGGCGAGACTGCCCATGAGGGGACAAACCTCACCTTGAAGACTTTCTGAGAACAGCTGCATTGCTGGAAAGGCTGCAAGCAATGGAAATCAGCCTGTAGGGTGTGGTCACCTGGGAATGAAGCAGCCCTGTCCTCTCCCTTAGGCTGTGTTACCCTCACCTGGTGGAGTCTGATTCGAGTCCAGACTGAGAGCAGACCGGAAGAGTTGACGGCCTACATAGTCAGGAATTAAGGTCCCTGACCTGCACAGACAAATAATTTAAATAAATAAGCGGTGCTGATGGCTGCACCTGGAGGGGCATCAGGGAGGTGGGGAGTGAGGATGGCCTGTCTGATACCCGGCTGATTTTTGATCCCTCCCTATGAGAAATAATGACTGCAATCCAGGGCCTAAAGGAAACAGTTGAGCCCAAATTAGATGCAGTAATGCTAGACATTGACCTCCTGAAAGCAGACTTTGGCAATCTCTCCCCAAAAGTCACAGCAGCAGAACCTCAGATAAATGGCCTGCAATCTACCACTAAAAGACTTGAGGACAAGGTTCAAACCCTAACAAAGCAAAATGCAGAAACTATTGCAAAGCTGGAAGATCAGGAAGGAAGGGCTACCGCAGTAATATTTAAGTGGTGGGGGTTCTCGAAGGGGCGAAGGGAAGATCTTATCCTGAGCTCCCTCTACCCCAAAAGTCTCTCCAAATTCTTCTCCATTGAGAGAAAGCCCAGGGCACCAGTGCACCTCCGTGGACGATCATCACCAGAGTGTTTAACTATAGGGACCACGATGCGATCTTACGGACAGCACAAACTCATGGTGACCTCCAATATAAAAATGCCATTAAAAGCAGAAACAGAACTTTGACGAGGTAGAAAGGGTTCTGAGGGCCAGTTGAAATACATGATAATGTACCCAGCAAAACTATGAGTGATTGCGGAGGACAAAGCATGGCACTTCTCCAGACCTGAGAAGGCATGGGACTGGTTGGAGGGCTGGCACATTGCGGGCTGGAAGGGCTCTCGGCCCAAACTGACATACCTCCACAAGCTGCACCAACACAATTTAACCCTGACTCTTTAGCGTTCCCCCCCCCAGTGAACTCTTAAGATGCTGCTCACTGGTCCCATGTGGCAATAACTTTGGTTCCGGCCATTAGCCTTAATGGCAGTCCTACCCAAAGTGTAGAAGTGCAACGATCTACGAGACTATAGGGTCCCAGACATGGAGGACATCTCACCACTTTTAGAAAATGCGTGAGAACCTCCTATTTGACTTGCTGCTTGGGGGAGTGAGGGTCAGAGATAGCGGACTGTTCTTTGGGGTTGACTGATCAGGGGATGTGATCACCTAGTTTTCTGTCTTGGTATATCTTTGCATGTCAGCAAGGCCCACCCACATACGTTGATGTTTCTTGGGCAACAGGTTCTCTGGAAATTGGGGTCGTGGGTAGTTCTGAACCCGCAGTGCGGGTGTTCTTGTTTACTATCAAAACTGGTTGCTTTTCTATTTGCTCGAACACTGGTTCATTAAGTATAGTTCCAGTGTGGGAGAATGTGCAGAGAAACATTACACAAAAAGTGGGCTTCATGTGTGATGTAAATCCTGTTGATAAATGTCACCTTCGCAAATTACACCACATGTGCAACACAACATGACTATATAGACATGGAATGTGAATGACCGGGGTGGAGGGTAGAGCAAAGTGAAGCACACATTGGTCCTTCAATACTTGTGTAAACATGCCACTGACCTTGTACTGCTCCAAGAGACACACCTGCGTGGTACTAATTGTAAGGCATTAGATAGATTTGGCTATACCTTGCTTGCCCACGCAGGATACACAACTGGCTCAATGGGGAATGGAATACTAATTAAGAAATTGGTGCAGCTCATCCCTCACCGCATCAGACACAGCCCCCTTAGCAGATATGTGGACTCTCCTTAACATTTGCCCTTTATATATTCTGCCTAGACTTCATGTCCAAACCCTCTCCGACATAGGTGTGCTTTTTTTGGAACTGCCCCCTGGGATGCTAGTATTGGGGGGGTGACACGAATGGGGTGATGGACCCGGCACTAGATAGAGCAAGAGGAACTGCCTTGGGCGGTATGGGAGGTCCACTACACCCCTTTGTAGAGGCCATGGGCTTGACTGATCTTTGATGCATTCACAATCTGCATAATAGAAAATACAAATACTTCTCACCGGCTCATGCCTGCTTTTCTCGTATTGAGCATATTTTCACCAACCTGCCCATGTGGACAGGTTCCGAGCGGCGGCACTGCGGCCGAGGGATCTCAGATCACTCTCCAGTTGAGGTGCAGCTGAGGGCCCTGACCAACACTTCACACTAGGCCTCAAACTAAATCCTTGGTACCTATGGGATGACCAAATTAGGAATAACCTATGAGCAGGGGCAGACACTTATTTTAAAGAGAATAAGCGCACTGTTTCCTCGGCCTGTACTCATTCTGAGGCTTTAAAGTCCAGTCAATCAATCAATATTTGTAAAGGAGGGTACTCACCTCTGAGGGTCGAAAGGTCATCATATGTTGGAAAGCTCAGGCCCAACTGCACTGAAGTAGAAAAATACATTGCAGACCTAGAGGACAGGATAGCGAGGGATGATGCAGAAGAACTCAGTCACCTGCTATGTCTCCGGCAGTGAGATCTGTGAGCCCTCGCGGAAAAGAAAGCGCGTAGTTATGGCCTAGCTACAGAATGCCGACTATATGATGTAGGTGATAAGGCCAATAAGCTACTGGCCTGGCTAGAGAAGAGGGATAGAGAGCGGTCTTGGGTGCCAGAGCTAGGAGCTCCACAATAATAGTAACAACATCGCAAACACCTTTGCAGCTTACCATAAGGGCATTTATTTGTCTACGACAACTATGACAGAAGGGGACTGTGCAGAGTTTCTAAGGGAGTTCAGCCTTCAGACGTTATCTGGTGAAGTGAGTGAGACTCTGGAGGAAGACTTGACGGTGTGTCAGATCGCACTGCCCATACAAGACCTCCAGTCAGGGAAGGGGGTGGGGCCTAACGCCTAGCCATTGAACTGTATAAGGCAATGGCAGACAAGGTGGCTACACAGATGCTGGACATGTTCCAGGCGCATGGGAGAAAGGCTCCCTACCGGAAGATCAATGACTAGCTACGATATTAGTAATACATAAGGAAAGGAATCTGCAAACAGACTACTCCTCCTATAGACCAATTTCCCTACTAAATATAGGAAGTAAAGTTCTGGCAAAGGGTCTTGCGTGCAGACTTTGTACAGCTAATACCTTAGTGATACACCCTGATCAGTCGGGCTTTATGCCACATAGGAGTACCCACCTCAATCTGCGTCGTCTCTATAGTATGTTACTTTTGACTGGGTACTCCCATTCCGACGCAGCAGTCCTGATGGTCTTAGACGTCAAAATGGTGTTCGATAGTATAGAATGGAACTATATCTTTGTTACATTGACAAGATTGGGGTTTGGTCTTAAATTATGGAGCTGGTTGAGACTTCTGTACCAAAACCCATTAGCAAGGGTAAAAGTAAATTGCGCAGAGTCCAGCATCTTTGCTTTGCACAAGGGGACGAGGCAGGGCTGTCCTCTTTCCCCCATGATTTTCGCATTAGCACTGGAGCATCTGCCCACCTGGGTCCGTCAGGACACCTTGATACAAAGAGTGAGTACAGGAGGGGATTGGAAGGAGCGTATCTCCCTGTAAGCAAATTATATTATGTTATACCTGTCTCCAGTGACAGAATCCTACAAATATTCAGTATATTCATGGATCATTTGGGTTACAGTATAAATTGCTCGAAATCCTTAATCTTACCATTGTCGGGTGACTCCCTGAGAATTCCTTCGTGCTGTGCAGCACCACAAGTAACTAGCAGTTTTAAATATTTGGGGAGGCATATTACTCACAACTTGCAGGGCTTACTGGATAGGAATCTACTCCTGCAGATTTAGAGACTTTACAAGAATGTAGCGCGTTGGAGAACATTGCCCCTATCTTTGATGGGTAGAGCGGCATTATATAAAATGATGTCTCTCCATTGCTTACTGTACATTTAGGGAACACTCCCTACAGGATCCCACCAGAGCTCTTCTGGTGAAATGACAGTGCAGTTCGCCTTTTGTTACAAAATGGAATTACTCCACGCATTGCTCTGTGCAAACTCCAGAGGGGGTTGTATGATGGTGGGCTAGCAGTCCCAGGCACTCTTAAATACTACTGGTCTTCACGGTTGGTGGTGGTAAATGATTGGGTCTTTAGCAGGCATGAAGATCTGGCCTACAGAGTAGACAAAGCGTTGATAGGTAGGAGAGGCTATGTCACGGCATTGTACCACCGTCCTACAGACTCACACTCAGACAGTAATTCGGTGTGGAGGGAAGCCACAGATTTCTTGGGCTGCTGAAATAAGCTCACTTAAATGTCACCTCTCTGGAACAGTGATCTGCTGAAGGAGGCAAGCAGTTTAGAAGGTTTCTCTAAATGGTAGCTCATCGACATTGAATGCATGGGAGAAGTCTGAAGAGGGGATTTCTTCATACAGATTAAAGTCCTCTGGCAGGAATTTGCACTGGCAGAGACGAAAAGATATAGGTATCTCAAGCATGCCGATGAATTTAGATGCCATATCCTGGAGGGTAAACAGCTGCAAGAGGCCACTCCTCTAAAAGAGCCCATACCCAGCAAGACCATTGTACTGATTTATATGAAGCTACTAAACAATTCTCCAGACTCATTGGTATCTTTGATGGAGGCCTGGTCTCGAGACAAAGGGCACCTTGACGGTGACAACTGGATCGAGGCATTGCAGGGTCCAAGGGAACTAGCAATCGGAGCTAGGTTTAGACTAGTCCAGCTGCAAATCCGCCATAGATCTTACTACTCCAAGTCCCTACTAAATAAAATAGGCCAGGTGTGCAAGTTACTTACCTTCAGTAATGATATACCTGGTAGAGACATATTCTAGTTGCAGATTCCTTACCTTTCAATTTCCCCAGGCGGCGAACTGGATCTGGAGATTATTTCTTCAGGCAGTACCCCTGTGCACCATTAGGTGGCGTTGGTCGACTCCTTGGGCGTCATTGGCGTTGTGGTCGCCGTGATGACGTTGAGGTCGTATATAGGCGCCACTCCGGCACACTGACGTCAGTAGTGCGGAGCCAAGAAGAACACTGAGAATGGTGTGCCAAAACTAGGTCCATTAGAGGGAAGTACCTGTCCCTAGAAATCAGTTAGCAGTGCAGGGAGGATGGGTGGGTCGGTAAGTAATCTGAAACTAGAATATGTCTCTACCAGATATATCGTTACCGAAGGTAAGTAACTTGTACATCTGATGGAGACTTCTAGTTGCAGATTCCTTACCTAGATACCCGAGCAATACCACCCCCGGTGGTGGGCTGCGAACTAAGATCACACCAAAAAGTCCTGCAAAATAGCCGTTCCTACGAATCTGACTTTCGAGGCAGTAGTGCTTGGTGAACATATGTAAGGACGCCCATGTTGCAGCCTGACAGATATCCAGGACTGGAACTCTGCATACTAACGCTGTGGTAGCAGCAGTTGCTCTGGTTGAATGAGCGCACAAACCCTCAGGGGGTTGCTTTTTTGCCAAAGCGTAGCACATCTTGATACAGAGGACTACCCATTATGAGATGGTCCTCTTCTGCACCGCCTTCCCTTTCTTCACACGCACATATCCCACAAAAAGCTGATCGTCCACCGTGAAATCTTTGGAACAATCTAGATAGAACGCCAACGCTCTTTTTGGATCCAGACGGTGGAGTCTCTCCTCCTCATGAGAGGGATGTGGGGGTGCATAAAAGTAGGCAAGGTGAAAGATTGGCCTACGTGAAAAGGCGTTACCACTTTGGGAAGAAAAGAAGCCCTGGTCCGAAGCACCACTGGACTTCTCGGAATGGTGGCTTCGAAGAAGCTCACTTACTCTGCGAGCAGAGCTGATGGCAATTAAGAAAGCTGTTTTAAGGGTTGAGTCATAAAGGACAGTTGTGGAGCGGCTCGAAAGGGGCGCACATGAAGTATGTGAGGATCAAGGTCAAATCCCACTGGGGCATGATGGACGGGATGGGAGGAAACATATGAATAAGGCCTTTAAGAAACCTCCTAACAAATGGGAGATTTGAAAAGAGAAAGGTGGTCTGGTAGCGTCAGAAGGCATAGATGGCAGACAAATATCCCTTGAGGGTGCCCAGAGTAGAGCCCTGCTGGGCAAGAGAGAGAATAAAGAGGAGAACCTTTGAGAGAGATGCTGAGAGGGGATCAACAGATTTGTTGCTACACCATGCCACAAATCTCTTCCAGAGACAGGCGTATACCGTTTTGGTGGAGGGATGCCAGGCTGCCAAGATGACATTACAGACTTCGGGTGGAAGGGCAAAAGCTGTCAACTGTCACCGCTCAATCTCCACACAAGGAGGCGGAGACTGGACAGGTTCGGGTGGATAACCGTCCCCTGCTGCTGTGACAGAAGATCCTCCCGAAGGGGCAGTCTGATCGGAGGACGTGGCCATGCTCAAGAGCTCGGGATACCAGACTCTTTGTGCCCAGTCCGGAGCCACCAAGATTACTTGGGCTCGGTCTTGCCTGATCTTCTTCAGAACTCTGGGCAGAAGTGGTATTGGTGGAAAGGCATACAGGAGGCCTGAGTTCCACTCATGACGAAAAGCATCGTAAAGCAAGTACCGCCTTGGAAACTCCAACGCGTGAAACAGCTGACATTGCTCGTTCTCTGCGGAGGCAAACAGATCTAACCAAGGCTCTCCCCACTGCTGAAAGAGACCTTTTGTCACCTCTGGATGGAGACGCCATTCGTGATCGACTACGCATCGATGGCTGAGTTCGTCAGAGAGCCTGCCAGATGTTGAGCTACCAGGGAAATGCCCTGGCGTTCCAGCCATGTCGAGAAGCAAAGAGCCTCTTGACAAAGGGTCCACGACTCCACTCCTCCCTGCTTGTTGCAATACCACATGGCGGAGGTGTTGGTGAACACCTGCACTACTTTCCCTTTGAGAGAGGGAAGAAATGCTTTCAATGCAAGTCGGATCACCCAGAGCTCCAAAAGGTTGATGTGGAGCCTGAACTCCGCCGGAGACCAGAGGCCTCTGATCTCCAACTCTGTCACAACTGTGAGATCTGGTCGGGGGACGGGAGAGGGATCTGCCATTGACCCAATCTGGATTTGACAACCACCACTGCAGGTCTTTCACAGTTCCCTCTGAGATCTGAACCATGTCGGAGAGATTCCCTTGATGCTTCGCCCACTGGAACTTCAGGTCCCACTGCAGAGCCCGCATATGCCATCTGGCATGTTGGACCAGCAGGATGCAGGAGGCCATGAGGCCAAGCAGCCTCAGAGTCATTATCACCGAAATCCAGGATAGAGGCTGAAACATAGGTATCATTACCAGAATATCCTGGACTCGCTTTTCAGGAGGATAAGCCCGAAACTGTACTGTGTCAAGAACAGCTCCGATGAAAGGGAGCGTCTGAGAGGTAGTCAGGTGTGACTTCGGCACGTTGATAGTGAACCCCAGCGAATGCAGGAGGTTTGTTGTAGTCTGGAGTAGGAGACAACTTTCTGGGGCGTGTCTGCCTTCAACAGCCAGTCGTCAAGGTCGGGGAAGACTGGGACCCCTGACCTGCGCAGATGAGTTGCAACCACTACCATCATTTTCGTGAACACCGGAGGGGCACTTGTAAGTCCAAAGGGGAGCACGGTGAACTCAAAGTGCTCGTGACCTACCACGAATCATCGGTAACGTCTGTGGGCCGGCAGGACAGGAATATAGAAATAGGCGTCCTGCAAGTCCAGCGAAACCATCCAGTCTCCAGAGTCTAGGGTAGAAAGAACCTGAGCCAGGGTTAACATCTTAAACTTCTCTGTCATGAGGAAGAGATTGAGGCACCGGAGGACTAGGATAGGACGAAGACACTTGTCCTTTTTGGGCACCAGAAAGTAGAAGGAATAGCAACCACGACCTACTTCTGGTGCAGGGACCCTTTCTATGGCTCCCTTGCAAGAGAGAATTGACTTCCTTTCCGAGAAGTGCCAAATGATCCTCTGACAGGTGACTGAAGGATGGTGGCATGGCTGGAGGAGAAGTCTCGAAGGGGAGGGAGTAGCCCCTCCGGACAATCTGTAAAACCCACCTGTCCATGGTAATGGATTCCCAGTGGGACAGATGATGGTGAATTCTGCCACCAACTGGTCCCGGATGACCCAAAAGACTAGGAGGCTTTTGAGGCAGAGGAGGGGGGGTGGACTGGGCGGCCCGCTGACTTCCTGATCCACGAGCTCGGTGGATCCTTCGTCCGCACAGGGGCTGTACAGCATGCGGGGGTCGGTGTCCCGGTGGAAATGGAAACAGTTGGGGGCCCCTTCCATAGCCACGAAAGGAGCGAGAGGCATACTGAGGGGGCGAGAAGCGGCTGCGGGGCCAAGGGACTGGGCTGTAGCGCAGGAATCCTCAAAGCGCTTTAGCGCTGAGTCCACCTTGTCTCCGAAGAGACGAGTGCCATCAAATGGCATTTCCATCAAAGATTGCTGGACATCCCCCCAAAAGCCAGACGTCCTCAACCAGGTGTGGCGTCTCAGTGCCACCGTCGATGCAACTGATCTGCCTAGTGAGTCGGTCGTATTCAGTCCACAATGGATCAAGAACTTGGTTGCGCCTCTCTCATCTGGCATGGCTTGGGAGAGAACGTTTCGAGCCTCTTCCGGAACTTGAGGCAGCACTTGCGCATCTATATCCCAGAGAGTATGGCCAAAAGGCATGTGGTGTTCACGGACAGCAGCGCTAGACTGGCAGAAAAAAACATCTTCTTCCCTAAATTGCCCAGTCTTTTTGATTCCCTGCCTGGGGGAGCTGTAGGGAATGCACCAGAGGATGAAGAAGCTTGGATGGCAAGGCTCTCAGGTGTTGGTTAAGGAATTTTGGGTCATTCGGCACAGGCCGACGGTGGTGGGCAATCGTCCTATTCACAGGAGCCCCTGTGCTGGGTTTGGACCAGGTCCCCAGTAGGACAGCCATAAGTGCTTCGTTGAAGGGAAGAAGGGGTTCGAGTTGGAAGCCCCAGGCTGAAGCACTTCGGTCAGGAGGTTAGGCCTGGCCTCCACAGAAGGAAGCTTGAGGTTCAAAACCTCAGCCGCCCATCTCACCATCATAGAAGAAGACGCTCCCTCCTCCGCAGCCATGGTACAGGGAGAGAACATGCCAGTGTCAGAGGAGGTGTCCAACCCACTGGCATCACTCAAATCCTGTACCCAGCCCAGTTCAGGCTCAAGCTGGTCTTCTAAAGGATCCAGCGACCCCTCTAAACTATGCCCGTATCCATACCCATAGTAACAGGGTTCAGGATAAACCCTGAGCACAGCAGAGTCCATGGAAAACAGAATCGGCGTCAAGTGACATCGTTCCGGCACCGGGTTATCAGGAATGAGTATAGGGTCAACTGTGGGCCCAATTCGCATTGGGAGCATCAACATCTGACCTGACGCTGTGGAAGGTTGCGTTGGCATGACTAGCTTTGGGACAGATCCAGAAGTGGATCCTGAGGTGCCCTCTGGAGTCGGGACCGAAGTCGCCAACTTTGAACCCAAGGCCATCACTGACTCCCCTGGGCCCGAAGGCACTGAGAGTGGGTCGGGCTGCCCAAATATGAGGCACATGGCCTCATAGAACTCCTTAATTTGGGCAGGGGTAGCATCGGCTGCTGGAAATTCGGTAAGGCGTGAAGTGGACCTAGACTGAGGCTTCAAGGACAGAGGCCTAGAGCATCAACGCTCTTCCCGCGTTGTGTCGTGTGAGAGACGGGGAAAAGTCGAAGAACATTTCAGCTTTTTCGACTTTCTCTTCTTACCCTAATGTCCAGATGAGTTGGACAAAGAAGAATTTGGTGACTTTGCGATTGGTCTCCTGACCTTCCTCTAGAACAGGCCCAGGAATGACGCGGAGTCGAGTGTCGGGCCACCATGAGCTTCAGGGAGCACTCCTTCAAGGACAGAGGCCTAGAGCATCAACGCTCTTCCCGCGTTGTGTCGTGTGAGAGACGGGGCAAAGTCAAAGAACATTTCAGCTTTTTCGACTTTCTCTTCTTACCCTAATGTCCAGATGACTTGGACAAAGAAGAATTTGGTGACTTTGCGATTGGTCTCCTGACCTTCCTCTAGAACAGGACCAGGAATGATGCGGAGTCGAGTGTCGGGCCACCATGAGCTTCAGGGACCACTCCCTCAAAGCTTACAGGTTCTTGGCCCGACACTGGGAGCATGACTTCGGGTTGAGGTCGTGCTCCAGACATCAGAGGGACACAAGGTGTCGATCCGTCACTGACATCTTGTGGTGACAGGAGTCGCAGAGCTCAAATCCGGTCTTACAGGACATCCCTCGACGCACCAAAACCCATTAATAACAAATTCAACAAAATGTTGCATTTAGTCAAAAAATTACTGGGGTAGCTCTTCTCCTGATCTGCGCATAGGCTGGTGCGGAAAGAAAAGAACTGAGGTCAGCGTGCCTGGGTGGCACCTATATACAACCACTACATCATCACAGTAACCACAACGCCAACAACGCCCGCGGAGTCGACCGAGGCCACCTAAAGGCACACAGGGGTACTGCTCGAAGAAAAAATCTCTGAATCCAGTCTGACGCCTGGGTAAATTCAAAGGTAAGGAATCTGCAACTAGAAGTCTCTATCAGATTAACACATTACTGTGTCTCATAGGGTGTGGCTAAGAGGGTTCTCTCTGTCATATTCAATAAGAATGCCCTGCAATTCAGACCTATAGGTGGGCAGTGACCAACAACATTTCCCAGGTTCTAGGAAGAACTATTCCCCTGGATTCTGAGTGACTGATGCTACCAATATCAGTGGAGGCCAAAATACCAGAAGATATGGGTGACCCTAGCAGGTGGGGTGGCAAAGCGGAATGCTGCACGCTTCTGGGCAGGCCCAGCCCCCCATGCATTGCAGATTGGGAAGCCGATCTAGATTAGTGCCAAAGGGCAGAACAGGTGGTTTATGAAAGTAGGGGATGTCCCATAGAGTGGGAAAAAGTGTGGGGTGCTTAGACTGCTTATCTAGGCGGTAGGGAATGGGGAGACTGAGGGAGAATGGAAGTGAAGATGCTCCTACTGTGATCACCTTGGAGTGGTCTGTAAGCCATGATGCAGGCCATAAAAGAGCCAGTTTACATTATGTCTGTAACAGTTGTAATCCATTGCCTACACTGATGTATTCTTACCATGATTCTTTTTCATTGCTTCAATTGTATAATGGTCACTGTATTAACAAAAAGAGCTTTAAAAATGTGACCAGCTTTATAAGTAAGGGCAGATACACATTAGTGGAGACAGAGTGAAGAAAAAATACTGTACAAGAACAGAAGTATCCACTAGTTCAACATCATTTAACTAAATGTTGAGATAGCCTTGGATTGGGAAATTGGTTGCCAAAAAACATAGGTTGCCGCAAAAGTGCCTTAGTGTTGTGATAAAGTTAGTACTGCGGCCAAGGGTTGGTGGTAATGCGAGACATAAGAAACATAAGTAGATGGATTCAGTTTGAAAGTGAAAAGACTTTGTCAAGGCTTCAGATGTATATAAAACATTATATGTAAACACGAAAGGTACATAGATCAAGCTGCTGGTAGTCATGAGTCCTTGGGAGAAATCAAATAGTATAGGCAAATGATGGCCATGATAAGCCTCAATTATTTGTGGAGCGAATAAACCCTTGCCGTGCGCGTCGGGGTTTTGGCAGAGTGTGACTACCAGCAGCTTGATCTATGTACCTTTCGTGTTTACATATAATGTTTTATATACATCTGAAGCCTTGACAAAGTCTTGAAGACGAAACACGTGTTGGCTGTTTTGCTGTATGGACTTATTGTTACATTCGAACATCCTATTGTAACTTTGACCATTTATCACCATCTGGCTGCTCTGGACACATGGGGGGTCATTCTGACCTCGGCGGTAAAAGCCGCTTACCGCCGGTCAGAAGGCCGCCACAATACCGCCGCGGCCAGCCGCCACGGACATTCTGACCCACAACTGCAAAACATCCGAAAATCCGCCCTCCACTGCAGTCCGCCACATCAGCGGCCAGCGGTAAACTGGAGAAGACCAAACCTCCACCGCCACGCCAACAGAAATACGCCCATCCCATTATGACCCGCAAATCGACGCGGCGGTCATTCAACCGCGGTATTCCATTGGCGGTACACACCGCCGCGGTCAAAATACACACACCTTTACAAACCCCTACCACATTGGACAATTTGAAAGGCACAGACCTGAAACACATACACACACCACTCCCACACATCCAATACCATATAAAACACACACCCACATCACCCACAAACCCCTACCAACAAAAACCAGAGACGAAGGAGAGAGAGAGACACATCAGAGAATAGAGAGCCAGACACACAGAGGCACACCGCAACATCACACACACCACATAGAAGCACAAAGCACCACACACCAACACACACATCATCACATACACCACCCCACACCTCATACACACCACCCCATGGCACCACAAAGGCACCCACGCTTTTCGGACCAAGAACTCCGGGTCATGGTGGAGGAGATCATAAGAGTGGAACCCCAGCTCTTCGGCTCACAGGTCCAGCACACCACCATAGCAAGGAAGGCGGAGCTCTGGCAGCGGATCGTGGACAGGGTCAACGCGGTGGGACAGCATCCCAGAAATCGAGAGGACATCCGCAAACGATGGAACGACCTACGGGGGAAGGTGCGCTCGATGGTCTCGCGACACAACATCGCAGTGCAGAAGACTGGCGGGGGACCCCCACCCACTCCACCCGAATTCACAACATGGGAGCAAGAGGTACTCAACATCCTGCATCCTGATGGCCTCGCTGGAGTACACGGAGGAATGGACTCTGGTAAGTACAAGGCCAACCACTTCACCCCCCCCCCAAGCATGCTAACCCCCACCCTCACCCCCAACCCCCCAGCACACATCCTCCCTGAGAATGTCTCCCCAGCACAACCCACCCAACACCAACCCCTGCATGCCACCCCCAAACTATGGACACCCATCACCTAAGCATGACCACTGCACATACCCATCACCCCCCCCCCCACACAAAACACCCTCACAACACCTCCCCCAAGGGAATGCCAGCACTGGGGGACAAGGGCACCCATAAAACGCAAGCTAATGCACACACAGAAACAATAACCATACCCTCTTACCCCATGCAGGACCCGAACGACAACACACCGGTCAGGAGGGACCAGAAATGTCCATCCCACCCCCGGAACAGGCCCCTAGTGATGACAGCAGCTCTGTCGACCTGGAACCTGACGACCAGCCCGGACCATCGGGGACCTCTGGGCAGTCGGTTCCCCTCACCCAGACACAGGCCACTGCAGACCCAACCCCCTCTGGGAACAACAGCACAGCTCCCACCCAGCGGGCCCATGCCTCTGTCTCTAGGACAGGTCAAGCAGCGGTGTGTCTACCACTACAGGGCCCCCAGGGTAACCCACCAACCCAACAACAACAGGGACCTGGGGGCAGTGGGAGTGGGCACACCGTCCAGGGGACAGAGGCCCAGGGAAACAGGGCAACTCGGAGGGCTGCTGTGCGACAGGGGGGGGAGGAGAGGCCCAGGGAACCCACTCTCCAAGAGGCCCTCACCACCATCATGGCAGCCTACCACCACTCACAAGAGACGATGGCGACGGTACTGGCCAGGTTCCAGGAGATCCAGGCACAGCAGGAGCAACGCTACATGGGGTTCAGCGACCAACTCAGCAACATCTCAATCGCTATGGGGAGCATAGTCCAGGCCCTGAACCGTATAGAGGACACGTTTCTGGACCATGTGGCATCACACAGGGCCCCTGTCACTAGCCAGGAACAGGAACAGCCTACCACCTCCGCCGGCGCTAGTGGACAGGAGGCCCCACCACAACGACAGCCCACCAGAACCCCACCTCCTGCTGAACAACAACCGCCCCGCAAAAGGAGCCTGAGATCAAAAAAACCGACAGAGTAGGATGTCAAGTCCCCCGCCAGCATCACATACCCCCTGAAGTCCTCCCACTGTTCCACATTGCCACCCTGTCAAACCTTGAACTGCCCCTGCTCCATCCTGCCACAGGCATATGGACAATGCACCTGTGAGACTGAGAACTGGACTCCGCCATGGACATTACTCCACCCCCACCCATCACTGTTTCACTATCATGTACCAATATCTATGCACTAATAATAAATCACACATTGCACTGAAATCAATCAGGACTCAGCCTGTCTTATTTACAAATGTATGACACATTACATATCAATTACGTATTATTAACATTGTGAATTACACATACCGAGGTAACTTAGCATTAGTCCATGGGCCAACCAAGCCGAGGTCACGCAGTGGCTCATACAGCACAGAAAAGGGAAGGGAAAATCAAACATCATGTTTATAGGTCTGGGGGGAAATCGACAAAGTTGAGATGCAGGAGGCTTTCAGGAAATGTAAAATGGCATGGGTGATTATTACCTGTGTGCTACTGGAAATACTGTTCTATTACTCTGTCCCTGTTGTCTGTGTCGTCCTCTGAGTCTTCCTCCTCTTCACTCTCCGCAGGCTCCACAGCTGCTTCAACACCACCATCTGCACCATCCTCCTGCAGGAAAGGAACCTGACGTCGCAATGCCAGATTGTGAAGCATACAGCAGGCCACGATGATGTGGCACACCTTCTTTGGTGAGTACATCAGGGATCCCCCAGTCATATGCAGGCACCTAAACCTGGCCTTCAGGAGGCCAAAGGTCCTTTCGATGATCCTCCTAGTTCGCCCATGGGCCTCATTGTACCGTTCCTCTGCCCTGGTCCGGGGATTCCTTACTGGGGTCAGTAGCCAAGGCAGGTTGGGGTAACCAGAGTCACCTATTAGCCACACACGTTGTCTCTGTAGCTGCTCCATCACATAGGGGATGCTGCTATTTCGCATCACATACGCGTCATGCACTGACCCTGGGAACTTGGCATTTACATGGGAGATGTACTGGTCAGCCAAACAGACCAACTGGACATTCATCGAATGATAACTTTTTCTGTTTCTGTACACCTGCTCATCGTCTTTTGGGGGTACCAAAGCCACATGGGTCCCATCAATGGCACCAATGATGTTGGGGATATGTCCAAGGGCATAGAAATCACCCTTCACTGTAGGCAAGTCACCCTCCTCTGGGAAAATGATGTAGCTCCGCATGAGTTTCATCAGGGCAGACAACACTCTGCTCAAAATCTTTGAAAACATAGGCTGAGACATTCCAGATGACATGGCCACTGTGGTCTGGAATGACCCAGTTGCCAAAAAATGGAGGACTGACAAAACCTGCACCAGAGGGGGAATCCTTGTGGGTTGGCGGATGGGGGACATCAGGGCTGGCTCCAGCTGGGCACACAGTTCATGGATAGTGGCACGGTCAAGTCTGTATCGAAGTATTATATGGCGTTCTTCCATTGTCGACAGGTCCACCAGCGGTCGGTACACGCGAGGATTCCTCCTTCTCATCGCAAGTCCCAGCGGACGGTGCCTAGGAAGGACAACATGGAGCACAGAGTCAGGCAAACCACAGGTACGTACAGACAGCTTGCACAGTTAAAGAATGGCAATGGGTTGAAAGGCGTGTATGTGTGGCAATGCAAGGCCTAGGCCTGTGTGTCGCAGTCAAAATTAAGCCATGTAGGCCCTTGAAATGGCGGCTGCCTGACCTGTGAAGTGGGACAATGGGATGTGAGGTCAATGCGCTGGCGGGGCACACCGTGGCGGTAGGCGGTCGAAGACCGTGGCGCAAAGCCGCATTGGTTAACATTGAAGCCTATGGGTTTCAGGAGCCAATGACGATGTGCGCCGGCGGTCGCGGTACGCACCGCCGCGGTACGCACCGCCGCGGGTGTAACCGCCATTTTCTATCTGATTAATCACTCGAGACCTGATCATCCACAGGAGAGGACCTATACTGCAAGTGCTGCTGTGACCTCGGTCTGGAAGATACAATGGCTGCTGCGACTGGGGAAAGGGCCCCTGCCTTCACGTCTGAAGAGTTGGAGAAGCTCGTGGATGGGGTCCTCCCCCAGTATGCGCTACTCTACGGTCCTCCAGACCAACAAGTGAGTACACCGGGTGCACATGGAATGGGCTATGCCTGTGTGGATTGGGGTGGATGTAAGTTGGTGGGGTGGGGGGCGAATGAGGAGTGCAACGCCCGACAGATGAGAGCATGTGCCATATGGCAAAGTTGGTGGGGGGGGCCAATCACATCTAACATGCAGGTCATTGATGATTTCCTCCTTTCCACCCTGTACATGTCAAATAGGTCAGCGCCCATCAGAAGATCGAGATTTGGCGTGCCATCGCCAAGGAAGTCCGGAACTTGGGGGTCCACAACAGACGGGGCACCCACTGCCGCAAGAGGTGGGAGGACATCCGCCGCGGAACAAGGAAGACCGCAGAAACACTGCTGGGGATGGCCTCCCAACCTAGGAGGGGTGCCAGTCGCACCATGACCCCCCTGATGTCCCGGATCCTGGCGGTGGCCTACCCTGAATTGGATGGGCGCTTTAAGACATCACAGCAGACACAAGGGGGTGAGTATCAGCACATTCTCCTATCTTTCTGCGCAGTGGAGGCATCTGGGTGGGGGAGGAGGGCTGTGGGTGACATTAGGCCAGGGCGCTTTCTGTAGTGTAGTCCTCTCCCTTAGGCATGGCCCTGTGCCCCCGGCCCCCACCTCTGTAGGGTGACAAGTACAGCCATTGAAGGTCCAGCATCTCCCATGTGCGCGTTTGACGTCTCTTGGCCTGTTGTCCTAGTCATTAGTACTGAGTAGTGTACCCCGAATGCGCGGCTTAGTGCATTAGGCTCCTGTGTCTGTCCTCTCCGCCAACGGTGTTGACATTGCATGCACTCAACCTGGTCTTCTTTTTTCTCCCCCACCCTTTCTCTTCATCTTCTTGTGCATGTGTGCATTAGCATCATCAGGCGGAGGGGATTTGGCATCGGAGCACGAGGGAGCTGCAGGACACAAGGCCCCGGTGGGCCCAGGAACAGACACCGAGGGCACCAGTGATCCGGAGGGCGAGGGGAGCACCACGACGGGGACCGCTGGTGAGAGCAGCGACAGCGACACGTCCTCGAATGGGAGCTCCCTAGCGGTGGCGGCAACATCCGTGCCCCCGCCTCTACAGGTACAGCCGCCACCCAGCGCACCAGCCCCGCCCTCCCAGCAGCCCCTCAGTCTTCGCTCCGTGCCCGTTCGCCCAGGAAGGCGCGCGTCTCCTTCGCCCCAGGCACCTCAGCCCCTGCCCCTGTTGCCCCTGCTGCCCTCAGTGCGGAGCTCATTGACCTGGTAAGGACGCTCATTGTTGGGCAGACGACCCTTTTGAATGCCATCCAGGGTGTGCAAAGGGAGGTGCAACAGAGCAATGCGTACCTGGAGGGCATTCATTCAGGTCAGGCTGCCCATCAACGAGCGTTCACTGCTCTGGCCTCAGCACTGACGGCAGCCATTGTCCCTGTTTCCAGCCTCCCTCTTCTTACTGCCTCCAGCCTTTCTCTGTCTCCTGTTCCTCAGCCTATCCCATCCACACCATCAGACCAGCCTGCACACACCTCAACACCCAAGAGCAGCTCATCCAAACACAAGCACCACAGATCCCACAAACACTCACCCAAGCAACACCCAGATGCAGACATGCCAACAGCCACTGCCACCCCTGTGTCCCCCTCCTCCTCGTCTCCCTCCTCCCTCCCTGTGACGTCTACACTCACACCTGCATGCACCCCAACATCAGCCAGTGCTTCCATCACCACCTCACCCTCCAGTACAGTCCACACTCGTGCAGTCACCACCCCCACTGCCATTTACACGTTCCCTGTGTCCTCTCCCACTGTGTCTGTCACCCCCTCTTCCAAGACACACAAACGCAGGCAGCCACCCACCCAAAAGCCATCCACCTCACGACAGCCTACAGCACCAGCACCTTCACCCAATGACAGCACACCTGACTCTCCTACAACCACCTCCTCTTCCTCCACTTCCATCTCCACTTCTCCTACCCTTTACCTTGGCCCTAAAAAACTTTTCATGGCTAATCTTGACCTCTTTCCCTCCGATGAGCTCCCCCCTCCATCTTCAAAGAGTCCCAAGAGCACCGCAGCCACCACCAGCCCAGCTTCGTGTGTCACTGTTGTGCATGGGTTCTGGAGCCCACCCTTTGCCAGCAGTGACACATCGATCAGCAGCAAGGACACGTCCAGCCCCCCCTCCCGGCAAGAGGACCCGCAAAAACAAGGGCCGCCGTGCGAGGACCGACAGGGCTGCCCCCAAGGAGCAATGTGCGGCCACTTCACCACCCACACCATCTAGGGGAGGCAAGGGCCCGAGAGCCCCATCAAAGGAGCGGAAGGGCAGCAGGAGCGCGGAGAAGGTGGACCCCACATGTCACATCCCAGCTGGGAAGGAGGACACTAAGGAGGCCAGGAGTCCGTCCCCGAAGGGTCCAGAAACGTCACGGTCCGAGGGCGACTGAGCAGGGAGTCCAGGCCAGGTCTGGCTCCCTTGACCTGCTGGATGAGCACCGCTGAACAGGGCCCGCGGGGCAGAAGAGCACCGCTGAACAGGGCCCGCCGTGGAGAAGAGCATCGCTGAACAGGGCCCACCGTGGAGAAGAGCACCGCTGAACAGGGCCCGCCGTGCAGAAGAGCACCGCTGAACAGGGCCCGCCGTGGAGAAGAGCACAGCTGAACAGGGCCCCGCCGTGAAGATAGGCACCGCTGAACAGGGCCCGCCGTGGAGAAGAGCACCGCTGAACAGGGCCCTGCTGTGAAGATAGGCACCGCTGAACAGGGCCCGCGGTGCAGAAGAGCACCGCTGAACAGGGCCCCGCCGTGGAGAAGAGCACCGCTGAACAGGGCCCGCCGTGAAGATAGGCACCGCTGAACAGGGCCCGCGGTGCAGAAGAGCACCGCTGAACAGGGCCCCGCCGTGAAGATATGCACCGCTGAACAGGGCCCCGCCGTGAAGATAGGCACCGCTGAACAGGGCCCGCGGTGCAGAAGAGCACCGCTGAACAGGGCCCGCCGTGGAGAAGAGCACCGCTGAACAGGGCCCGCCGTGGAGAAGAGCACCGCTGAACAGGGCCCCGCCGTGGAGAAGAGCACCGCTGAACAGGGCCCGCCGTGGAGAAGAGCACCGCTGAACAGGGCCCACCGTGGAGAAGAGCACCGCTGAACAGGGCCCCGCCGTGAGGATAGGCACCGCTGAAGAGGGCCCCGCCGTCTCAAGCACCACTCCGCTGGGCCCTTCTTCTCAAGCACCGCTCCGCTGGGCCCCGCCGTCTCAAGCACCGCTCCGCTGGGCCCTTCTTCTCAAGCACCGCTCCGCTGGGCCCTTCATCTCAAGCACCGCTCCGCTGGGCCCCGCCGTCTCAAGCACCGCTCCGCTGGGCCCCGCCGTCTCAAGCACCGCTCCGCTGGGCCCTTCCTGTCAAGCACCGCTCCGCTGGGCCCTTCTTCTCAAGCACCGCTCCGCTGGGCCCCGCCGTCTCAAGCACCGCTCCGCTGGGCCCCGCCGTCTCAAGCACCGCTCCGCTGGGCCCTTCATCTCAAGCACCGCTCCGCTGGGCCCCGCCGTCTCAAGCACCGCTCCGCTGGGCCCTTCCTGTCAAGCACCGCTCCGCTGGGCCCTTCTTCTCAAGCACCGCTCCGCTGGGCCCCGCCGTCTCAAGCACCGCTCCGCTAGGCCCCGCCGTCTCAAGCACCGCTCCGCTGGGCCCTTCATCTCAAGCACCGCTCCGCTGGGCCCTTCTTCTCAAGCACCGCTCCGCTGGGCCCTTCCTGTCAAGCACCGCTCCGCTGGGCCCTTCTTCTCAAGCACCGCTCCGCAGGGCCCCGCCGTCTCAAGCACCGCTCCGCTGGGCCCTTCCTGTCAAGCACCGCTCCGCTGGGCCCTTCTTCTCAAGCACCGCTCCGCTGGGCCCCGCCGTCTCAAGCACCGCTCCGCTGGGCCCTTCATCTCAAGCACCGCTCCGCTGGGCCCTTCTTCTCAAGCACCGCTCCACTGGGCCCTTCCTGTCAAGCACCGCTCCGCTGGGCCCTTCTTCTCAAGCACCGCTCCGCTGGGCCCCGCCGTCTCAAGCACCGCTCCGCTGGGCCCTTCTTCTCAAGCACCGCTCCGCTGGGCCCCGCCGTCTCAAGCACCGCTCCGCTGGGCCCTTCATCTCAAGCACCGCTCCGCTGGGCCCTTCCTGTCAAGCACCGCTCCGCTGGGCCCTTCTTCTCAAGCACCGCTCCGCTGGGCCCCGCCGTCTCAAGCACCGCTCCGCTGGGCCCTTCCTGTCAAGCACCGCTCCGCTGGGCCCTTCTTCTCAAGTACCGCTCCGCTGGGCCCCGCCGTTTCAAGCACCGCTCCGCTGGGCCCTTCATCTCAAGCACCGCTCCGCTGGGCCCTTCTTCTCAAGCACCGCTCCGCTGGGCCCTTCCTGTCAAGCACTGCTCCACTGGGCCCTTCTTCTCAAGCACCGCTCCGCTGGGCCCCGCCGTCTCAAGCACCACTCCGCTGGGCCCTTCCTGTCAAGCACCGCTCCGCTGGGCACTTCTTCTCAAGCACCGCTCCGCTGGGCCCCGCCGTCTCAAGCACCGCTCCGCTGGGCCCTTCATCTCAAGCACCGCTCCGCTGGGCCCTTCCTTTCAAGCACCGCTCCGCTGGGCCCTTCTTCTCAAGCACCGCTCCGCTGGGCCCTTCATCTCAAGCACCGCTCCTCTGGGCCCTTCCTGTCAAGCACCGCTCCGCTGGGCCCTTCTTCTCAAGCACCGCTCCGCTGGGCCTTTCATCTCAAGCACCGCTCTGCTGGGCCCTTCTTCTCAAGCACAGCTCCGCTGGGCCCTTCCTGTCAAGCACCGCTCCGCTGGGCCCTTCTTCTCAAGCACCGCTCCGCTGGGCCCCGCCGTCTCAAGCACTGCTCCGCTGGGCCCTTCTTCTCAAGCACCGCTCCGCTGGGCCCCGCCGTCTCAAGCACCGCTCCGCTGGGCCCCGCCGTCTCAAGCACCGCTCCGCTGGGCCCTTCATCTCAAGCACCGCTCCGCTGGGCCCTTCTTCTCAAGCACCGCTCCGCTGGGCTCTTCCTGTCAAGCACCGCTCCGCTGGGCCCTTCTTCTCAAGCACCGCTCCGCTGGGCCCCGCCGTCTCAAGCACCGCTCCGCTGGGCCCTTCCTGTCAAGCACCGCTCCGCTGGGCCCTTCTTCTCAAGCACCGCTCCGCTGGGCCCCGCCGTCTCAAGCACCGCTCCGCTGGGCCCTTCATCTCAAGCACCGCTCCGCTGGGCCCTTCTTCTCAAGCACCGCTCCGCTGGGCCCTTCCTGTCAAGCACCGCTCCGCTGGGCCCTTCTTCTCAAGCACCGCTCCGCTGGGCCCCGCCGTCTCAAGCACCGCTCCGCTGGGCCCTTCCTGTCAAGCACCGCTCCGCTGGGCCCTTCTTCTCAAGTACCGCTCCGCTGGGCCCCGCCGTCTCAAGCACCGCTCCGCTGGGCCCTTCATCTCAAGCACCGCTCCGCTGGGCCCTTCCTGTCAAGCACCGCTCCGCTGGGCCCTTCTTCTCAAGCACCGCTCCGCTGGGCCCTTCATCTCAAGCACCGCTCCGCTGGGCCCTTCCTGTCAAGCACCGCTCCGCTGGGCCCTTCCTGTCAAGCACCGCTCCGCTGGGCCCTTCATCTCAAGCACCGCTCCGCTGGGCCCTTCTTCTCAAGCACCGCTCCGCTGGGCCCTTCCTGTCAAGCACCGCTCCGCTGGGCCCTTCTTCTCAAGCACCGCTCCGCTGGGCCCCGCCGTCTCAAGCACCGCTCCGCTGGGCCCTTCTTCTCAAGCACCGCTCCGCTGGGCCCCGCCGTCTCAAGCACCGCTCCGCTGGGCCCTTCATCTCAAGCACCGCTCCGCTGGGCCCTTCTTCTCAAGCACCGCTCCGCTGGGCCCTTCCTGTCAAGCACCGCTCCGCTGGGCCCTTCTTCTCAAGCACCGCTCCGCTGGGCCCCTCCGTCTCAAGCACCGCTCCGCTGGGCCCTTCCTGTCAAGCACCGCTCCGCTGGGCCCTTCTTCTCAAGCACCGCTCCGCTGGGCCCCGCCGTCTCAAGCACCGCTCCGCTGGGCCCCGCCGTCTCAAGCACCGCTCCGCTGGGCCCTTCATCTCAAGCACCGCTCCGCTGGGCCCCGCCGTCTCAAGCACCGCTCCGCTGGGCCCTTCCTGTCAAGCACCGCTCCGCTGGGCCACGCCGTCTCAAGCACCGCTCCGCTGGGCCCTTCATCTCAAGCACCGCTCCGCTGGGCCCTTCTTCTCAAGCACCGCTCCGCTGGGCCCTTCCTGTCAAGCACCGCTCCGCTGGGCCCTTTTTCTCAAGCACCGCTCCGCTGGGCCCTTCATCTCAAGCACCGCTCCGCTGGGCACCGCCGTCTCAATCACTGTTTATGGTTCACTGTGCCCACCATGCCTCCTCCTTGACCAGTGGAGACTGTCATCCACCTGATGGACTGTGGCTTTGCACTCCCCAGGATGGTACAGTGGGCAGCCCACCCACTGTAGAGACATTGAGAGACTGTGGCTTTGCACTCCCCAGGATGGTACAGTGGGCAGCCCACCCACTGTAGTGACATTGAGAGACTGTGGCTTTGCACTCCCCAGGATGGTACAGTGGGCAGCCCACCCACTGTAGTGACATTGAGAGACTGTGGCTTTGCACTCCCCAGGATGGTACAGTGGGCAGCCCACCCACTGTAGAGACATTGAGAGACTGTGGCTTTGCACTCCCCAGGATGGTACAGTGGGCAGCCCACCCACTGTAGAGACATTGAGAGACTGTGGCTTTGCACTCCCCAGGATGGTACAGTGGGCAGCCCACCCACTGTAGTGACATTGAGAGACTGTGGCTTTGCACTCCCCAGGATGGTACAGTGGGCAGCCCACCCACTGTAGAGACATTGAGAGACTGTGGCTTTGCACTCCCCAGGATGGTACAGTGGGCATGGTGGCTCCTCGTGGATCTGGCGTCGTGGACTCATGTGGCTGTGGTGCCCCCCCCTTCCCTTCCCCCTGAGGTGCCTGTAGTTTTTACATCTGATGCCCCTGCAGTGTTCTCTCCAAAGGACTCAGGTCTCCTGTGTGGGCTTTGCCCTTGTTTCTCAAAACTTTGGCCCACGGACATGATGAATTCGTAGGATGTGCAGGACTTGTTACTTCAGTTATCCACTGATGTGTATGTCATTTGTTTTCTTGTGAATATCTTTCATGGTTGTACGATAATTTTCAGGAGCTTTTTGGTACATAAATATTTATTCCAAATTTGATTATGTCCTAGCATTTTTCAGGGGTGTTTGGGTGGTGTCACTGTGACTTGTTGCTCTGCATTGGTGTGTACATAGTTGTGGGGGGGGGGTCGCATGTGTGTGTGCCCGTAACCTTTTGTCCCCCCCCCTCCCGTGTGTCGTAGGTGCAGTACTCACCGTTGTCGTCTGCGCCGGACTTCGTACTCGTGGTAGATGAGAAGGTAGATGAGAGCAGGTAGGATGTTTAATTCGGGTTCCATGCTGTCCTCCTTCCTCCTGGAGTGCGTAGTGGTGAGCGTTTTCCCGTTCGTAGTCTGTTTCCGCCGTGTTTTTATCGGCGGTGCTCCCGCCCCGGAAAAGGTGGCGGATTGGTGAGTTGTGATAGTGTGGGCGGTACATTGTCTGCCGCCTGGCTGTTGGCGGTGACCGCCGCGCTGTTTGTTTGTACCGCCCTGGCGGGCGGAGTGTTAAAGTGGCTGTCTGTGTTGGCGGTTCCCGCCAGGGTCAGAATTCCATATTTTTTACCGCCAGCCTGTTGGCGGGTTGGCCGCCGCTTTAACACCGACCGCCAGGGTTAGAATCACCCCCCATGGTCATTTTGTACAACGCAGTCTTTTGATTGAGATTTCTACTTTCTACCTGCACTTATAATAAATATCTACACATCATCTTCCAAAAACGAACTTTCTATTTATTCTTGAAGATTATCAGGATCAGGATTCATGCTATTGGTGTGCCCTGGCCACTCTTCTTTCAATATTTAGGCAACCACCCACTCTTCAGTGTGTGGCCCTCCGACACCTGCGGTGGCAGGTGTTAGGGTAGCCTGGCACCCAACACCATATTGTTTAAATTTTATGACTTCGCTCGGATTTCACTATTGACATACGCTTTGCAGATGTGCAAGCACTCTCTGGCATCCGCCACCTTCTTCGTCTGACTTACCGCATGCCGGTATGTGTACATATATATCTGAGTTCTATCTTCATATGACATGGCTTCACAATGCAGAATGTGAAAAAACATGGCAATCTGCTGCTGTTAACCAATGCAGACTACAGTGGCGGCCGGCAGCTTTAGGAGGGAGGGGGGCGGGCGGGAAGCACACACACACACACTCATTCTTTTACACACAGACACACATGCACGCACATCCATTAACAATACTCATAACATTCAAACATGCATGCATGCACCAAACATTCATTTTAAAACATCACACACACACACTTACCTTCAGCCTCGAGGTCCCAGGTAGGTTGGGACTGCTGCCTTCCCTCATTGGCTGACCTTAGGTCAGCCAATGAGGGAAGGCAGCAGTCCCAGCCTCGTCACAGAGTGGGATGGGGTCAGTGAGACTGCTGACCTCACCCCACTCTGTGACGAAGTGTCACTGATTGACACTCGCCCTGGGCGCTTCAGGGCTTAAACCTGAAGCACCCAGGTTGAAGTCAATGGGTGACATTTTTCTCGTCACCCAGGGAAGGGCCTCGAGGCACCTTTGCTGAGCCGAGGAGGTCACACCCATGAGAACTGTGACCTCTTCAGCCCAACAAAGGTCAGCTCAGGCAGCCAGGAGTCTGCGCAAATTGCACCGGTCTGCTCCTGGCTGCCTGACCTGAACATGGAGAGTGTCTGTCAGGCTGACCTTTGTTCAACCTGACAGACACTCTTCATTAGGGGCAAAAGGTGGTGGGGTGTGGCCCCTCTGCCCTAAAGGACGGGCTGCATCTGGCAGCCTACTAAATAGCAGAAGTATGTGGTAACGACTGACAACCTCTAAACTGGAGAAGGATGAGAGATAAGCTGGCAGGATGAAAAGCCTTGTAGGGCCCTTCTGAGATGTCCTTCTGATCAAAGCCTGTGAAGAGGTGTTAGACCTGCAGCCTTAGGATGGTTTTCCCCTAACGTCTTTGCCTGCCTCCCTCCATTTCTGCTGGTTTTAGGACTCTGCACACTTTACCACTGCTGACCAGTGCTAAATTGCTTGTGCTCTCTCCCCTAAACATGGTAACATTGGCTCATACCTAATTGGCATATTTAATTTTCCTATAAGCCCCTAGTAAAGTACACTAGAAATGCACAGGGCCTGTGAATTAAATGCTACAAGTGGCCCTGCAACACTGATTGTGCCACCCACATAAACAGTCCTCTAACCATGGAGTCCCTGTCTGGTCTTTTCCAGTTGACAGCTCCCCTTGTGCAGCCATAAACACAGGACACTTAGTTGCTTCCACATTCTTCTGCATACAGATGGGTTTCCCTGGGCAGGAATGTTGGAGGGGCTCTCACTTACTCTTCAAAGGCCAGTGGCCTGCTCTCACACAAAGGACCGATAACCTCCCACAGGGCTCCTGACAGACAGGGCTAGGTTGAAAGGGGAACTTGTGCACTTCAAAACCACTCTTAAGTTTCCTCCACTTCAAAGACACTTTTGAGTATATATACTGGATCAGTGACCCCCACCAAATCAGACACTTCTAGGCCTACAACTGGATTCTGTCAGAGGGACAGCCCGGCTGCCCAAAGGACTCACCTGGACTGCTTTCCTGAGAAGGACTGATCTCCTGCTGTTGCCCTGCTGCCTGCTAGCCCCTGTCCCTGCTGGAGGGACTCTACCTTCCTCTACAAGTACTCTCCAAGGGCTTGGATTGAGCTTGCCTTCAGTTCTGAAGTCTCAGGTTCTACAAAGACTGCACCAAAAAGGAGAAAATCTCTGAGAGTCGAAAATTCAATGCCTGCAGAAATCGACGCAGCACCTGTCTCTTGCCTGGAAAATCACTGCATCGCCTACTGGATCAACACAACGCCTGCTCCTTTCGGCCACTGCATTCTGCATTTTCAATTCATCCTACGTGGGCATCAGAATTTCCCTGCATCGCAGTGAGGAACCAAGGCTGCGGTCCTGGGAATCAACACATCACCTTGCAGCGTGGGAAGAAACAACACATTCGCTGTGCTGGAAATTCCGATGCATTGCCTTACTTTCTTATACATCTCCTCCTCTGAGGCCCCTCTGCATTGTTATAGTTGACGCATCCCAGGTGTTGTGTGTTAATAGGATATAACAACTGATCCTTAAGGATTGAGACTCACTCAAACCTCTAAAAATTGATATCTTGACTTGTGCATATTGGATTTTTTTCATTTTGGTCTTAATTCATCCATATAAATATTATCAATTTTTCTAAACTGGTGTGGAGTACTTTTTGTAGAGTGTTCACTGTGTTGTGGTATGAGTTATTGCATAAACACTTTACACATTGCCTTCTAAGCTCAGTGCCAAGCTACCAGACGGTGGGCACAGGGTAATTTGGATTGTGTGACTTACCCTGACTAGGATTGTGGTCCCTACTTGGACAAGGGTGTATACCTTTACCAACTAGAGACCCCATTTCTACATTTCTACCACGAGGTGTATGTGAGTGTCCATTGTTTATTTATATTAAAAGGTCAACAGGGAAACAGAGCTTTTGGGACAGGTTTACCTGGATGCTATTAAGAAAGAATGTCAACAAGTACAGTTAAACAAATACTGCTAAAAGGAATGATGCAAAACAAGCAAAGGACAACCCTAAAACAGCCTTTCCTTCTGGCATTTCTGAATGCGATACATAACAGATGTTACATTTAATCGGTTTATGGTACTCAATTTACCTAATTTAAATGGATGAAAGGCTGAGTCATCAAACCCGTGACATTCAGATTCCTACACTTGCTGGCAGGGAGATGTCAGCTCTCCTGCTGACTACAGAGTTTGCAGTGGTATTTCATCATCGCAGAGGGTGAAGTCCTGGTCATTCCATGTTGGCTATCCCCCACCTGGATTGAAAACATGATCTTATCAACTGCATTGGAGCTTGTCTTGGGAAAGTGTCCTTGATACTTAATCCCTCCACTGAGCTGGTTTCAAAGGTCGCATATAAGAAGAGAAAGCCATAGAAATACATTATTTTTCCTAAAATAAAATAATTGGCAAAGCAAGAGAATGATTGCATTATCGGTTGTGCCACGCACCGTAACTTTACCACTACACCAGAGTTTAGTGAGAAGAGCCTGGGCACTGCCTCCCCAGAGGTAATAATTAATGTGTGCTGGGGTCCAGTCTACTTTGCTTATCAAATGTGTACTATCAGTGTCTCTCCTGACTCTAAGGGGCATGTTTACAAGGAACTGGCGTATCGGGTCCGATGCCCCAGTTTCCTGGTGTCGCCCTGCACCTCTCTAACAACACCATGATAGCGCTCTATTTACAATACAGCACACTATGCCGCACGTTAGGACAATAGAGTCAAAAGTTTTGACACTATTGTGGTGCTTTGCTGGACTGGAGCAAAAAATGTTGGCACTAGTCCATCAAAGCACTGGGAGGCCCATCAGCTAATGCACTAGCGTCACTTTAACGCCTGCCCTGAGCAGGTGTTAATTAAATTAGACTAGAATGGCACAGTGAAATGTCACGGCACTATTTTTTGGGATCCTCCTTGTGGGGGAACGTCCCCCTTTGCATACAGTATACTGGCCACAGGTATAAGGTGGTCCAAGGGGTTACAAAGTGGGGCAATATAATTGCATTGCACCACTTTGTAAATATGGCGAAGGGTGGGAGACTGGTTACTGCTGCTTTGGCTTAAAAAAAATGACGTTAATGAGGGGCTTGTAAATATGCTTACAACCTTTGTAAATACCAGCTGCAGGGAATTAGATTCAAAATATGATTACCCAAGAGCACACAATTTTGCACTTGTGTTGACCAGGATCAGAAACCACAACCTCTACTTCCAGATCTCTTACAGCTTGCTCACTATGCCACAGCTGGGGCAGAGTGGTTCCAGTGGCGAGAACTATCAGTGTTGGGGGGTGGTGCCCAGATTATTTAATGCAGTGGTTACTACCAGCAAATTTCTGTAAACTGGTTAAACTAGGATTAGTAGTCAAGTATTCTAGAGTCGTGGTTTAAGCTTACTCCCTGGACCAAATCTAGTGGTGGGGGTTGCATGGAGGCCCAGGGAACTCTCCATAGCAGGTGTCCCACTCCCACAGCCTTAAGTGGTCTACCAAGAAGCTGATTTTATCAGAACCTCTGGATATATCTCTAACAAGCCAATTATATCACTAACACTAAAGGAGAGTAAAGCCCCCCTGGACTATGAAAGCTACGACCTGTTATTTTCAACCAACTAGATAGCAAGATGTGTAAATCTTAATATATTGGAACATTCTTTCCCCAAGAACGTTTTGTGATCAGCAATAGAACACATACCTTGTTTGTTTGACAAAACACCAGGTAAAACAGCAACAATATAAAAAATAATCAGCATGTAAGAAGGTTGATTAATACCAATTGTTAAATGAATTTATATTCAGTCTGATAACTACAACATAAGATGTGACGGTAGTGGGAGGGTGTAAATCAGCACTCAGCCTAAGTGCAGACTGCCAGCAGAAGAGGACAAGAGTTCAGAACATGTTTTGAGAATAAGAAAGATTTGTATCCTCCTCATAAAGAGGTTCCATAAATAAGAAGGGGGTCATGGAAAAGAGTCTCTGTGCACAGATCCTTCTCACCGCCCCCTTGTGTCCACCGACGATACAGCAACAGCTTACCACCCACTTATCTGCAAGGCCAGACTGGCCACACCGGGCAATGGGTTTTCCCCCGGGAGGCTGGAAGGTTGGCTGGGGAGGTTGGGGGGGGGGGGGGGAGGGGGGGGGGGGCTTTGTTGCTGTTTTGTGGCAGTGCAGCAGTTTTAGAAGTACTACAGAGTTCCTTGTAAATCCAGCAGTTTTCTGGCAACAATAAAAGTGCTAAAATAACTAATTATGTACCTTCTGGAGAGAGTGTTTTTATCTAGTGTAAGTTTTGACTCATTTAAGTTGGCACAGAGGATTCATATACCTGCTGCAAATAACATGTACTATGCAGGTCACAGAACAGTATTTTCTGTGCACAGCTCAGTGGGATACTGCTTTTGTCTCAGAGCTCCTTCTGTTACTGCGCAGTTCATAAGGTACAATCATAACCTAGTTCAGTGAGCTATAAACTGCCATCAAAGAGCTGCATGCAAACTGCATGGTACAGGTTAGAAAGTTATATTTTTTCCCAGTCTTTGATTATCCAAGATTTGATAACAAAGGGTTTCGGTAGAAATAAATTGTTATTAGTAAAGTCGACCCTAACCACTGTGTTACGTTCTGAATCCTGAGTTTATGCTTCTCCAGACCAAGCACTCCTAAAAAGTCTCTACCAGTATGGGTGGCATGAGAATCTCACACTTTGTAGTCCCCTTTGTCAACATTTTCTATATACTGATTTACACATGTATGATTCATTGCCTCTGCATAATTGTCATGTAGAGTACTCCAACACCCTACACCGGTAGGGGAGGAACTATAAAACAAATGAAATACATGTGAGAGAGGGGCTATGGAGAGGTGAGGGGCGCTGTTAGAGGGTGAGAGAGAGAGGCTATGGAGAGATACATGTGAGAGAGGGTCACTATGGAGAGATGAGAGACGTTGTTAAAGGGTGAGAGAGAGTGGCTATGGAGAGATACATGTGAGAGAGAGGCTATGGAGAGATGAGGGCCGCTGTTAGAGGGTGAGAGAGAGGCTATGGAGAGGTGAGGGGCGCTGTTAGAGGGTGAGAGAGAGAGGCTATGGAGAGATACATGTGAGAGAGAGGCTATGGAGAGATTCATGTGAGAGAGGGGCTATGGAGAGATGAGAGGTACTGTGAGAGGGTGAGAGAGAGGCTATGTAGAGATACATGTGAGAGAGGAGCTAAGGAGAGATGAGGGACCCTGTTAGAGGGTGAGAGAGATAAGCTATGGAGAGCTACATGTGAGAGAGGGGCTATGGAGAGATGAGAGGCCCCGTTAGAGGGTGAGGAGAGAGGCTATGGTAGAGGGGCAATGTTAGAGGGTAAGAGAGAGAGGCTATGGAGAGATACATGTGAGAGAGGGGCTATGGAGAGATGAGGGGCACTGTTAGAGGGTGAGAGAGAGGCTATGGAGAGATAGATGTGAGAGAGGGGCTATGGAGAGATGAGGGGCACTGTTAGAGGGTGAGAGAGAGGCTATGGAGAGATACATGTGAGAGGGGGCTGTGGAGCGATGAGGGGCGCTGTTAGAGGGTGAGAGAGAGGCTATGGAGTGATACATGTGAGAGAGGGGCTATGGAGAGATGAGAGGCGTTGTTAGAGGGTGAGAGAGGGGCTGTGGAGAGATGAGAGACGCTGTTAGAGGGTGAGAGAGAGGGGCTATGGAGAGATGATGAGCGCTGTTAGAGGGTGAGAGAGAGAGGCTATGGAGAGATGAGAGGCGCTGTTAGAGGGTGAGAGAGAGAGGCTATGGAGAGATACATGTGAGAGAGGCTATGGAGAAAAGAGGGGCGCTGTTAGAGGGTGAGAGAGAGGGGCTATGGAGAGATACATGTGAGAGAGGGGCTATGGAGAGATGAGAGACACTTTTAGAGGGTGAGAGAGGTGCTATGGAGAGATACATGTGAGAGAGGGGCTACGGAGAGATAAGAGACCCTGTTAGAGGGTGAGAGAGGGGAGGGGCCATGGAGAGATGAGAGGCGCTGTTAGAGGGTGAGTGAGGGGCTATGGAGAGATACACGTGAGAGGGGCTATGGAGAGATGAGAGGTGCTGTTAGAGGGTGAGAGAGGAGCTATGGAGAGATACATGTGAGAGAGGGGCTATGGAGAGATGAGGGGCACTGTTAGAGGGTGAGAGAGAGGCTATGCAGAGATAAGAGGCGCTGTTAGAGGGTGAGAGAGAGAGGCTATGGAGAGATACATGTGAGAGGGGGGCTATGGAGAGATGAGAGGCCCTGTTAGAGGGTGATGGTGAGGGAATCATTGAAGATCATTGAAGAGCCCCAATAAAGATTGCCGTATCCTGGTGCACTGTAAGGTCATAATTTATTATGCTTTAAAAACTAATACAATTGAATATATAATGAAAAATGTGTTGTAGAATGCACTGTTTTTGCTATTTCTTCCCAAATGTTCTTGGGGAAGGAGAATCACCCAAACTCCACTGTAGTGGGCAGGCTCACTTGCTATGCACCCTATGGGGGCTGGTCTGACAAAGTTTGCGGGATCGGTCCTGCTCCTCTGCCATGCCCAAAGTCACCACCAACAGAAGAAATGGAACAATATGCGCCAGGGTGGGATAGAATAAGGTCAAAGGAGAGGAGGTCAAGAAATGTGTCAGGGGCGACTTAGCAAGGTGAGGAAACAGCAGACAGATTGTAAGCAATAGGCAAATAACAGCAAGCAATGATGACTTCAGTCACTAGGTGGCAGCAAAGAGCAAGAACAGGAAGGCTAATAAACAGCTGATAAACTAATGAAGCACCCTTACTACACAGTGTCAAGAAATAACAATGGAGGAAATATTTGCTGTAGACTGATCTTTTTATATGGGACAAACAGGAGCAGCTCCTCCGCTATGGCGGAGGTTTGTCACCCCACTGCTGAAAGGCAGCAGAAAGCAGAAAAATAAAATTATGATAAAAGTATTTTATTATCATTTTATTTTTCTGTTTAGCCACTGCCAGTCTGCCGAGTCTAGGGACTGGCGGGGCCAGCATCTTCTGCATCAGCAGGGGAAGACAGAGTGCTAGGTGCACTCTAAGTGCGCATGTCAGTTTGACCGGCCATCATAGGCCAGCCAAACCGACATGCGCACTTAGAACTCTCCACTCGAGCTGTGTTTCCCAGCTGAGTGGAGAACAAGCACAGGTTCCTACTCCCTCACTAAGCAGCATTTAGCCCACTCAGGCCAATCCTGGCGCTTCTCTCATGCTGGGTAACAGCATGAGAGAAGCTTCTGGATTGTGTGGGGGAGGGGAGCAAGAAGAGAAGAACCGAGGCGGCAAGAGCAGAGGAACACGGAGGGCCGGCAGCAGCAGGTAAGTCTTTTTATATTATTTTGTATTCATCCCTGCCCCCTCTCTATGCAATGCCCCTCCTAGTCTTCCTGGCAGCAGCCACCACTCGGGACAACCTGTACATAAGAATGCACATGGAGGACAGTACCTTGAACAGCGCCTTAACAAGCACTCACCCATTTATCAGAGTTTGTTCTCTGCTCAAGTCGAAAGCTTCTCAGGATTGTAAAGGGGGGAAGCAAACTTGGAACTGGTGCAGAAATCAGGAACGGGAGAGAATGGGACTGCAAGCCGCACCGTGCGTGCACACTTCTACAGGGACTGTGCGCGCTCCCGTTAACCCATGAATTGGGGGTCACGCTGTGGCAGAGGAAAAAGTGCAGAATCAAGAGGGGTAGAGCTTGAAATGCAGAGTCTGAGAGTCAATTTATACATTCATGTTTACAAAAAGAATCACAAACACTTAGCTGATAGATTGCTTAGTTGGTCACAAAGAGGCTGCATTTTAAAACACCCTACAGAGTTAAGACAGCTGCGGCAGCGATCAGGGGTATATAATAGTGGTGATATAACTGTGGTGCTTAACACTGTTCTGGGAGAGTAGCATAGAGGGTTCATGGGCCTGCTGCAAACCACATCGTGTAACCTGCAAATCACAGATTGCTATTTTATTTAGCTAGGGATGTGGTTTACTGCTTTCGAAGCTGAGATTATTTTGTTACTTCCATTTCAGAGTTTCAAGTCTTCTATTATAGCGCAGTGATCTATTTATTGGCATCGAGGAGCAGCATGTAACTGTAAGTCATGGATTTATACCCTTATTGTTTTTTTTTCCAATCTGTTGTTAATCTAAGATTTCAAAGAAGGGTTCCTTTGAGAAGTAATAAAGTTGTATTAGTGCAGACAACTGCATTAAGTTTTATATCCTGACTATAGGTCTGATTATGACCTTGGTGGGATAGTCAGTCAGGCTTTGGTGTAACCTGAAGGTGATCAAGGAGCTGAACTGTTGAACCAATCTGAAAAAATGTTGAGAAAAGAGACTGTTGAAATATAACTGGAAAAGACATTGATAACCTGATTTGACATTGAAAACTGGATGTGACAAGCTGTAATCGATATTGACAAGGATAAGGGTTCCTGGATATGAAACTGAACTGTTGAATTAAGACTATTTTTGTTTTTTATTTTCGCTGCACTTTTCTAAGTTACTTCTACTTTCTGATTCTTTACAGATCATGGCTGAGTTCAATAATCAAGTTAGGGATGCTAAGCGCTGTAAATATCTGAGCATTGGATTGGCAATTATGAGTAGGATTTTGTTTATTGTAGTGATTGTGGGTATGTCTGTTCTTGATGCGAAAGGAGCCATCCATATTCATGCTTTTGAAATTACTACACTAACAGCTTTGGAGAAGTTTAAGTCAGATGAGAAATATTTGCATGATTATACTAATGCTCAAGGAGAACTTTCTTCTAATGTCTTCTTTTGGTTGTTGAGTGAGTATGTTAAGAAGATGGATTCAAAGGATTGTCTCATGTGCACGCAAATTCCTTTTCGGTAGAGGAAGGAGTTACGTACCACAGCCTTCCACTAACCTATGGGATAAGTTGTAGTATGCTACTAACAAGATTTTATGACCAAGAGTATATCCAGTATTTTTACTCTAATTATGATGTAGTGTTTTCTTTTGTTCCTATTATTAAGTATTTGAGTAGAGTAGCTAAGGATATTGATATAGTATTGGTTAGAGGATTCTTTGAACCCACACTAATGTTTGGAACGACATATGCACATAAGAAAAATCTTACGTGCTTGCTTACACCGTTAGAGAAAAGCTTTTTAGGACATACTGACGATAGGAGAAAAGCATTAAAGGAAACATTAGAAAAAAGCTTAGCGAAAAGGACTTACAAGAATGATTATGCTTACACTGCAATTAAGACACAAGGAAAATTAGCTTTAGATGAACTACATGTAGGGAAGCTTTGTATATACAGGCCAAAGTCACGCACTGATACTTTATTTGTGGGAACAAGTGAATGTAGGCATGTGTTTTTGTTTCAGAGTAAATGGACTTTTATGTTGAATGGTCAGGACCCTGCCATTCCGGGAATTTACTATATTTGTGGACTTAATGCTTATTACAGTCTTCCAAGAAGATGGTATGGGACATGTTATTTGGGAATAGTGTTCCCAAAGATTTACCAGATAGAGGACTTGAAAATGTTTCCGAAATTGACTGAATTACATCATAAGAGACAGAGGAGGGAATCCTTTTCTGTGATAGTGGGAGATATATTTGGTGCAGTGATTCCTTCACTGGGAGTCATCCGGAATTCGATCAAGATACGAAAGTTGTCTACTATTCTGGATAACATGCTGACAAATTTTACATGGGCAATACTCTTGATAGATACTGAATTGGCTGCGGATAGAGCTATGATTCTTGAAAATCGTCTTGCTTTAAACATCCTTCTAGCGAAGGATGGCTGAGTCTGTAAAATGATTAACTCTAGGCATTGCTGTTCATATATCCCTAACAATAGTAAAGAAACAAGAGACTTACTTACTAACCTGACTAACTCAAGTAGTGATTTGAAAGAATGGAAGGAACCAGGAGTATGGGAAATGTAGGTAAAAGATTTGCTTCAGTGGTGAATTGGCTTTGTAACATTTGGAATGGGGTATTACTAAAATCATACAGGGAATATTGATTGTGAGTGCTTGCATATTAGGGATATGGGGATTATGTAAATTGTGCCAAAAGATTAAATTGAAAAGTTCTAAAAATAATTAGAGGATGGAAGAACGAAATAGAGAAAGAATCTATAGGGAAGACTTAAGGAAATGCTGAAGAGACAGAATTGTGAATGATAAAAGGAAAAAAATGTGTGATGACATATTTAGTCATCAGAGGAGGGATTGTTAATACAAATGTCTTAATTAGAAATTATTAATGAATGTTTATGCATTTGATATAACGAAAAATTTAGAAAATGACTATTGTAGTAAAATAATGTGCATGTTTGAAATTGTGACGGTCGCCAAGATTCACGAATTATATTCAAAGAACAACTATCATGTGAAATATTGGCTGTTGAAATATTGAAAATGTATTAGAATAACGTAGTAGTATGTCATATTGAGAGATATAACTGATGTTTAGCATTATATTGTAGAACTTAACTTAGCCAAAGTCCTGGCCTATGTTTGCAGAAGCTGAATATTAACGTTCAATGAAAAGATGCTGACAAACCAGGCTAACTGTGAACTGCTCATTGTATGATAAAATTTGCTCAGCACAAACCTTTGCATGAACCGACAGACAGAAGACGATGGAACAAAATGTAGCAAGTAGTGTGTAAAGCGCTCAGAGCGTACTTTCCCAGGACTCAAACAATAGAGACACTGACTGGAGAAGAAGATGCAACATTTTCAATACCTGACGAGCCGGATGATGAGGACATCGCAAAGTGAACAAATCAATAATCTGAGAACTGTGTAATATTAGAATTCAGAGATTTGAATTGTGAAAACTATTGGACAAAGTAAAATCATGTGATTAATTGACCAATTATGATTTGGGGGATAGTCTGTGTGACTTTGATATAACAAAGTAACAGAGGGAAGAAAGTTCAGATGTTAGGTGCAGATGTAGAGAAGACCTTATCCCGAAATTGATGCGGAGAAGATTTGAGATTCTGTCATTGGGCTCATGCTCTTGAGAGCCTGATGTAATGCTGATCGATTGATGACCTGAAGACGAAGACTGACTTGTTGCTGATCCATACCGAGGATATGACAATGTGACTGAGTTAACTTTTGTGCCTTTTCTTTCTAGGTACCAACTGCGCTGTTTAAATAAGTTTTCTCTTAGCTAGATGGTTTTCCAAATTCATGTTCTAAACTGTTTTTCGCATGAAGTCCCACATTGTTATGCTAATCTGGGTTAGGTGAGATTCTTACGCTATGACATTGATAAACAGAGAGACAAATAATTGATGAACTGATTTGCTGAACTCTGCTACTTATGTTGACTTATTCATTCCTGATTCGATTGTTTACTTATGCTACTGCTTTAGAATGTACTCTGATGCAAGTTTTGATTAGGCTATGTTTTTGGCGCCTTTTAATGAATTAATACGGATTTGTTGACTCAAATAAAGTTTGAACTAATTTTCATGAATTAGAATTGTAACTAATAGGGAATAAAACTACTAAAACGTATAGTGAGTTGTGGTTATTCATGACTGGAGGGTCATAGGGTGTTATGTTTTGATTCATTGCTGATGATGGCTAATGTTTATTGAATTGCATATTAATCATTAGTGTGATAGCCATTAGCCTAGCTAGGATACTCCATGCGAATCAAAAGGTTAATCGACCTATACGGGTCCCCTTGTAAGTTTACTTACTAAGGACCAGGCGCGCTAACAAGGCTAAACAACTGAAGTATTGTTACCAGACACCCCCACTCCGAGCTTCATTGACTTGAAGTCTGATATCCATTGACCCAGATGCTATAGTTTGAACAGATACTTTGACTAGAGGCACTATGACATGGCTGCCATGTGTGTCATGAGATTGTGGTCTTCAGGGAGGTATGAACATGTGTGCATATGAATATGATAGATGAGTATGCATGACTAAAAAAAACTGTGTTGTAGCTACTTGTCGCACAGGACAACCCTTTCGCCATAAGTGGCACCGTTATATGTTCAACACAAACATACAACCATTTTTATAAATAGGAGAACTTTTAAGTGCAAAAATGTTCATAACATGGAACATTTGTCTGCTACTTAAGTGTCTCCCATACATGTTTTTTCAGTTATAACTATAGCACGGTGTTGTACTGACCATAGGGAGCAAGAGGGCTGCTGTTTGTAAATGCAACACTTTGAAAAAAAAAAGAGAAACTTAAAACAAAAAGTTGACTTAATCCTTAAGGTAATTTTTCATTTGAATTTTTGCTATTGAAATGCATTGAAAAAAATCATTTTGTCTCACCTCCAATATTATGACAAGGCTTTTATTTAATAGTTAAATACCTTAGTGCTTCAACTCTCTACATATGTGCTCCACCATGGGTCATAAATCTGACTCCAGCGTGGCTCATCATTAGGCGCTGCTATCTGCAGCCTGGTGATCAGAATATAAAATGAACACACCCTTCCCTGAACTTTAAAAGGAAAGATGTGACCTTGTGTTTATTTAAAAATGAACTCATGGTGTGAGCTACTCTGAAACTGTCTGGGAGCTACTGGTAGCTCACGATCAACTGGTTGGACAATAAAGACTGGGATGTGGCACTCCGCAGAGCACACAAATTGCAAG
This sequence comes from Pleurodeles waltl, assembly GCF_031143425.1. Taxonomy (NCBI): domain Eukaryota; kingdom Metazoa; phylum Chordata; class Amphibia; order Caudata; family Salamandridae; genus Pleurodeles; species Pleurodeles waltl. The sequence continues at coordinate 1,335,077,982 of NC_090437.1, read as the reverse complement.
TCTTGTGATATACCAGCGCTGAGTTTTTGATCCATCCAGAGTTCATGCAACAGGTACAAGAGGCGCGAGGCAATTTGTATCGGTCAAGCGGAAACTACAAGCTCTCCATAAAGACTATGGCATGGTTTATCCAGCTCGACTAAAAGTGATGGGAAACCCAAGCTTTTCAGCAACCCCAAACAGCTGCAGCCCATCCTTGAGCAGCAGGCCACCTCTCTGGCTCGGCAGAGATCACCGCATTCAGACGAGAGAGAGTCATCAAACATATAGGGGCATATTTAGACTCCGTTTGCGCCGAATTTGCGTCGTTTTTTTCGACGCAAATTCGACGCAAAACTAACTCCATATTTATACTTTGGCGTTAGACGCGTCTAGCGCCAAAGTTCATGGAGTTAGCGTCATTTTTTTGCGTGAACACCTTCCTTGCGTTAATGATATGCAAGGTAGGCGTTCCCGTCTTAAAAAATGACTCTGATGCATATGCGTCGTATTTATACTCCCGGGCAAAAATGACGCCCGGGAGTGGGCGGGTCTAAAAAACCCGCATTAGCGCCAGATTTTAGCGCCTGGGTCAGGGCAGGCGTTAAGGGACCTGTGGGCTCAGAATGAGCCCAGAGGTACCCTCCCCTGCCCCCAGGGACACCCCCTGCCACCCTTGCCCACCCCAGGAGGACACCCAAGGATGGAGGGACCCACCCCAGGGACATTAAGGTAAGTCCAGGTAAGTATTTTTTTTTATTTTTTTTTGTGGCATAGGGGGGCCTGATTTGTGCCCCCCTACATGCCACTATGCCCAATGACCATGCCCAGGGGACAGAAGTCCCCTGGGCATGGCAATTGGGCAAGGGGGCATGACTCCTGTCTTTGCTAAGACAGGAGTCATTTCAATGGGGGATGGGCGTCGTAAAAAAATGGCGCAAATCGGGTTGTGGCGATTTTTTTGCCTCAGCCTGACTTGCACCATTTGTGGACGCCCATACGCCATTTTCCCCCTACGCCGGCTCTGCCTGGTGTACGTTGTTTTTTTTAACACACACCAGCCAGCGCCGGCGGCTAACGCCGGCTAACGTCATTCAATAAATACGGCGCCCGCATGGTGCTTCAGAATGGCGTTAGCCGGCGCTAATTTTTTTAACGCAAAACTGCGTTGGCGCAGTTTTGCGTCAAAAAGTATAAATATGGGCCATAGAGCCTTGAAGAACAGGATTAGAGTCTTACTGAGGTGTGATGGCGTGCGTGCTGCCCCGTATTGCTGACCTGTATTGACTACTGTTATTGCTCAGGATGTTGTGTAATGTCAGGATGAGGAAGACGGGGCACGGTGCAGACTGAGGGCGGGCGGCGACTGGACCTCCCAGGGCTTCTTCTTCAGTGTTCAGGTGGATGGGGAAGAGTATAGTCATCCTGCTATTACAGATTATAGCATGAGTGAAAGATTACATGGCAGCGCATGGAGATGTGAGTGAGGTGGCGATTCCCGGGGGGAAATGGTCCTCAATAGCAATTCTCGCTATCCCATGGGGACCCCTTCCCGTTTGCGAATGGGTTAGCACCAGTTTGAAAGTGGTGCTAAATGCGATTGTTTTGCGTCCGAATCCGCGGTCACAAAACAATCATACATACCATCTGGATTCAGTATTAGGAAGGGATGCCTTTGTCACACCCCTTCCTAACACCGAATCGCAAAACCCAAACTGCAATTCGGTAACAAGTTACCGAATCTCAGTTTGGGCTTTGTACATCCCAAATAGCATTTTTCAAGTCGCAAACGGGCTGATTCACTGTTTGTGACTTGATAAATGGGCTGATTCGCCGTTTGCGACTTGATAACTGCTTTGTACATCTGGCCCTTATACCCTAAAGGTGCATGAAAGGGGAGTGCTACACAGCATGTTTCACCTCACAGGAGAGGGACGTTTTATTTTGGATGAGGAGGGCTCAGCTATTCAGCTAAGAGAAGTGAGGGCTGATTCACGTGACATGATAGTGTGCTGTCACAAACAAAATATGGCAGTACTTCTGGTTGGCGTAAACGGCCCCAATAATGATGACCCCAAGTTCTATTATGAGTTGCACGCCAGCCTTGCACAGAATGGTGAATTGCCTCAGATATGGGGTAGGGATTTTAATTGTGTTTTTTAATCCAGAGCAAGGCCATTCCAGGGCTCCCCTGCAGCTGTCTTAGGCTGCAGTCTGGGCCATCAAAGAGATTTGCGTAAAGAGTGGACTACTAGACATTTGGTGGCACAAATTCCTGACTCACGATACACACACTACTCCACAGTGCATGTCATTCATACTCGCATTGATTATTGGCTGCTGTACAAACGCCTAGCTGCGCATATTCATCAATGCAGGCACCTCTCCCGCACATATTCGGACCACTCCTGTGTCTTATTAGAGCTGTCACTAGATACATATAGGCACCTTTGCGTGGAGATTCCTATACCATACTCTGCTGCATATGGTGTTCCGAGCGCTGGCAATCCATGATTACTTCACTAATACTATTGGCTTGGTGGCAAGGTTTGCAACTGTCTGGGACACCTTCAAAGTCTACATTCAGGGGGTTACAATCACCAAGCACTCAGGAGCAGGCTGATAAAGTTGGAGGGCGAGACAGTCACTGTTGAGAGCACTCACAGCGTGATGGGAGAGAGCATTATACTGGGTGTGGGTCAAAGCCAAAATAGCAGAGTACCATGAGATGGCCCACAGCGAAATCACACTTTTGAGCAAATATGGAACTGCTAGGACATATGGGGAGGGCAAGTGACCAAGTGCAATGCTAGCAGCCCTTTTAAGACCATGACAGGAAGATGCCACCGTTTAGCTATTAAGGCAGAGTCAGGTGACATGCTCTATACTCTGGAGCAGAGATTGGGGCGTTTTCAGCATTACTATGCAGACTTGTATACAACACGTGTCCAGCATGATGTACATGCCACCGATGATTACTTGGTACACATAAGGATGAAGGGATTTATAGATGAGCATAAGGAGAACCTCATGACCCCTCTTCTTCCCTCGCAGATAGTAGCAGCAATTAACAGCATGCCTGGGGGAAAGGCCACAGGAACAGATGGCCTAACGGTGGCCTTCTACAAAGAGTATAAGGCTAGACTAGTGCCTCACCTCAATACACTTTTTGATGAAATGGCCTAAGAGGGATGCATGTCTCCTGAAACGAGGTAAGCACTTATCGCCACTTTATTGAAGCCAAGCAAGGCGGTGACCGCTGCGCACCCTATTGGCCCCTTTTGTTACTAAACACCTTCACAAAAATCTTTGTGAAAGTCTTGGCTAACAGTTTGGTGCCTCTCATGCCTGGCATAATTGGACCTGAACAAGCCATGGTTATACTCAGTAGATCGCAGATATATAATCTCAGAACATTCTTTGGGGCTATTTTCAGAATCAACATAGAGGTGCGCTGTAGCGGTATTTCTGGATATTGAAAAAGCATTTGATTCTGTTGAGTGGGACTATATGATGGTAGTGCTGAAGCGGAGAGAGGTGGCGGATGTTCTCTTGTGGCTCATTCGGGTCTTGTATATGAGACCAATGTGCAGGTCAAGGTTAATGGCATCTGGGTGGGTGACAGCTAGGGTCTTGTACATTCCCTCCAGACAGCTACACACAAAGGCAGCTTAGATGTGACTGAGTGGCCATCTGCATGTTGGTGGTCCATCCTCTGTAGGATGGGAGGGAGGATTTGACATTTGCACCTGAATGGGCTGAGTCCTGATCCCACACAAAGGGCTGCATAACTCCCTGTAGCGAGTCTGGAGCCAGGGCAGGAAGGGAAGGGACTCTGTGTACTTTAAAGGCCTTTCTTTGTGGTCTCCTTCATTTCAAAGTTACCACTGGGTATAAGAACCGGACTCCCGACCCCACCAAATCAGTACACTTCTGGACCGCAAGATACTCTGCCAGGAAGAAGGACTACTGGGCTGCTGAAAGGACTGTCACTCTGCTGGACTCCTGCTTTGCGGTGGTGATCTGGTCCCCTCCGTGCCTCGTAGTGAGAAGAACTGGACCTGAATATCTCCAACCCAGGACCAGAGTGACTTTAAGGGCTCGTTGGATTACCTCCTGTTCTTCTGAAGACTCGGGGACAAAAAAGACTTCCAGCACATCTGCTACAGCTACTGGACCTGTCTTCAACCAGCTCCTGACCCCCAAGAGACGTCCCTCCAGTCCTGGGGCTTTTAAAGTGGTTTTATGGCTCCTGTAATCAAGCTTTCGGGCTCTTTGCAAATGGGCCCACTTACATCGGAACCGCGCCACTCACAGGAAGGATCAGCGCGAGCCTCCGCAAGTTAATCTCTTCACATAGTAAGCATCTTTGATTGCTCCTGCGAGGCTCCAGTCTGTCTGTCTGTGATGCCCGGCTGACTCTTTGCGTCCATGGCCCACAGCCAGTGACACTCTCCTTGCTCCCTGTGAACTTCTTCCCCATTAATGGGACTCTTGGCTCAACTATAAAAAGGTAAAACTTCAGGAGGACTTGTCTGGGACTGTATCTGACCTGCGCTTCATCACAGTCACCCTGAACTTTTGGATTTCACCCAGTCTAGAGTGACAAGATAGCCCCGGTTGGTGCTTTATGCTTTTAGGCACTATATTGCATGTGAATCTTTAAAGATTCATATCTCGACCTCTACAGATTGGATTTTTGTTGATTTGGTTGTGTTTTAATCATAACAGTAAAGTCTATTTTTCTAACCTGGAATGGTGTCTTTTTGAGGGGTGTTTTCACTGTTTTACTGTTTTAAGTGCTTCACAAATACCTTTTACATTGTCTTTTAAGTTAAGCCTGCCCATGTTCTGTGCCAAGCTACCAGAGGGTGAGCACAGGTTAACGTTTAGTGTGTAACTGACTTACCCTGACTAGGACTGTGGTTCCTGCTCAGACAGGGTGCACATCTCTGCCAACTAGAAACCCCATTTATAACACTAACTATTCACACTACATGCTCAGACATCATCTGGAGAAATAATCACCCCTATTGCTACCATTTGTCACCTGAATTATCACAACTGATACAAAACCTTCTGAGGCCTGAACAATCCCACCTGGTCAGCTCTGGAAAGCGATTCCCTGAGATGCACACAAGATGTCTGCATAATACACTCTCAAATCATTGAAAAAAAGGCTCAAAACGATTCTCTGACCAGAGCCAGGCTCCTAAACTGGAATCATATCCACAGGAAGTTGGCGGTTAGTCCACTCCACACCCCCCAGCACCCCCAGAATACCCACATTGGTGATTCTCTACTCCACTGGAATAACCGGAATCATAAATGCACAAGACACTCTGGCCAATTAATTTAGAATAAGTACTTGAGACATTTCACAACCTTAGCAATCAGTTTAGGTGAATCAGGGATTATCTTGACAATTACAAAGCCTGGGGGGATGTCTGGGCTGCACCCTAATCTTTTCCCAGTTTACAATTAAAAACACTTGTCAGTGTGGGCTGGATATAAGGAGCAGGTTTGGGCCTTTACAGTCTAATGATTCAACATTTATTCTTGGAATCTGCTCAGACCGCAGAATCATTGGATCGAGAACATACAGACGAAAACTGGTCCATGATTCTCACCACACATGAACATTTAAAGGGAGGGTGACATTTCTCTACTTTCAAATAATACTGAACTGGTAGTTCCCTCAAGCCCTTGTGAAGCTAAGCAGTACTGAATTATATGTTAAATCTCCAGAAATAGGGGCATGCAGGTACAGTGGAAAGCTAACACCTGCCTGGTTTCCTCCAGCCAAATAGTACCTAAAGAAAGCTTCAACAAGCATTGATAAAGCCACTCCTTTTTGAGTCTGGATCTCGATTTGTTTTACTTGCAACATTTTATGTGTAGTTCAGCGTCCAACTAACTTGTTGTTCCCATTGTTGGAAAAACATGCTTTGGGGACTAGAGCATCGTATGAAAAGAAGACACAAGCGTAGCCCTTGAAACTGTATCTTTAGTTACCAGATATTTGTATTCACAAATATATCCAGCATTATCTGCATTCTTGGTGCAAAAATTGAACGACAAAGTGCTGCTCTCAGGCTTTTTACCATTCCATTGGTTAAAATTTGACACTTGCTCTTCCCCTGGTTTGGGTTGGAGATTAAAATGGGAGATGTAGTATAGAACAAAACCAGGAAGTTGAGAGGTATACATGAAACATAGAAAGAGCTGAGAGGCTGATACAGAGGGAGACAGAGGGGTGAGAGTAAGAGGAAGAGACGGTGAGGTAGAGAGCTACAAAGGAAGAGATAACGCGAGGGAGAGGGGGTGAGTTGACATGGTGGAGGAGGTCGGGTGAGTCTGAGAGATAGCCAGAGAGGAGCAAAGTATTTAAAGAGCTAAAGGGAAGAGAGCTAGAAAGAGACAAAGGGGCGGAGAGATGAGGTAGTGAAACAAGGTTGAGGTCCATTGAGAGACTATGTAGTCAGCAAGCTGTGGAATATAGAAGAGTGAGGTAGAGAGACATGGAGTAGTGTGGTAAGGGGGAGTGGTGAGATAAAAAACGAGAGAGAGAGAGAGAGGTAGACAGAGGTAAGGTACTAGAGACATTGAGAGAGAGAAATAAAAAGATGAGGGGAAGATCGAGATGGTTTATGTGCAAACAAAATGAAGTAGACAGGGAAGAGGTACAGGGAGGTCAGATGGAAAAAAGAAGTACAGAGAGAAGGATGTTGTTGGACATGGCCTTGTTAGGGGGATTTCCCTGAAACCTTTTTCCTCCCAAATTTTTTCTTACTCTCTTAGTGTGGCCTTAGGAGTCTGGGCACTTTCTCACTGTACTGCAGTGGGAAAGTGCACATGCCCTTCCTACATAGGCCAATAAGGGGCGCGTACGTGGGGGGTTGAGGTGCTATACCCACAAGTGCCCTGTAAAAAGGTACACCACACGCCTGGGGCAGGTACGGCTCTGGCTACTAGTGGGGCACGGCACTAAGTGTGCAACCTACCAGAATAGCCTGACCCATATGTATCAGGCCTGACACTGCAGGCATGTGGAGGCACAGGTACCTCTCCTCCCAGGGTGGCATCTCTCATGCCCTTACCAACACTGGGCACGTCTTATGCTACTCCTAGGCTGCCCCTCGAAGGGCAACAAGGGTGATAGGTGTAAGGCAGGGCAGGGATGCCAAGGTTTTCCCTGCCCAGGCAGGGAAGAACCCCCACGTGGGTTCTCCCTGCGTAGGGGGTTGGCCCCTCTCATAGGTTTGCTGATTTCCTGTGAGTGGCCCTAGGGTCCGGGACACTGTCCCACTGTGATTACAGTGTGGAAGTGCCAGCGCCCTTCCTACGCATGGTGGGGAGTGGCACTAACCAGTGTGCAGTGGACATGCCACTGCGGGCCAGAGTGGGCACACTTGCAATGGTATTCTGACGTGCTGAACCTGGCCTGGCAGGTCAGTATGTGTGCCTGTGACACATGGTGTCCAATAAGGAACCAGGTCTGCCATCGCCATCACCCAGTACCTGCCCACTCACACAATGGCGTTTCAAGGTACACTAAGTCTGACACAGCAGGCAGGCCCGTGGGCGTGCACTTGCACAATGAGGTTTAAAGTGCCTTTGGGGCCTAGTCGCTTTCCTACTGTGAATACAGTGTGAATGCGTGCGCGCCTTCCTACCTATGCCAGGAAAGTGTCACTGACCAGTATGTACACATATGCATGCTGGTGTGCCCCTATGTACTTGGCCTATCACTGCAAGCCTGAATGGGTGCACTGGCACCAGTGGGGTGTCCTTTAACTTGTGTCCCGCCTGCCGTTGCAGGATTGTGCGTGCGCCCGGGCACATGTGCCCATGTAGTGAAAGTATACCCCTGTGTGTTTTCACTAGACATGAGAGCTGGTCTGCCCATAGGTTAACATGGGGATAGGTTACAATTCATCCTGAACTGCAACAGTGGACTGCAGTTGAACAGCCTCATGGTGTTTACGATCATTGGATTCACAAGGACAATCCCCTTCTCATAGTAAAGGCCGTTTTGTCAGCAATGCTCTAGAAATGCCAATTCTAAGAAGCGGGCATTTCTATGTTCTAAAAACTCTCTTTTGGTGCCGTTTAATTACAACTCCATTTCACTGGAGGCTGGGTAAAGCACATCTGTTCTTTTGCCAGTGACAGCCATAAAACATGGGCACCCAGAATGACAGGCCTCTGCCAGTTGAGGGCCTGGCTAGATAGATTGGAGGGAGAGGTTTTGATACTTGGCCTCTCGGAGTCAGATGTTGGCCCCACTAAAGATAATGATTGGCATTCCATGGCCTCATGGCAGACAGGACTGAAGTTTAGGGGAGACATCTGTGGGTCAAAGGGGAACCCTTTGAACCACCTCCAACTTAAAAAGCACACGTCAGTATATCTAGTGGTACCTTCCTTCAGCAACTTAGAGCTACACTTGCAGGAATGTGGGATGGAGATGCTGGACTGCGTGATGCACACTGCCAGAGAAATCTGTTGTGCACAAGGAATATTTACTACCCTCAGGAAGGAACCATGCACTCTTCCGACATTGTGGTTGGCCAGGGCAAACTGGTTGCTGCAGTTTGGCACTCTGGTGTGCTTTCCAAGGGCATTCTGGTGTGCCCCTTGCTCTTTTGTGTAGGTCTCGGGGCCATCAAACACCTCCCATGTGGAGTGGTGCCCTCGTGAGTACTCGCATTGTTGGCTGGACTTCATTGGGCAGCAGTGGGGCTAGAGCTGAAGCAAGTATACCATTTAGAGACCGGTTTTGCCTGGTGCGATACCTCATCATTGAGCCACATCATGTATAAGCGGCTGGTTTGTTGTCAGCAGATTAACCAGTGTGCGATTCCACGTAGCTTGCCTCTGACAAGTGCATGGCATTTCTCTCATGTGACTCCCAACTGCATGCTCATTGTGTGCGGTGTCTGTGTTATAGGTGATGACCCTCGGAGGTGTGGGCATCCCAGGAGCAGTGCCGTATCCTACCTTGTGCGTCCTTGTGGAACCTGTTTTTTGTGTGTGTAGCCGGATCGTCTGGTGCGACTCAAGTCATCATGCACCAGACGTTGCGCCTCATCGCAGGTAGGCATGAAATTGGAATTCCTTGTGTGCGTGCTCAGGGATTGTCTGGTGTGACTCCGGTCATCGTGCCCCAGACGTTGTGCCTCATTCCAGGGAGGTACAACATTGAGCACGTTGTGTTGGTGATCGGCATTGTCCGGTGTGACTCAAGTCATTGCACACCAAACGTTGTGCCACATTCTATAGAAGCACAACATTGAACATGTTGTGGTTGCGATCAGAATTGTCTGGTGTGACTCAAGTCATTGCTCACAAGATGTTGTACCTCATTCGAGGGAGGTATGGCATTGAGCACTTTGTGTTTGTGATCGGAACTGTCCAGTGTGACTTAAGTCATCGCGCACCCCATGTAGTGCCTCCGTCCATGGAATTTCGGATTGGTATCACTTTGAGTCATCGCACCCCAGACTTTGCGCCTCCTCCCAGGGAGGTGGGGGATTTGGTAATTATTGTGTATTACAGTGTCTGGCACATCTGTCCCCCACTGTGACCAGCGTGTGTCCTCCCACGGTCTTCTCCTCATGCTTTGCAGACCTGGTCCTGTAGGAGGCTGGCCTGGCTTGTAGTGGGTACCAGAGGTACTTACACCTTGTGCCAGGTCCAGTTATCCCTTATTAGTGTAGAAGAGGTGTTTCTAGCAGCTAAGGCTGATAGAAGGTAGCTATGGCAAAGCAGCTTAGGCTGAACTAGGAGACATGTAAAGCTCCTACGATACCACTGGTGTCATATGCACAATATCATAAGAAAACACAATACACAGAAGTACTAAAAATAAAGGGACTTTATTTTTATGACAATATGCCAAAAGTATCTCAGTGAGTACCCTCAGTATGAGGATAAGATATATACACAAGATATATGTACACAAACCAAAATTATGCAGATAATAGCAAAAGGAAGTAATGCAAGCAATGTAAAATTACAGTAGATTGCAAGAGGAGCACATAGGTATGGGGGCAACACAAACCATATACTCCAAAAGTGGAATGCGAACCACGAATGGACCGCAAACCTATGTGAGCTTGTAGAGGGTCGCTGGGACTGTAAGAAAACAGTGAGGGTTAGAAAAATAGCCCACCCCAAGACCCTAAAAAGTAGGTGTAAAGTGCATCTACTACCCCCAGAGAACACAGAAGTCGTGATAGGGGGATTATGCAGGAAGAACAAACACCAGCAATGCAACAACAGTGGATTTCTGGACCTGAGTACCTGTACGACAAGGGGACCAAGTCCAATAGTCGCAACAGTGTCGAGAGTGGGCAGGAGCCCAGGAAATGCCAGTTGAGGGTGCAGGGAAGCTGCCACCTGTTAGAAGAAGCTTGCAGTTCTGCAAGAACGAAGATGGCTAGGAACTTCCCCTTTGGAGCATGGATGTCCCACGTCGTGAAGAAGCTTGCAGAGGTGTTCCCATGCAGAAAGACCGCAAACAAGCCTTGCTAGCTGCAAGGGTTGTGGTTAGGATTTTTGGATGCTGCTGTGGCCCAGGAGGGACCAGGATGTCGCCACTTGGATGACGAGACAGAGGGGGCGCCCAGCAAGTCAGGGAGCCCTCACAGAAGCAGGCAGCACCCGCAGAAGTACCTGAACAGGCACTTAGAAGAAAAGTGAACCAGAGTCCACCCAAAGTCACAAAATGGAGTCCCACAATGCCGGAGGACAACTCAGAAGGTTGTGCACTGCAGGTTAGAGTGTTGGGGACCCAGGCTTGGCTGTGCACGAAGGAAATCCTGGAGCAGTGCACAGGAGCCAGAGCAGCTGCAAATCACGCTGTACTCAGCAATGCAGTCTAGCGTGGGGAGGCAAGGACTTACCTCCACCAAACTTGGACTGAAGAGTCACTGGACTGTGAGAGTCACTTGGACAGAGTTGCTGAGTTCCAGGGACCATGCTCGTTGTGCTGAGAGGGGACCCAGAGGACTGGTGATGCAGTCTTTTGTTGCCTGCGGTTGCAGGGGGAAGATTCCGTCGACCCACGGGAGATTTCTTCAGAGCTCCTGGTGCAGAGAGAAGGCAGGCTACCCCCAGAGCATGCACCACCTGGAAACAGGCGAGAAAGCTGGCAGGATGAAGCGATACAAGGTTGCTAGTAGTCGTCTTGCTACTTTGTTGCAGTTTTGCAGGCGTCCTGAGCAGTCAGCGGTCGATCCTTTGGCAGAACATGAAGAGGGAGATGCAGAGGAACTCTGGTGAGCTCTTGCATTTATTATCTGGTGAGATCCCCAAAGCAGAGACCCTAAATAGCCAGAAAAGGAGGTTTGGCTACCTAGGAAGGAGGATTGGCTACCAAGAGAGGTAAGAGCCTATCAGAAGGAGCCTCTGACGTCACCTGCTGGCACTGGCCACTCAGAGCAGTCCAGTATGCCACAAACACCTCTGTTTCCAAGATGGCAGAGGTCAGGGACACACTGGAGGAGCTCTGGGCACCTCCCCTGGGAGGTGCAGGTCAGGGGAGTGGTCACTCCCCTTTCCTTTGTCCAGTTTCGCGCCAGAGCAGGGCTGGGGGATCCCTGAACCAGTGTAGACTGGCTTATGCAGAGATGGGCACCATCTGTGCCCATCAAAGCATTTCCAGAGGCTGGGAGAGGCTACTCCTCCCCAGCCTTCACACCTATTTCCAAAGGGAGAGGGTTTTACACCCTCTCTCAGAGGAAGTCCTATGTTCTGCCTTCCTGGGCCAGGGCTGCCTGGACCCCAGGAGGGCAGACACCTGTCTGAGGGGTTGGCAGCAGCAGCAGCTGCAGTGGAGACCCCGGAAAGGCAGTTTGGCAGTATCCGGGTTCTGTGCTAGAGTCCCAAGGGATCATGTTACATGGCCATGTTCGGAGTTACCATTGTGACGCTGTACATAGGTAGTGACCTATGTACAGTGCACGCGTGTAATGGGGTCCCCGCACTCACAAAGTCCGGGGAATTTGCCCTGAACGATGTGGGGGCACCTTGGCTAGTGCCAGGGTGCCCTCACACTAAGTAACTTTGCAACCAACCTTCACCAGGTGAAGGTTACACATATGGGTGACTTATAAGTTACTTAAGTGTAGTGATAAATGGCTGTGAAATAACGTGGACGTTATTTCACTCAGGCTGCACTGGCAGGCCTGTGTAAGAATTGTCAGAGCTCCCCATGGGTGGCAAAAGAAATGCTGCAGCCCGTAGGGATCTCCTGGAACCCCAATACCCTGGGTACCTCAGTACTATATACTAGGGAATTATATGGGTGTACCAGTATGCCAATGTGAACTGGTAAATTTAGTCACTAGCCTGTTAGTGACAAATTTGGAAAGCAGAGAGAGCATAACCACTGAGGTTCTGGTTAGCAGAGCCTCAGTGAGACAGTTAGGCATCACACAGGGAACACATACAGGACACATACTTATGAGCACTGGGGCCCTGCCTGGCAGGGTCCCAGTGACACATAGACTAAAACAACATATATACAGTGAAATATGGGGGTAACATGCCAGGCAAGATGGTACTTTCCTACAGGTCAAGTGCTGGAAGACATGGTGTGGAGACCTCTCATTGAACTTTCCATGTGGCAGCTGAACCTCCATTTGTTGACTATCTGCTCCTCTGGTATCTCTTTCATTCCCCCATATTGTCCCCGAGTGCCTGAACAATAGTGACTCCGAGCACAAGCGGCCTAGCACCTGGGGAAAGGCTGTTCGCATCTTCAGCTAGTCTGAGGCAGGGTAGTAGGGCCAGTTGGAGGGTTGAGGAAGGGTGTGGGCCCTAAGGGGATGGGGGCTGCGAACGCAGTGACAGCTAATCTGCCAGATATCAGTGCACTGCATTAGGGTGCTGGGAGCGAGTGTATGCGAGTGCGTAAATTACAAGCGCCTAATATCCATGGCACTGCTTGGTGGTGCGGAGAGAGTGTGTGGGAGCGATTGAGGGTGGTTGTTACACCATACAACAGTGTTGCCAGACACACTAATTATTGCCAGAGGACTTAAATGGTTGAGCTTAGATTTTACCTGTGCGGCCCAGGCCACGGAGCTAATTTAAAGTGCTGCATTGCTATGAATGTACACATTGTTAAGCAGGGTGCACCCAAGGACTGTGTTTGATTGAGTTGGGGATAATCTCTAGGGTGGGTCTTGTGCTGACAGCATTTGGTACCTGATGTGGGTGCTGGGATGGAATGTATTATTTTTCTCACATGTGCATATTGCAAATGTCGTTTTAGCACAGTTGGGCATACTACTGCTTGTGCTGTTTCAAATGTTGAATCCTTCCCAGAGTTAGATATTATTCATGCTGTGTTAATTAATGTGTGTGTTGAATACAAAACTTATTTCCATACAAGTCATGTGAAGCCTCTTTTGTGACACTCAGCGTATTTGTGGTGTGGTAGTGGTATGCCATTGCTTTAGACTTTGCCCCTGTGATAAACCTGACCTGTGCCAAGCTACCCAAGGGTGGCGCAGGTTATACGGGACAGGAGTGGTAAGTTGTACCTGGCTTAGGTTCATAAAGAAGGCTTAGAGTGATAGCTATAGAATGAACAAGAGATGACCACAGCACTCAGATGGTGCATAGCGCGGATGAATATAGGTAAATGTTCAAGAGTAGCATTCCAGTAAGAAAATCAATCAAAGTCCTTCTTTGTTCCAGTAGGTCTTTTATTCGGCTTGTAAATCGGGAATTCCAATAGTACAGTCAAAACTGGCACAGCCAACACGTGTTTCATCATAAATGTGACTTTATCAAGGCTAACAAAGCTGTATGTATAGGCGGCACCCTCCTGGCGTAAATATGAGAAATGCCTGTATGGGAAGGTGTCACGTAGGAAAGTCCGTATTTAAGAAAAGTCCGTAGATATAGTTACATAGTATTCCTGGTGTTAGTCCTCAAAGTAATCATCTGTGTACAAACATTAGAAACCAAGAAATGGCGTGGACCCTGGTAAGTCCGTTAAGACGTCCGTAGGAACTTCGTCCGTACGTCAGAAAAAGTATCAGTGCCTTTTTGGTAGTATGGCACCTGGCCACACGCACCCGTTGTACATTTCTAAGTACTAATCACCACTGAGGACATTGTTTGGATGTGCAATTTACACCGTTTACTACCTTTTCTTTGTATGTATTTTTATTGATGATGATGATAGCTATAGAGGAAGGCATGCACAGAAAAAGAGAGGCAGTCATGAAAAAGGGGTAGAGAGAGTTGAAGTGTGGTTTATTCCATATGTTGAGAGAGAGGTGAGGCAGACAAAGGGGAGTTAGAGATTGCGGACATCGAGAGACATGGTGTAAGTACATAGAGAGAGTCTGGGTAAGAGAAAGGGGTAAGGTAGAAGATGTGAGTGTAAGTAAAGAGAAATGGAACAGAAAGTTTATTTTTAAATTTGATTGCCACCAATTGCCTTAGAGGGCAAGGGTTAAGGTAGGCAGACAACTATGCACATTAAAAACCTTATTTGACAACACGTTGTGCTGGTGGAAAGTCACCAAAAGTGACAGAAACAGGAGTAAAGTGTTTATTTGGGATTTACTTTCTTGCACTAAACTTGATTTGCACAGGAAAACGTAACACAAAAGAGCATTATGTGCTGTTTGCTTAAAGGGGGCATTCAATGGGTAGTGGGTGGGGTTGCCATGCTAAGACCCACAGTTTTTTCATAGTACCATTTGTAGGCAGGGCATTGCAGCCGAACATATAGCTCTTTGTGGAAAAAACCTTTTTTAACGTTTCCCAGTTTGCATTCGTGCTGCTCTGTACAACACACACAAACAGTAGGAACGTTTTAAAGTTAGTCCTCGCATAGTTGCCTTATGGTGCAAAGGTATGTTTGTTGCGCAGATCAGCCAAAGTGTGCACCAGTATGTGAAAGAAGAGAGAAATAAGAATGATTTTCCCTCCATGTTTCTCTAAAATGTGCTCAGCTGTCAAAACAGAAAGATAATCTGGTGTTTATGAGCATAGGAATTATGGCAGGAATTTTGACAGTCCCCCTCACTTTACCAGGGGCAGCTTGTAAGGCGGGGACCTGGGCAGTTGTCCACTTTACCCATGCCTTAAACCGCCTCTGCTCTCACCACCACACATCCTTACCATTTCTTGTCTGGGAGGAGTGGACTATAGACCGTAGCAGCAGCGACTAGCCACAGTGACTAGCCCCAAGACAGTCCTCTCACTTTGACTTCGGCTGCCACAATCCACAGCCAAACAGAACATGCACCAGGAGAACTGGACCAGGACCACAGGGCTATGAATGAGAGCTGCCAATCTCCAGCATTTCACTAGAGTGTGCTCAGTTTGAACAGGGGTAGTAGGACTGCCCACTTGCCACCTTCGCTTTCACAAATCTGCATTTTTACATCTGTTCTCGTGAAAGTAACTTGTCCCTTTAAAGATACAACCATTTACAAATAAGGGAAACTCGTGTTTCCCATCGAGAGGCGAAAGCAAGCCACATTTATTTGTGTGACTTTATTTCTGTCCCTGTCTGACTCTTCTCACACTACACCACCTGGTCAGTGCTCCACTGCCCACACCTCAGCGCCCAGGTGGCATTCCTGTGCACTGCCCCACATTAGCACACTGCAGGCTCACCACCAACACCGGTCAGACTGCCAATGCCTACCTATGAAGCATTGTGACGCTCAACCTGCTTCAGGCTGTCACTGAAATCTTGTCACTGAAGACATGCCAGAGCTGGTCATTTCTCAATACGTGTTTGAGGTTTGTTTATTCAGTGTTGTCTTTCTCACAGGTTCACAGTGCTAGCTGCAATGACTCGCCCCCTTCAGTACTCACTTACTGGGACTTCAGACGCCTGAGATATGTCAGTGTTTTCATGTTCAATGTTTGTACCTCCAGGCTTCCAAAGCTGTTATTTAACTTGAGTATGTTCTTGCTTCACATTTTTGTCTGCAGAGAAGTATGTTTATGTATTGATGCACATTTAAGCTAGTAGGTGTATCAAGGGCAGGGACAGTGAAGGTGCCACAGAGTAACACACATTTTTGAGGTCCTTCAAAGACAATCTGATCATTGTGTGCTGAACGGGAATATCAGGCACAATATTACTGAGATGGCACATGCTAAGGACTGTGTCACATGAAGGAACCTGTGTCACCTTGAGATATGTAAGAGAGCTTGGTGGGCTAATGCATGTTCTGCAGCATGTGTGCGTGTGTGAATGTGTGCTGTAAAGGGAACTTTTCATACATCTCCCAACAGCCAGCTTTAGCCTTTGTTGAAGATTGGATGACTTTCTTCTCTATTGATGTGTTTGTTTGGTTCGTCCCTCCAATGCAGACATCAGATTTTGCTATGCAGGGAGGGTCTATTTTGTATGCTCTCTCTCTGCTCCCTTTCTTAAACGCTCTGTCTCTTCAAGCTTCCTTTTGTACCCCTGAACTTCCACCCTTGCCCCCCAAGTCCTCTTGCTAATAATTGTCTGCCTGCCAGGCTATCGGCAGGTAGGCATCTTTTAATATTTTTTAGACTGTTTCAAGACAACTGTCTACATGTGTGTATGCATATCCTGGAGGCCATCTTTAAATGGGATCCATAAAAATAATATAAAACGTTTTCAAAGATGGCCGTCATGAATGTGTTTGTGTGTGCGCGTCATTGGCAGCCATGTTTGAAGCGAGTTTGCTAAAATAAAATATGCTTTCAAAGATGACCATCGTGCATAAGTCCATCCATATTTTTAGAGCAGATATCTACTCCAAAGCAGAAAGCAGGAGAATCTTACATTTGAGGCACTCTTTTTAAACAGTGTTCTGTGAGTGGATTCCAAAAACAGAATGAGATAAGGGGGTGGGAAAGCCAACATTCCAATAACCACTAGGTAATTAGCACGCAGCCATCATGTTCCACCGGCAGGTCATCAACAACAAAAAACTGTTCCTTCCAACATTCATGAAATGGATTGTAATGAAGAAAAGACTAGTACTTAAATGCAGATTTGCAGATAGAGGCCTGAAAGTCTTGATTGCCTGGCAAATATGGCCATGTGGGAAGATTAAACAAAAGTGTGGAAGATATCTACGCTGCTACTTGCCGCTGTAAAGCATACAAGTACAAGAAGGACCTTTACCTACTCTATATCCCTACCCTTTCCCCTAAAAAAACAATACTACAGAGCAGAAGATTACTGGCATGTGTCCTGCTTGCGCCTTTAGCTTTCATAGCAGCAAAGATGTTTTGACTTTGGGTATAAGCCCCCAGGTACCTGTCCCAAAAATGAACAAGTGCATCTGAAACAATGAGAGTCAAAGTTTTATGTGTGAAAGGCTTCTCTGCATCAGGTTGTTTTAGATGCATCTCAGTCTTTACAATGTGGTGTGTGGAAAAGAGACTGAGGGGCCAAGACAGTTTGAAACAGAGGTCTTTAAACTGTGGGCTCGCTCCCCTTGGGGTCAGTGGATGTATTACTAATGCCTCTGGCGCAGTGTAAATTTCCTCCTACTCCTGATGTTACAATCATGACCAGTAGTGTAACATTGGCCCCCGCAGTCCACGCAGTGGAGGGAGGTCCCTGATCTCTGTGGGGTCCCTCAGCAAATTTCACTGAGCAAAGTGATAGTTGGTTGGTCAGAGGGGGCCCCTCCATGTACTTTGCACTTTGTTTTGTTATGCCACTGCCCATGACATATCATATTGTGTGTTTTAACATTATACTATTGTAATGCACTCAAATTCAATAATGAAGTGCATTCACTATAGTGTTACGAAAATAACATATGGTGTGCTGTGACCTTAGTAAATTAAATATAATGATTTAATGTAATTTCATGACCATCCTCAAGTCATTTGAGTCTATCTCTATTAAAAACAATAAATAATTATGTAAGGTGTGCAGTAATGTTTACAGTTAACCTTGATAAATGTAGTTCTTGATCATATTAAGGTTAATGTATTAATAATTGCATTTAATTTACATTGATTGTAAGAAATAGTTACATCTGAGAAAGAGTAATTGACATTATGTGGATATTGAAATTAATGTGTGCACAGTGTAACCTAGAATTAAATGTTCACTTGTAAATCATGCTTTAATTTGACTTGGAATGATTTACGACAAGGACTGAGGCTCCTGTTTGTCACACTTGTCACAGTAGGGTTGTGTTTTCACCTCTCTGGTGCAAGGAACTGGAGTGTCAGCCCTTCTCACCCTTCTCCCTTTAGACAACAAGGTCCCAATGTCAATTTAGAAATATTGTGTCACAGCACCAATATGTACCCCTAAATTATAATACATTTACTTCCCTTTTTCACTTGGTAAAGTCAGCATTGCATTGATGCCCACATCAAAATTATCAGCAAATAATTAGAGTCCAAATTCAGTCACATGAAGCAATCTACTTTTCCAAATCTTCATTTAAAATGTATCTTTTATTTGTATTCATCTTTTCAAAATATCTCATCCCACCAGGTAGCCAACGCATTTTGTCCCCCTCTGGGACATCTTCAGGGTTACAAGACAAAATATGAATACAACTATATTTAAACTCTGACATAAAACCAAACATATACACATTAAAAACAATGATTCATTGTTCATATTGGATCCTGTGGTCTGAACAAAGTACGAAGTTGCAAGTAACACATTCATGTGACTCCCTTGTACAATCCATCTTCACCAAATCACAATACATTCCCCATTGTTTATTATTCTACTAATCACCATTTCCATAAGTGCCAATTAACACTGCATACATATTGCAGCACCACTTTACTCCATCTTTTTCTTTTTTTCTTTTCACCACAGTGTGTCTTATACAACATTCATTGCACCTGTATGGTTTAGCAGTATCACTTCACTTCAGTATTTTAATTCCACCACAGTGTATCTTGCATTCGCCAGCATAACACACTGGTCCCGTTTCTCATATCTTATGTAACATTCCGACATGATTGAAGAAGAATAAGAGCATCTAGGCATTCTTGCATTCCCTTTGACCCCACAATATTTGACAGAGCTCATTAGAAGCTTGTATAATACAAATTATTAATGATCATATGATTACATGATCGTATATTCCTAAACAGTCACATTAACAAAATCAATGTCATTTTCATGTCCCAGCCTGAGTTGAATATTACATCAAGTTATCTGGATAACTGAAGCAATATCTTGGCATCCTCATGTTGCCCCAGTCAACTTTTATGCCACCTTCTACTCAAAACACAGTGATTGATAAGTTTTATCAAAGGGTCACATGGGATCTATATAAATAAGAGGATCAGCGTCTGGAAGATAGCAGATGTAGGCACCAGTTTAACATATGTAGGAGGGACAGGGAGGCATTGATAAATTAAAAAACGACCCAGGCATTTTCTATGGAAGGATGAGAAAGGGGGCAATGTAGTCATCATGAATAAGACAGATTATATCGCCAAGAGATAACGTTTGGATACTGCTTGTTACGAGAGATTAAGGGACAACCCAACACCAGATATAGGGAGATATCTAAAATCTCAGTTAAAAGATTGACATAAATCGTGTATACTTAATGAGATGGAATATAGATACTTAAAAGTGAATGCCTGACATTTCCCGTGTAGTTATGCTCTACCTAAAATACACAAGACTAGCTCTTTCCCTCCTGGCAGACCTATCATTTTGGGCAATGGGTGCACTACTGAATGCATGGCAGAATACATTGATAGATTCTTACAGCCTTCTGTGAAGAACTTGTCCTCATACTTGAGAGATAGTAAAGATGTTCTATGCAAATTAGAAGACTTCCAATGGAACAGTCATGATTTAATGTCTGTGAATATGGATGTAGAGAGCCTGTACTCATGTATTGAGACTGAACGAGGATTGGAGGCTCTGAGATTCTATCTATACAAATGAAACACCAGTCACTATTAACATACTAATATGCTATACGAGATGACAGATATTGCATTAACTATGAATATTTTTCTCCATGACGGGGTCTGGTTCCTCCAGAAGCAGAGTACAGCAATGGGTTCAACATTCACCCCATCATATGTGAATCTCTTTATAGGCCTCGTTGAGTGGGAAAATGTATGGAGACCGGCTGCAAAGCATTGGACAACTAAGGCTATTTTTTTATGGCTGTTACATTAATGACATTTTAATTCTGCGGGACAGTACGGAGGAGGATCTCTTGATATACCATGCATTTCTAAATATGAATCAGTTCAATGAGAAATTATCTGTTAAGTACCATAGCTAAGAAGTTGAATTCTTAGACTTGCGTCTCTTTGTACAGGACAATATTATCCACAGTGAAACTTTTGCAAAATCAACTCTGTGCACTAGTATACTTCAGGCGTCTAGTTCACTCCCTAAGAGTACAAGAGAATCTGTCACCTATGGGGAGATGGTAAATGCATTGCATAACTGCTGCCAGAGAAAGGGCTTTAGGAGGAGGATGGAACACATTAAATTCAAGGATCGGGGCTACAATGAGTAGTGCTTGGAAAAAGCAGAAATTACGGCTCTTACATTGGACCGGAAGCAAACTCTAATGGGTTCCAGGAAGAAAAGGGGCTCTAAGAATAGTGGGGAGGCACTTTTATAACACAGTTCAATGCTTACAGCAGTCATGTTTTCAAAATTTTGAGAAAAAAATGGCATATTCTGAAATCTATGACATTACCTATAGGGATAATATCTTAGAAACCCAGAGTAATATATAGCAGGGGACGACCCAAAAGGGAGCCTTGTGTCCCAGTTACATACATGGAACTAAAGAAATGGGCACCACTGAAACATGGATTCCCAATAAACCAAATGGGTTTTATGTATGTGTTAGATGTAGTGCGTGTCAATTTGTGCATAACAACACAGTAGTATTTTGCTTCAACACTAAGACAATTATAGCGCAATTACATTCATCAATTGTAACACCAGTTGTATTGTGTACATTTTGGGTTGCCATTGTGGCAAAGTGTGTGTTTGAAGGATTATTCACCCTCTAAATCTTAGAGTTCAGGAACATGTGAGGCCATTCAACAAAGGGATGAGCAATAGCCAGTAGCCATACATAGAGAAGAAACGCATGCATTGGAGCATGTGAAAAACTGTGAGGGGGTGGCACCAGATAGACAGGCCCACGCAGAGCCGAGTCAAGATGGATTTGTAGACTGAGTTCCATCACTTTCTATAACTTTATGACTTCAGTGCAAGGAGTTTTCTGATAGGGAACCTGGCTTAGTAGAAAGGTATACAATGAGAAGGTATTTATATTGAAAGATCTAACACTGACATTATATTGAAAGATCTTGGAGGTAATGGTTATTTGCAAGATCTTAAAAGGTTAGGATTACATGCATGGAATACTCGCATGAGATGCAGGTGTGTAAAAATGTCCACAATATCACTCTTAGGGGGTCATTACAACCCTAGCGGTCTTCGATCGCCAGGGCTGTTTTGGAGGAAGCACCGCCAACAGGCTTGCGGTGCTTCCAGGGGGGATCGCCGCAGTTGCACTTCCGGGACCGGCAGTTTCCTGCCACTTTTGTCCCGGCGGGAGTAATCCTCCAGGGCAGGGCTGCCTGCAGCGCTGCCCAGGGGATTACGAGTCCCCCTCCCGCCAGCCTTTTCATGGCAGTAAGAACCACCATGAAAAGGATGTCGGAAAGGGGAGTCGGAGGGCCCCCTGCCACGGCCCCGTGCAGCTTTTGCAGACAGTGAAAAGCGCAATGGTGCAACTGCACATTTGGAGCCGGTTCCTGTGTTGCAGCCGAGATCCCCGCTGGCCCGGCGGGGATCTCATTATGGCCGCGGCGGGAGTGCGGCTGCATTGACGGCCGCCCGGCAGTCCAACCTTGGCAGGTAATGACCCCCTAAGTGTTTGCTGGTATTTAGAACATAAATTGTTTGTGTCGGTCTAATGTGGCTGGTTTGTAGGAGTGTATAATAAAATGGAGTGATGGGTTTACATTATGAATGGATATTGGAGTTTTGGTGAAATGGAACATAAACTATCAGTCATGGCTTAATATGGCTGGACTTGAGGAGTATATAATAACAATTGATTGCTGTTGTTAACATTATGAGGGGTTGTGTTCCACCATAAGATAGTATTGTTGTATTTATAAGTGGCGTAATAATGCACGTTACTAAGGATGGCCTTGAAAGTGAATTCTATTAGTATTTGGGTTTTGAATGGTGTTATGATGACTGGGCCATCTTTGGAGCGTTTGGGATTAATGACAGAGTTAGAATACCATGAGGTCTTATAAGTAATGACTTTAGTGGACAATATTTTCCTTTGACAATTGAACCATATGGTTATCATGCTTAGATACCCTGTTGAACAATATTGCTTGTAACATATTACTGTGCGGCTTCAGAGCTGAGAGTTGGAAGTAAATTCTATTGAGGTGATAGTCTTTAACCCTACAAGTGTGTGTTACAAAGTGATTTCTGATAACAGATATAATGGAGATTTTCGTCTCTAATAACGTTCTGATGTACCATTTCATTTTTTTTTTTCGAACATATGTTTATTAGTATTTTCGATGCATTATGAACATTACATCTTACATCAGCAACAGGGTAACAAATAGTTGTAATTACACAGGATTGCGCATGCACAATGAAGAACGGTATGTGTTAGCCCGCCGATTACCAGTAATTCGATTCTCGCATCCAACCTCATTATACCCAGTTGTCGCATAGCGTAGGATAAGAAACATTGCGGTTCAAACAAGAGAATTTGTAGCACCATACTCTAAATCCTGGAAACGCTCTAAGGGAGAGCAAACGTCCATCTGTCTCCTCAAGTCACACCGGAGGATCAATGCACCCATACAATGGTTCACTGGAAGATAGATAGTTTGAGCTCCCCACAAACTACAATAAAACAAAACATGAACAAGAACAGCCACCGGAGTGTTACATGTGAAGTCTATAAATTGTGATTTAAGCATGTTACCGGGTTTGGGATTCACTGAGTGTTATGTTTCCATACCAGTATAAGACAGGATTGCATGCATGCCATAACTATTTGCCACTTTGAGAATATTCAGTTCTCTTTACCACACCAAGACCAGTCCAGCCTCTCAGACATTCTCCTTCCCTCACTCCCAGACCCAGCATCGTCCCCCATTCCAAATGAATTCCCTCAAGGTAGACTCCAGTTTCCCCAAAAAATTGGGAGGGATGTAGTGCGGGAGGTTAGAAAAGTAATATAATAGGCGCGGTAAAACTATCATTTTGAGCAGCGATATCCTGCCTGCCACTGACAGCGGCAGTGTCTGCCAAAATGCCATCTGGGATTTGATCGAGGATACCGCCCTCTTAAGGTTCTCTTAAGGTTTCCATCTACTAGGTCTCCCTCTCCATGATAAATACGGATGCCTAAGTACCTGAATGTATGAGGTTGCCATGGGACCGCATTCCCTGCAAGACAAAGCTCTGGGTCCGATAGCGCAGGATCAAAGGGGAAGAGGCATGATTTGGACCAATTGAATTTTAGACCAGACAGCAAGGCAAACTGCTGCAACAGGGTCCCAACCTCTGGGGGGATATGCGTCACGTCCCGAAAATACAGCAGAAGGTCATCAGTGTACAGCGACGCCACATGGAGGCCATCCCCTAGGGTAATACCCAAGTCAGAGCCCTTATCCTGCAAAACCGCTGCCAGTGGCTCCATGGCAAGGGAAAAAAGCAACAGGGAGAGGGGGCATCCCTGCCGCGTACCTCTGCACACGCTGACTGGTTCTGATATAATACCCCCCACCTTGACCTGGACCTGAGGATTAGTATAGAGTAACTTAACCATTCGAATAAAGTAGGGCCCAATACCAAACTGCTGCAGTACTCTGAAAAGATACGGCCATTCCAGAGAGTCGAAGGCTTTCTCCAGATCAAGAACAAGGCAACCCGCTTATGACCAGTCCCTCCTCGCATAGTGCATGACGCAGAACAGTCGCCTAATAATATGTGACGCATCTCTCTCTGGCACAAATCCATTTTGGTCAGGTTGCACCAGGCCCGGCGTTATAGGCGCAAGCCACATTACTAGCGTTTTGGCCAGAATTTTGTAATCCGTATTGAGCATTGCTAGCGGCCGATACGACCCCAGCTCTACCGGGTCCTTACCAGGCTTGGGAAGGGACACAAGCAACGCTTCCCCCTGTGATAGTGACAAGCAGCCCCTTCGCTCTGCCTCCTCATAAACACAGAGTAACTTGGGCGCAAGTATTAAGCTAAATGCCTTGTAGAATTCGGCCGGCAAACCATCCGGACCCGGCGTCCAACCAGACGCCAGCTCGCGAATACTGGCCTTCATCTCAGCAAGATCAAGGGGTTCCTCTAGCGCAATCCCCTGGTCCACCGTCAGCTGTGGGAGTTCCACCCCAGCAAGGAACTCCGTACAAGATTGTTCAGAGGAGCTCACCATTGAGGCATACAAGGCCTGGTAATGCTGCGTAAATGCAGTATGTATTTCCCTCGGTGTATACAACACACGCCCAGTTTACGAGCGAACCTCCATGATTGGGCCACAGTCACCTCTAACCAGCCAGGCCAGAAGTTTGCCCAACTTATCCGCCAAAGCGTGCGATCTCGCTGAGTGCGCAGCATAATTCAGGCAACGCAGCCGTTCAAGCAGCGACAGGTGTTCAGTTCGAGCCCCATCTAACCAGGCCCCACCTGCAGGGCCTGTGTGGTCTCTCTCTCTGGGTGTAACGTGTCACGCTCTATGCGAGCTAGGTCATGCTCAATCGAACGACGTAAATTCCACTGAGTTCCCAGACAATGCCCTCGGATAAATACCTTGAACGCATCCCACTCCATTAGGCCCGAAGAGGGCGTACCATCATTATGCTAAAAAAAATCAGGGATCGCTGTTTCCAAAGATGCCTTAAAGGCCGTATCTTCCAAGAGCTCGGGTCAGAGCTTCCAGGTAGGGACAGCCGGGGGGGGGGAGAGATCCCAACCCAACCTTAAGATCTGTGCGAGCGATTGCGTGAGCCCTAAGTAATCCACACCCCCCACCGCTGAGGCCAGGTCCCGCGTGCAGAGCATCTGATCCAACCTTACATGGAGGGAGTGCGGAGCAGAGTAAAATGAGTAAACTCTGTCCACAGCATTCTGCTGTCTCCAAATATCTATTAGATGCCACTGTTTCGTCCAATCTAGCAACCCATGCGCGGCAACCACCGCAGGAGACGTAGGCAAGGGGGGTAAGGAACGATCTAAATCAACATCCAGTACACTATTAAAGTCCCCTCCCATTAACCAGGGATATTCTCTCCAGACCGCTAATTGGCAGGACAGACTACGCAGAAAAGGAGTCTGATCCACATTTGGCGCGTATATAGAGCCCAGCACTATGGCCCGACCCGCGAGTCAGCCACGAACCAGGACGAACCTCCCCTGGGGGTCTATAATCTGCTCCTCTGCTACAAAAGGGACACCTGCTTTAATCCAAATCAGGGCACCCCTGGCATAAGTGGAGTGCCCCGTTGCATATAGTTGCCCCCTCCAGTGTCTCTGCAAATGAGGGAGCTCCGAAAGCACCAAATGGGTCTCTTGCAAAAAAGCGAGGTGGACCAAATGCCTTTTAAGGTATGAGTATATGGAGTACCGGCGCTTAGGTGTCTGTATGCCGCGCACATTCCAGGTGACCACAGTATATGGATTCATGGCAGCTCCCATTTAGCGCGCCCCTCCACCACTCCTCCTGTACGCAGGCGCGACCCTGCGCACGCAGTAACAGACTCCCAGCACCCAGTCAAGCGTCCTGCACATGGCCTCCAGTGGAACCAAAACAAAATCAATACCATCAGAGCAGATAAACAACCGGTCTCCGCCCAAACCCAACAACTTAACCATCCAACAACATAATCACACATTCTAAACCTCCATTAGCAGGAGATTGGGGCTGGCCAACTCACTCGGTAAAACAGGCACTTACTAAATCAGTCAGCCCGGCCAAAGCAAATAACATGGGGGGGGCTGGCAGCTATCTGCAGTTGTTTAAGCAACAGTCAGTGACAGTTATATTGCCCTCAGCCACTTGGATAGCCTGTCCATGCGAATTCCTCACAACTTGCAGCCGGGGCCATCGTGGGCAGGCAGTGACAAATGTATCAACTCTATTGCTCAAGCGACCCATGAGCCCCAACCAGGGGGTCACAGCACCCTCCAGCCCGCCAAGCAAGTCTCCACAGGACCTAGAAAAGCTTGTCTACTGTGGCAGGAGTCACCGACGGTATTCCTGAAAACCCAACTCCGAGAGTCGGTCCGGCGTTGTCGGCCGGTCGCTGGGAGGCTGTGACTACTCAGTTTCTGTTTTCGACGCAGCCGACAAGGCACTTATAGCTGCAGCCGATTGAATCGCATCGCGTCGCTCCTGTATGAGCTGCTCCAGGTCCGGCGCATGTGTTGCTGCCTCCGCGGTCACACCACTTCCCTTGCTGCCTTGCCTCGCCCGGCTGAGCCTGCTCCTCGGTGCGGGCGGATTCCTCTCCCTTTCCCGCCCCGAAACACTTCCTGTCGACTCTAACCATTCCCAGGCTGCTTCTGGCAAACCGATCACACGTATGTTGTTTCTTCTGGTGCGGCCCTCCGCATCTTCCACATGACGCTCGAGCTCCGCCACCCACGCCAAGACATCCCCCATCATGGACTCCAAATGCGACGTCACTGGTGTCAGCTCATCCACTCGCGCCTCAATCGTACCCATTTTGTCAACCAGGTTACAGTGGTCAGCATGCAGGAGTACAAGATCACTGGCCACTTTATCGATCTTAGCCTCCAGAGATGTACGAGCCCGCTCCAGCGAGTCCCCGATGTGCTCTACCGCAGCCAGCACCGCATCCAACTTCTGGCTATCTTATGCTGCCATTTCCTGTGACCTCCCGGCCCCAGTGCCAGAGCGGAGGCAGCCCGTCCCTGCCGTGACCAGGGTGAGTGCAGGCTCCAACTAGCTCCGCTCCACTCACCAAGTGCCTCACCACCAGCTCCAGTAGTTCAAAATCCTGCAGCTCGCACCACCAGCGCTGGAGGACCAGGTCAGAGGGTTGCTGTAATCAATGCGGCGTTCCCTCAGCAGGCTGGGCCCCTCGAGGCAACCCCCAACTTCTTGCCACTCTCCACCTCGCTATCACAAGGCCTCCCTGCCAGGCACCAGAGGGGAGGGTGCCCACTCTCCGTCACTCTCTCCTTCGCAGCTGGCAGTAATGGCGTTCCCCTGCCACCTCCAACTGCAGGCAGAAGCCCGAGTCTGCTCCTAGGGCCGGGCCCGCTTGTCTGCACCTCCAATACTGCACTGTGCAGCAGCACGAGCAGCACGGCCCACCTCCGTTCCGCTACTTTCCTCCTTCTACACACCCTCAGGTCTCTTCACCCGAGACTCAGGCCACCACCAATGCCTCCCAAAGTCAGTTCTGCTAGAGGGGAGACCGGTGGCCCAACCACGTGGCCAGCAGGCCCAGCACTCCTCTGTCGCGCTCAGGCTCTTCCAGCAGGGAGCCTACTCCTGCAGGACCCCCCAGCTATTCTCCGCCCGACGGGGCAATAACTCACCCGGGGGGGGCAGCTACAGGGCAGCGCCCGTGGCCCGTCCTCACCGCGCTGTGCGGAATCGGCTCTGCGATGCTGCGCCCGCCGCTCCTTCGCGCCGGCGGGCCACGGCCTCCCGCAGGCTTGGCTCTGTTCTCCGGTCGCTCCCCGCCGGGGGGGCCAGCACCGGACTCCACCGCTTCCCGGGCCCTCACGGTCACCTGATACCTGCTGCGACAGGCGCCACCAGCCGCCTATCCCCGCACAGCTCCGGATATGCCAGGAAGGACACAGAGCTCTCCTAGCTCGCGTCCGCCATACTCAGCAACTTAGCCACGCCCCCCCGATGTACCATTTCATGATGTCTTTCTGTGAAAAAAGGGATTGAGAGCCTGAGAAAAATGGTAATGAGACGATAAGGTCCCAGTGTAAGCCTGTGCCTCATCCCAGTATCAATATAGTTAGGGTTATTTAAAAATAGTTTGAATGAATGGCACAGATTTTTATGATATTATTAAGTGTGTACTATTTAGGCCTGGGTGGAGTTCATGGAGTCCAACTCAGTGGAATTCTGTGAAGTAAAAAAAAACTTCAGTGGAATTCCAGAGGGGTGGAGTTCCATGGCCCGCGGAGTCCTGAATGCACCCGATCTCTGAAGTGCTACGCAGGGCCTAAATTCAGGCCTGGGCAATAGGCAGCAAAAGAAAGCTGCCGTTTCAGGCCTCTTGTGCACCGGCCTGTCCTTTGTGCACTGCACACAGGACTGGCCGGTGCACAAGAGACCTGAAACAGCAGTTTTCACTGCCAAGGCCCTCTCCTGAATACACCTAAGCTGCTGGTTCAATCCTTGTTTGTGCACCAGTGTGCACAAACAACAATAAAAGAGAGGAGGACTTACCTGTGTCTTCCTGGGGGGGTCCTCCTCTCTGATGAGTCCTCGTCAGCACCGCTGCCTCCCTCCTCTACTCCGATGTGCGCTGCAGCCCAGTTATTGGCTGCACACCACAAGCGCAGACTGTCTGTGCTTGCGCTGTGCAGCCCGTACTGGGCTTCAGCGTGCACCAGGTGAGCTCCGCTCCGCTGGTGGGGCTAATAGAGTTTTTTTGGATGACTCTGCACTCCAAGCAGAGCACGGAGTTCCAAAAACTCTGTTAGCATTGCCAGCAGAGCGGACCACCAAACACACCTCTAGGACTATTATAAGATGGCACTTCAGACAATCACAGTTTGGGAATTTGAGGAAACTAATTTGTTGCACTTTAGAACAAAATTAATTTAAACAAAAAGCTACACAATGTTCTATGGTGAAGGTGTGACGGCTTCTTCTAAAGTAATACATATATGGCTGGGCTGTTTAGGATGGCGCTTCCATGAATGACAATATTGGGCTGGGTTCCATGCGGGAAACGTGGCCATTGCAACTGTGAGTGAACAATTGTGGGGAAGTTTAAAAGGAATCATGGTGTGTTGCATTAGTGGATACTGTGGCGATCGGGAGTGGGTGATAGGGACCCACAGGTGGGATATGGGTCGGAGTGCTGGGTGGCATAGGTATGGCCATTTGGTGTAAGAGGTTGTATTGGATAGAACTGTTTGTTCTGATAGCACTGTAATGTAGGAGGGCATGTCTTTGCATATAAGATAGGCCTGGGCGGAGCCCACAGAGTTTTACTCTGCGGAATTCCGCGGAGTTGTCTAAAAACTCTCTGAGATTCGGCGGACTTCCATTGTACTTGTATTTCGGTGTTTGACATTTCACTGTGT
Organism: Pleurodeles waltl; assembly: GCF_031143425.1. NCBI lineage: Eukaryota > Metazoa > Chordata > Amphibia > Caudata > Salamandridae > Pleurodeles > Pleurodeles waltl. The sequence continues at coordinate 1,335,048,686 of NC_090437.1, read as the reverse complement.
GCATTTCTGCTCTTCGAGACACTCTGAACTCCATTTGCACTTGGTGAAGTATGCAGATTGGATTTGTTATTTCTTGATTAATCACAATGTTAATGTCAATAAAAAAATAAATGTATGTTTGCTGTGGAAACATTGCCACATAGGGTCCCTTTCGGCAGGTGCTCTGTTCTGTTATGGTAATTGTTCGGGTCGCTGTCACTCACTGCAAGTACATTTTACTTTAGTCATGGTCGAGTGCGCTTAACAAATGTTGCATCTGCAGACTTAATACCATGTTGCTCTGGCCGAGGCCCTCCTTAGGCTGCTACCATGGAACGTGGCAAAAGGCTGAGCAAAAACTGGGAAGTTATGGGCTGAAGACCACAAGCGTCTTTAATGCATAGATATACACCTACTCTTAATTTCTTATCAGAAATTTAAATCTCCCCATCAAAGAATGACAAAACGGTGGCGGGAAATGCCTCAAGAGGCGAGGATTCCTTAATCATCCTTAATCAGCTTCCCTGTATCAGAGATGCTGGTGAGAGCTGAAGACCTGCGAAGCACGTGTGCACCCTTGAATCCCTTCCACCGCTTGTAATCACACTTATGTGAGCTTTCAAGTTCGTGCTACGCCTGAACTGAAGCAATAACCCTTCCTCGGACAAAGATGTACTAGAGAGGTTCATTTGATTCTTTCTGACCCCCCTCCGAAGGTGGGTGAAACTATTTCTGGACCTGTGGCCAGCTCCAGTGATATCCTAATAGGGACATCAATCACCTGCCCCACAGTTTCATTTCAAAATTAGACTAGCAACACTTTTAACAGTTTAATGAACAGTTATTTTTCATGTTCTGATACAATATAACCACCGCCAAGTCACAGGAGAATATGGGAATCTGTAGCAAGTCAAATGTTATCAGTCGTCACCAGCATCACAGGTTCCATCACACCACCCTTGCTCTACATGGTTATTATTATTGGAGGCTGAAGACGCTGAGCCAACTGTTCTTCCTGCCACCTGGGCTCATCGGAGACAGAGGCAGTACTGCGATGCCAAGAGTCCCCCCAACAACACGCGATGCTGCCGCTGCCACCCAGACCAGCAGCCGACCCAGCCCATCCTTAGCACAGCCAGTCAAACATGCTCCAGTCCCAACCAGCACTAATCAGATGTCCCACCCAATAATCCGCACAGTGTATGCCTTACGCATTCCGAGGTTTGCATTGCAGCATGCTTGTCAAGCCTCCTTACTCCTTTGGAACGCAGTCGGACATTGTGCACATTTGTTGTGCTCTCATTTTCCAAGAGCAATTTGGCTCATTTTGTATAGTTCATGCACATTCTGCAGATGCAGCAAGAGCCAGGAAGTAGGCGTGAGCTCTGGTAAGCTCCACCACGGGAGAGAAATACAAAACATGCTATCAGGGACGCTGCCTGGCGGGTAGGTTTAATAACCTACGAGCGACGTGAAAACTAATGTCAGCTCCAGTACCTGGCATGCAATTCCTAGGAGCTCTATCCTGATACCGGGGATGGGCGACCTTATTTGACATAGCAAGTAGATAAAAGTAAGTGACTGTTTTGTATTTCTCTCCCGAGTAGGGTCAGTATTATTTTATTTTGGAGAAGTTGTAAAAGCATTTTTGGTCCTGATGAAGCATCAATGGATCCAGCTGGACCACCAGATGCGAAACATGTAGACCTGAAGACTAGAGGCACCATAATTGGTTTAATCCTCTTGCGTAATTGTTGAGAGCACGTGAGCATTACCACTCACCCTTTGACTCTCACTCTGTTTTTTAATCTGGGTCTCCATCTTACTAGCACTGATTAAAACTTATGATTAATACTATATGATGGATAACCAATTTTATTATTTCATTCTCTCCACTGTTGCTTGAGTACCTGAATCTTGTTACTCCCTCATATGATCTAATTCCATCTATCCGATCAATACGGTTAAGAGCCCCCCTCGGGGAGCCCGTTAGGCATTGCAGCACCGGCTTAACGAGGAGCTTTCCCAATGATGAAACTAGTCATCCAGTGAGATGCTTGAGGGTTCTCGCTCCTGTCATATTAGGTCTCCCTCCTCTTCCTCTTCTTGATTGGAACAGTGTACCTCTTTTTCTTTAGAATACATTTTGGGTTTCTGTACACTGGACCATTAACCTCCCGGTCCCTCCCCTTTGGTTTTGTTTTGCCAGAAGAGAGGGTGTCATGTGGGAGATCGTTTTTTGTTTACAAATAGACACAGACAGCTTCCTCAGAGGGATGCCCTCAGGGAGGGAAGCAACATATGGGGACTTGTCTTTTTGTTTTTTTAATGGAGGGTCATCACTACCACCGGTGCAGCAGGCACTGGGGTCAGGCGTGTGAGTGGTCACTACACCCCAAAGAAGGGTGTCTACAAAAAAGCAAAGGGAAGAAAGTCTGCTTTGGGCTTCCGCCATGGATTGATGGTCCAGTGAAGTCGGCTTAAAAGACGGGATTGGAGAATTCAAGCAGAGGAGACGCCTTGGTTTGGGCCTCAAAGGGATGAATCAATCAATCAATCAGGGATTTGTAAAGTGCACTACTCATCTGTGAGGGTCTCAAGGCGCTGAGGAGGGGAGGAGGACAGGGGTGGGGGAGGTGCTGCTACTGCTTGAACAGCCAGGTCTTGAGAAGTTTCCTGAAGGTAAGGAGGTCTTTGGTCTGACGCAGGTGGGTGGGAAGAGTGTTCCACATTTTGGGGGCGAGGTGCGAGAATGATCTACCGCCGGTTGTAGTTCTGGCACTGAGGGGGAAGTGGCAATATGGGAGACTGACAAAAGGCAGAGGAGACAGCCGCTGTTCAAGGCACTAGCTGTCATTAGTGAAGCAGGTGACGTGGCACTAGGACCGCGGAGCCGAATGGGCTCATTACATCACTCCTATGAATATCTATAAAATGGGCATGAGGGCTTATTTTCCTTTCTAGCATTGGTCCTAGGGGCACCCTGGCTGCAAAAAGGAAGACACCATGTGGGAGCTCATTTGTTTCTGAAAGGGACAACGTGCTAGTTTTAAGATTGGAGTCACAGCCAGGCATGGAGAAGGGACAAAGAGGCAGAGGAGATGGCCACTCAGGGCTGCAGCTGTCATTAGAGGAGTAGCATTGGGGCCCAAGAGTGTGAGGGGCTAAGTCTCACATTTAGTGTGAATTATGAGCTACAGTCAAAAGCACCCCTGAAATTATCTCATAAACCCAACCCCCTGCGCTCAGCCATGCCCCTCCCACTCCCCTGATCTTTGGCAGAAACTTGTGGAGAGGAGTTCTGACTTTCAAATATTTTGCTCAAGAGGGCTCAGAGCAAAAACGTTTTGAGAACTCTGGTCTAAAAGGAAGCAGAAATGTGAGGCCCCCCTACAGCCACTTCAGTGTCCCTGGACTCAACTATGAGGTGGGAGATGCATTCATTAGGGGCGTGACACCCCAAACATCAGCTTAACCCAAAGCAGCTCCCTTGCAGGGCACCTGAAATGTCTACGACCATTTAAAATAAATCCACATTCCCTCATGAATGGTGATAGGAATACAGAACTCCTTGATAACGTGAAATCTTTTGTTTTTAAATGTAATTGCCTGTATCCTCTTATCAGGACCAGCTTTACTGCTGATGGCGACTGGTGTGGCAATCTTTTTGGTGCCAAAGCCCCACCCCCCTCTGACTTACCTCCTTGGATTTCATCTCGACCACCAGGCAAAAGGGCACCTCATTTCTCCACTGCCCCTCTCTCACATACATTTCATGTTTTTTAAAGCTCTGGTAAAGGCTGGCTTTACTAATCCGCTCACCTATCCACATAAAATACAGATCTGTTCTTTGCAGCAGGCTCATGAACACTCTGTGCTACTTTCTAGGGGGTCAAAACTGCCACAAGACAAAACTCCATCTCTCTCTAGCGGGAACATTAATCTCAAGAGTTATCTTGACATTTTTATTGCTGCCTGAAAGCTGGACTCACAAGGAACTCTGCAGCAGGTGTTTTTAAGTTGTACGTTATTGCTAAACACAGAGCCCCCCACCCTTTCAGACACTGCCCGTCCTTGAGGTCAGGGCCCAGCGCGCCCGCCACCCCCTAACGCCAGCCCTGACTCTTACTTTCACACAGTCTCCCTAGCTTTATTGACAAACATCTCCTAATTTCTCATCCTGATGCAGAGCTCCATAAGCTTCTTTACCTTACAGGACCTGATTCGGACGTCAGTGAAATCAAGGTGCTATTTATCTCACCTTATGATAACAATACCTCAGATTGCATTATTTATCAAGTGCAACTAATACCACCTATTCCAAGTTTTTGGGGAATAACATGCAGATTTTGTTGATTAATACTACAAATTCTGCATGCTCCGGCTAAATACTGTTCACTATTCTCCTATTGAATTTCGACAGGCTTCTTCTGTGGAAATGTAACAAAGGCTGTGGGGTGTTTAATGCACCCAGAGGTTACTGGGTGTGGTAAATAAAACCAACAGGGAATTCCAACCACTGAGCAAACAAAAATTTGCGCAGGGGTCAGAAAACATCAACACACTCATCATTCAGGGCTTTAGGGCCAGATGTAGCAAAAAAGCAAATTGCGACTTGCAATTTGCGAATCCGTGCGACTCGCAAATTGCAAGTCGCAATCTGCTATGCAGAACGGTGTCTCAGACACCGTCTGCAACTCGCAATGGGGTCGCTAAGACCCACCTCATAAATATTAATGAGGTGGGTCGCAGTTGGCGACCCCATTGCGAGTCTGGGCACTCACGGGGATGGTGGCCTGCTGGAGACAGCAGACCTCCATGTCCGTGACTGCTTTTGCAATAAAGCAGTTTTGTTTTTTCCATCTGCAGCCCGTTTTCCTTAAAGGAAAACGAGCTGCACTTAGAAAAAAATCCAAAACCTTTTGTTTCGGTATTTTTCAGAGCAGGCAGTGGTCCATTGGACCACTACCTGCTCTGAAAAATTATTTTTGTTTCCAGTCACAAAGGGGAAGGGGTCCCATGGGGACACCTTCCCGTTTGCGACTGGGTTACCATCCACTTCAAGTGGATGGTAACTGCGATTTCATTTGCGACCGCTTTCGCGGTCGCAAATGAAATTGCATAGCATTGCGAGTCGCAAATAGGAAGGGAACACCTCTTCCTATTTGCGAGTCGGAAATGCATTTTGCGAGTCGGATCCGACTCGCAAAATGCATTTCTGCATACCGGAGAGGCTTTTGTGCCTCGCAAACGGCGTTTTTCACCGTTTGCGAGTCGCAAAACCCTTTTTACATCTGGCCGTTAGTGTCTAAAACAAGAATATAATGTAATTAAGAAACACGTGGACTCATTATATGATTTATGCAAACCTGTATGTCCACACACAAAGAAGAGCCAGAGCTCCTGGTGCCCAGTGGTATTCATCCACACAGGATTATACAAAAGTAGCTTTAGAAGTTAAACTGGTTGTTGCGCGATTCTCAGGTGACCTACCTGGATACATCGCTGGGTTGAGCTGGGCTTGTGTTTAGAGTCCGCTGATGTTGTGTCACCTACTCCTCTCCTACAATGGTTCCTTGCGGAATCTCCACAATCCTTTGTAGACTAGCTAGAGGCCAATGGACAACAAGTCTTCTGTGACGCATGGTCCTCACACCTCTGCTCGTTGGTGTCACTGGATGAATTGTCTGCGACAGCTTGTAGAGTCAGCACTCACTGCTCACCATAAGGGGTGTCTTCACTATCACTGAAACTAGCTTGGGATGGATCTTGAAACTCCAGGGCAGATGGCACCTCTGAGCCCAGGAGTGGTGTGGACAGCTGAGGACGGTGGACACACTCCCTGTGCCCCCTGACTTCCTGCACCATAAGCACAAGAACAGCCACATTACTCTCTCTAAGCACAGTGCCTAATTCTACCAGATGCAGGTGCCAGGTGTGTTGTGCAATTATCATATTCTATGGTGCCAGCTTGGTGTGTTCCTTTCCAAGTGATGGTTGGGACAGGCCGAAGGTTAGGTTCACAGTTAACAGTATCGTACTTACCATATTTCCCACAGCTGGATCTTTCACTCACTTCCCATTAGGGGTATTGCAGTAAAGTTCAAGGGTCATGCAACAGATTGCACTCCCAAGTCATACCTTGGCTCTATGAGGGTAAGCAGGAGGCCTGGAGCATAAAGCAATCTGAGAATAGGTCTTGCACTCTATGAACCACTTACTCTTATGAGCAGGGATGTAGCTATCAATAGTGCAGCAGGTGCAGTGGCACCTCAGCAGCAGGTTGTGAAAGCACCACTGCACCCCATTTGTAAGCTGTGCTTACTAACAAGACAGAGCTTGGGGTCCTGTTTCCCTTGCTTGCATTAGGGCTCATGGCACCTTTGTTATGCCACTGTATGCAGTCTACAAGCACGCGCAGCTCTTCCTTTGGGTAGGAGAAGGAGTTGTCTGGGTCCAGACCCCATGGTGGAGCTGGGAGGGAGGAGCTAAGAGCCTAATGCCAGATTTCTCTCGTGGCCTCTGTTTACCAGGCCGCTGGAAATAGTGAGAGTCTGCTGCTACTCACTCCTACTGGCTAAACCGCGGAGATGATGTACTATTTGGTCACCAGCCTCGTAAATATGATGCTAAATCTCATGATTTTTTTGTTGATCATGCTCTGTTTTGGCAGCGGCCATACAAATACCTAAGAAACTTCACAACCAAGCCTCTGACTAAACAGCAGAGATGATGTCATTTTTCACTGGCAGCCATGCAAATACCTAAGGGCCAGATGTATCGAGAATCCATTTTGAGATTCTCTAATAGCAATTTTTAAGAAATCGCTATTTCAGAGTTGCAAAATGCTATGTATCACATTTGCGATTCGGTAATAGCGATTTCTTAAAAATCGCGAATGCTATTACCGAATCGCAAATAGCGATTCTGACCCCATTCGCACAGGTCCATATTTGCGAATTTTCTGCACTTCCCAAATTGCCAATTCCTAACTGGAATTGGCAATTTGGGAAATGCAAACCCCAGGGTGCCCCCACTGCTGCACCCCCAAAAATTATTTTAGGACATGTAAGGCTCACCCATGCCAAAGAGGCGTCTGTGCGTTACATGTCAATTTTAAAAATGCATTTTTAATGCATTTTTAAAATTTGCACATGGTTACCACCAAATTGTATTTGGTGGTAATAGCGATTCATTAATGCCCAATTCGCATTAAGGAAAAGCTTGATACATGTGCTTAAGAAATCGCAAATAAGGAATCCTTATTTGTGGTTTCTTATTTAGAGAATCGCAATTTGTGATTCTCTAAACGGGGGTCGCAATTTTAAGGAATCGCTATTTTAGCGATTCCTTAAAATTGCATAGCGAATGCCTTTCATACATTCTGAAAGGCATTTTTGCATTCGCAAACGGCCGTTCACACCGTTTGCGAATGCAAAAACGCTTGATACATCTGGCCCCACGAAATTTCACTATCTATCCAGCTGCCAACTTGATAGTGGAAATGAGGTAGTATCCGCATGAAGGAAGAGCAAATATCGCAGACACGTCTCCGATACCCTGGCCACTGAACAGATAACAGTCATTGCACACTATTAGGCATGTAAACAGCAATGAAACGTCGCAGTTTACCGGTCAACTGACTAGTAAACTCCATGAGGTTAGGGGGGATTCAAAAGCGAGACAAAGTAAGTTGCAAGAATTTGCAAAAAGGTAGAAGAGGATGAAATTGGGGTTGTTAGAAAACGAAGTACAGAGTTGATTGGAGGAGCATTTGAACATCTGGAAGAGACAGAGCTCTGTATTTTGCAGTCTTGACTGTAGAATGTGGGTGTGGCAGGGGCGCGCTGGCTCCATTATTATATCACGTGCTCTAGAAATAATACTCTGCACACGTGGTAATGATTTGTACACGGCCCAGGCTCCACGGGTGTGCTCCGGTGCTGCTGGCAGGAAGCATGCACTCTGACCACGCCCGCCGGCCGCGCCTATTTTATTGACCTTCTCACGTGACCCATGGGTCACTCCATTAACAAGCAATACAAAAGGGGTAATCACTAAATACTCCTCAGACCAAAATTCCACTTGGTAGTTGTCGCGACACCGTTGTGTCACGGGTGATAGCGCGTCCAGTCCTTATAAATTACTTATACTTGGACACGCCGGAGGTCGGTGAACCTTTTGACCGGGTTGAGTTCTCCTCATCCAAGAATAGTCGGATCCCTCAAATCAAGAATTAATAATCCTTTGTAAACAATAACCCACACTCGATTAGTAATCAATCAACAATTTCAGAATCAATAATAATCAGTAATTTGACACATCATGACCTTTCAGTCATGAATAACCACACCTGTTTATTAAAAGTTGATGAGTTTATTTCCTTATATTAACAAAGCTAACGCAATATAAGTAAGTCTAAAAATCAAATGGTATACGTATACAAACATTACTAGCTGTCCATAGAGATGGAAGAAACGCAATCTACGCAAAATTTGGATTATAATGCACTCAGTTACAGCAATGCAAATCACTAATAAAAGTAACTGAATTTGACTAATTGCATACATCGGTCAGCATAACAAGATTTCAATTCAGCACGGTGCATCAACTGAATACCTCAACTAACCTCTGATTAGCATTGGCATGTGGGGCTTCATGCGAAAATGAATTTAATCAACACAAATTTAGAAAAATTCTAGCTTGGGCTCTGTCAAAATAAGCAGTTGGTACCTTAGAAGGAAAACACAATGCATAATACATTTTATGCTTTTATAATTACCAATTACAATCAGCATTTAAGGTAAGTCTTCGTCCTTCAGGTACCAGTTCGATCAGCATGGGCAGAATTTAAAAGGGCAAAGTTAAAGGCAAGTTTTCCTTGCAGCAGCAAGGAGAATGGGGCAATAGTTATCGTATGGGCAAGACAGGGTAAAGTTAAAGTCTCTAGGGTGAGAATTCTTTAACGTTTCTCCCTCTGGGATAGAGAAAAGCATCAAATTGTCATCAAAATGGCTTCTTCAATCTTGCTTCAAAATGGCATCAAAGAAAATGGCTGACTTCTCTTTGTCCGGTGGGATTAAATAAGAAACGTTCCAAATTCTTCAGGGTCTTCCATTGGAGGGTCCATGGGGTGGTTTCTCTTTAACCAATGAATAGTGTCCTTCTCTTAATGTTCACCTACGCATAAGGTGTCCTTGGAGTTTTGGAACACAAGTAGCAACAAAGTTGCCAATTAATTCTGCATCAGTGTCTTTATTGTCTGCACCTGCAGAAACTGACCTTGCTTCAAAGGGGATGAAACTTGCCTAGCACGAAACCTTGAGATAAGTATATTAGTCATTCTACTGGAAAAATACAGCCTTAAAGTTTAAACACGCATCTTTGTTAATACAAGTGAAAACCACACAGTTAAATTTGAGACCAGGCAAATAGGCCAAAACCTCTGCTAAATTTAAGCTAAGCATATAACAGTTTCAACAAGAAAATCATAAAATACATCTGCAATAATGACGGATTATTACATTGTCGATTCTTCATGATTAATTAAGCTCGTTTATAATAATGGCGACCTACTCCGTGGGCACATTTTCTACATACATTATTTTTTCTGTGCTAAAATCATATTGTCTTATACGATTTTGTTACATGAGATATGAATATTTGTTAGTCTTTCTTTTTCTGCTTCATCACGGGCGCAACGCTTCATGGACTTGGAAGATGTGTTGCACAGCAATGAGGGGTAGACATTTCACTAGCCGCTGAACCTATGCTGTTTTGCTGTTCTAGACTGTACCTACTTCTTGGTTGTGGCATGAGGGTTTGCCTTCATGTGACCTAAGGAAAGACAGATTGCCTACCTGCACAATGAGAAAGACCACACATGCTAGAGGTAGCAGACCTGGTCCATTTAAAACCTTCATAAAACCCAGCTGATTGAACAGGCAAGGTTGTTGAGCAGCCATGTCATCCCCAGGTCTGCTGACCAGGAGAAAAAAAAGGAAGACCTACAACAGTTGGCTTTTCAACAAGTTGGTCAGCCAGGACCATCCCCAAGTTATCTTGGACCTTTGGAGCAAGGGAGTAGCCAGACAATTAAAAAAACCCTACTTTGATCCATCCCTTGATGCCATTAGGTGAGCAAAGCGAGTACACTCTACTCACTCTAGATGAAGTCTCTTCATCCAGCCTCCTGTCCATCATTTTCTCCATTCTTTAAGCCTTTCATGCATGCATTCATCCCTCTATCTTTTCATGTTTACACCCATCCACCCATCCTTTCCATCCATCCATCCATCCGTCATCTATCCATCCATACATCAGTCTTCCCTTTTATTATTACAGTCTTGCTTCCATCCTTCCACTCACACTTCCAACCATTCCTCCATACTTTTACCCATCCATCCATTTGTTTTCATCCATCCCCCAATTAACCCTCCTTTTATCAACCCACGAGGTCATTCTTTCAGCCTTCCATCCAGTGGTCCATTCATTCATCCAACCATTCATCCAGCCTTTCATCATTTCAGACTCTTTCACCCACTGATGTAAATCTTGTTTAACCCTTCCATCCATCAGTCCTTTTACTATTGCATCCATCCTTTCATCCACAGTTTCTTGCTTATTTTCAAACATCCTTCCTTTCGCTCTTCCTTCCAGTCCTCCATCCTTCTCTCTTTCATTCCCTCTCTTAATTTCCTTGCTGTGGTTAACCCTGATCTCTGTGTTGCTTATCATTTTTCTTTTCGTTTGATTTTTTAACAACTTTTGTCTGCAGAGCTGTGGACAGGACAGGCTCATAAATAAACTGTAATTGTCAACACCCCCTGCTTAAGCTCTGAAAGCGGGGGATTCAGGACGCCACTGCTCTAGGGTGACCATATCACCTCCAGTCAAGTCCTAGAAGGAGCAGTATATAGTCCACTATTACAGCCCCAGCATGTGGTGCTTCTGATATATTGAGCTCAGGATGTTGCCCTGATTGCAAATAATTTCAACCACTTTGTAAGCTGATACCATTCTATAGATAATGGCATTTGCAGTCATGCTTAAGCACAAAACCTTATATACAGTTCCCAGTGGGAAGTGGTGAGGCCATGGGGTACTACGGGTACCTAGACAACCAAGATTATTTGACTATCATTGGTGGACTCCAAATTATGAACACCTAAACTTCGGGTACCTGCATTAAAAAGTTTAAAATAATCTGGACTTAAAGTCGTTGGACTTCAGTAACCTAAACTGTATATAAACTGAACATTAGTGGCCTTCTCACTGTTGCAATTGACTCCAATGCCAGAACGTGGGAAGACCCTGTCAGAGACCTGTGGCTTCACTTTGTGTAGGATCATTGTTTGAGTGATGAACTGTTGGGACTTTTGATTTTCAATAGTTTTATTTTTGGTGCCATAATCATCCACTGTGCTTAATTCAGTCATTGAATCTGGTAAGTTTAGCTAGATATATATACTAAACCCAAAAACCCACATAAATAACCCTTATGTTAGTCTGAACCTTTTATAAAACTGACCCTTCTCTGGACCTTTTATGGGAAACATTCTGCTAAGAAACAGAGACCTGATTAGTACAGAAGGTTCTTTAGTCGACCTAAATGTAGCCGGATAGGACAGCTCCGCCTATAAATCGAATAGTATCAAATTCTAGCACCCACTGTGTAGGAGCTATACCAGTGTGAGAGTCTTGTATCAGCCCCAGAAGACTATGGTCATTTCTGGGGCCTGTGTTACAGATGCCCCACCTTTTAGGTTGTCGCTCTTTAGAGACACAACCTTTTTCACCCCTCTTATAGCACTGATGCTGAGTATGGGCTCAAACATCATCCATGTACCATGAAAGTTGTGCACTCGCACAAGGCACTGTTCTGCATCTGTATTTATGTAATTATGGTATCGGAAGCATATTTCTCTAAGACACTGCATGGCTGCATTGGCTTTCTGCTTGGCAAAGTTATGTATTCTGTCCATGCAGGTACCAAATCCTAGTCAGGGTAAGTCATAACACACCTTACATTATCCTGTGCTCACCCCCCCCCCCCCGGTAGCTTGGCACAGAGCGGTCAGGCTTAACTTACAGAGGGAATGTGTAAAGTATTTGTGCAACACTTCAAACAGTATTGTTGCCTTTCACATGACAATACCTTAACAGTGTTCACACATTCTCTGTATGAACAAGGAGGACAATTTGTTTAATGACTCACAATGGCATGCAGCTCGATAGCTTGCTGGCCGGCCCTGCATGAAAGAGCGAGTGCGGGGCTGTTTTTGTTCATGTTCTTATTGTTGTCTGTGGGGAGCTTAAATTATATATCTGCCAACGAATCATTGTACGAGCACGCTGATCCTCCGGTATGGTTTGAAGAGACAGGTAGATATTTTCTCTCCTTCAAGGTGTCTACAGGATTTAAAGCTCTATTTTATGAACCCTCTCTTTAGAATTGTTATGTTTGTTAATCCTACGCTATGTGAAATTGGGGTACATTGAGGCTAAACACTTTGATTGGAGGGCTAGTTATCAGCTGGCCGACAACTACCGTTCTTCGTTGTACGTATACAGTTCCTTATAATTGCACAAATTTGTTATCCTATTGCTGATGTAAATCATAATGTTATAATACATTGAAAATACCAATAAACAGATGTTTGAAAGAAAAAATAAATAATGAAAGAGCGAGTGCGGGTAAGAGGCCCATTTTACATATAATGTTGTTTCTGGTTTGTGCCTACACTGAGGTTGCATAAGCTTATTTATACCACTTTGGAGACTATTGCACTATGTCACCAGAGTGCCAGCATTCCCTCTGGTCATCTGTAAATGCCTCAGCAATGTCCAAGTCAAGTTATTTTGTTATGTCTTAAACATTATCCTTCACTACTTTTCACACAGCAAAACACACCAATCTACCTTGCTGTACTGACTTGCATGCAATTGTACCAAAAACATGACCTAAGGGTCATATTAGACACCCAGCCACATAACTCTATACAGCAAGCAACCTCAGAAGGGGAGAGCCATAATCACAACTGAAAATATGCAACATCTGAAGCTCTTCATTTCCTCAGAAGTGAAGATGGTCATCTGCAGAGTTCTACTAATCTCTTCACTCAGCCGAACTCAGTTGTACTTGTACATGTCTTCTCTGACAATCATCATTCAGACCAAGGGACTCTACTTATTCTCACACACTCATGTCATCCAGATCATACATTGACTCTCAGTAAACACAAACACCACCAAGATTTGTTACATTATGCTATTGTCCAGCATGCCTACCTTTATGTGAGAGTAATGGGTCACTCTGAACCTCCCTAGATGTCAGCGAGGATGTTCTGCAACATGTACCTACCATGGTTGCCCACACTACTAGGCCTAAACCCCTCACCATGCAACCATCCCAGACTTCTGAACCAGGGAATTGTGAAAAGCCCTGACACTTCACAATTCCCTGTATCACCTCCAGCTGCTTTGCATATTCAGACTTCTCCTCTTCTGGCTCCCTCCTGCTATGTGCGTGTGACACCATCCCCCAGGTCCTAATTACATGTAGACTGTAGGACACCAATGCCTTCTACCACAGCATTTCTACACAGATGAAAACTATCACACACAGCAGTGCCTGACAATTACTCAACCTACCTTGCGGCACACACATCACCCCTCACCTCCTTGAGATGCAATGTCACTCCATTCAGACACACTGACAGTTCAATATGCTCCACTACACCTACAAGGAACTTCACTACCCTGGACGCACCTAGCTCACACACCATCTATGCTTCCAAAAAACTATCATGGACCTCTGCTGTGCATCACTTGCATTAACCCCCACCCCTAATATCCATATGCGCAAGACTGGAGGTAGGGTGGTCTCTTACATGGCAATCAATACCTGTAAAAACCTCACCCAGCACACCAGGACAGCTGCATGCAATATGGTTTAGTGCTAGTGACTGTACACCTGGCTCTTCAAGTGATCCTACGTGGAGATCGAGCAAATACTCAGCACCTGGATACCTTCTTGGATGAGAAGTTAGCCCTCTGGCAAAGCACAGTATATTACACTACATTACATTCCGATTTTGACTTCCTAGCCCCAAGACAAGAACACTTGCTGCATGGTGCAAGGGGGCTGCAGTGCCACTGAAATATCTGCACAATTTCTAAGGTCTATGCATGATGGGATTCTCCAGTCCTGGTTTTTTGGTTTGTATTGTGGCATGGTCCTAGTTTGTCAGGTTGTAGATCACACTACAAGTCCCAGGATTAAATGGACAACATAGACTGGGCCAACACATCACACATAGATCAGAGGAACGTGGCAGGGCTGGACATAAAGATATGTGACTGGGCAATTAATTCACTGTTATGTGATACATAAATTCAGATGAGAGACATTCCTGCCCTTTCACAAGCATGCAGCACAGCAAAGTGTCTTGCTGCGCTGCAGGACAGTTTTAACAATATGGTCCCTTGTTCTTGCTTACCCTGTAGTTGTTCCTGGTCCCTGACACCAGCACAGCCCTGTCTGGCAACTCCTGCCACCAACTCTGTTGGGATGAGTGAAGCCACCTGCTCCTCCAATGGATCCAACTCCTCCTGGACATCGGGTCCTCCTTCGGTACTCATGGCTGCCCTAAGGCTGCTGGTTAGTTTCTCTTTGGTCGTGTGCTTGTAGTCATGCCACCTCTTCTTCAACTCCAGCACTGTCTTTTTTGTTTGTCCTACACTGTTGATTTTATCCAGTACGGTTTAAGAAATGGCTTCCTTCTTCCCTAATGGCAATTTGGAGGTGACAAAGAAAAGGTGTTCATTCTTTGTCACCTCAGATATTAATATTCAGTTCTCATCCTCACTCAATTTGGTCTTCCTCTTCCTCCACCCTTGGTCTGCTGTCTGGTCATTTTGGCTGGGGGTTGAGGTTGTTGCCCTCCTCACTGGTAGATGATGCTGCCTCCATTTTGTAAAGTGATTTTTGGTCTGCTGTTCTGTGTTTTGAAATGCATTTTTTTTAATGCTTTCCGCCACCCAACCCACTCATACATTATGCAATGCTGATTTGTGGTACTTACCAGTGCCTTACAACACAATCAGCTTTGCGTCATGTAGGTGGCAGATGCCGTAAGACATGTTGCGTCATTTTTCTAGAAGATGCATCACAATTTGTGACACAGCTTCAGAGCTTGCAACATGATGCACCATACCATAAATACGGTGCATCGGAGCTTGCGACATGCTGCACACTACCATAAATACGGCACATTCATGTCACAAGTAAATGTTGCTACACAGCACACTTTTTTTGATGCAACACTGCTGCAATGCAGCGTTACGTGAAAATTCATAAATATGCCACCAAGTGTTGGAGCAGATGAATTGGAAGTCTTTTGAGTCCCTGAGAATTAACACAAGAGGCAAGCCAGCAACCCCTTGGAGTCACTTTGGGCTGAAGTGATTCAGGTGCAGCCCTTCTCGCAGAGGCAAGTGAGAACAGCAGGCGTGAGGGCAACACAGCAAGGTAGGAGTCCAGCAGACACGAGTCCAGCAGCACTTCAGTCCTTCTTCCTGGCAGAGCACTCCCAGGTCGAAAAGTGTACAGCAGTTATGGTGTGAGGGGCCCACTACTTATACCGAGTTGTGCCTTTGAAGTGGGGGGACTTCAAAGAAGGGCCTTTGAAATGCACAGAGGTCCACCTTTCCTGCCCTGGCTCCAGTCTCACTACAGGGTGATATGCAGCCCTTTGTGTGTAGACAGGACATTGCCTATTCAGATGTAAGTTAGAGGCTGTGCCAAGTTCCTGCCTCCCATTCTCCCAGGAAGAGTCATCAAACACACCTAGGCTCCCTTTCAGGGGGGCTGTCGAGAGAAAATTTACAAAGCCCACTTGTCACCCCACCCAGACTGAACAAAGACACAGAGTAAGCACTAAGGGGGGTCATTATGACCCTCGCAGACAGGGGTATTTTGGAGAAAGGTACTGCCAACAGGCTGGCAGTACCTTTCCCCAAAATATGACATGAGCGGTTTGGCTAAAGCCAAACTGTCAATGTACCACTCCGTCCGCCAGGGCGGTGACAGCCACTGGGCTGGAGTCTCCAGCCAGGCGGCCGTCACTGTCCCACCCACGGA
Organism: Pleurodeles waltl; assembly: GCF_031143425.1. Lineage (NCBI taxonomy): Eukaryota > Metazoa > Chordata > Amphibia > Caudata > Salamandridae > Pleurodeles > Pleurodeles waltl. The sequence goes on along the minus strand of NC_090437.1, from coordinate 1,335,032,563 downwards.
ATAATTACCCCGCCTACCGCCATGGTTTTCGTGGCAATCTTACTGCCACGAAAACCATGGCAGTAGGCACTATCAGTGCCAGGGAATTCCTTCCCTGACACTAATAGGGGTCTCCCCTGCCCCCCTCTCCCTCCCCACCTCCCCACCCCCCCAAACCCACCTGACATACACGCACATTCACACACCAACATACACATGCATACACACACTCATACCCACATCCACCCATGCATGCATACATTCATTCACACACACTGACATGCATTCCAACACACACTCATTCACACCACACAACATACACGCACACTCACACCCATTCATGCACACATGCATTCCACACGCCACACACCCGCATGCACGCACACACAAACATACACACTCACCCCCACACACACACACACTACACCCCCCACCCACCTCCCCTGTCGGAGCACTGACTTACCTGCTTGCAGGGAGTCCTCCGGCAGGCGACGGGACGTGGCGCTGCTGGCAGCAGCAGCGCCCGCCAGCAGAACACCGCCAGGCCATATCATGTGTCATGATACGGTGTGCGGCGGTCTACTGGCATGGCCGCCATGACCGTAGCCGGAATTCCACCAGCCTTCTGGCGGAATTCCTGCTACGGTCATAATATGGCAGGCGGTAGGTAGCCGCGGCTACGATGTATTGGCGGCCGTCGCCACAGCGGTAGGCGGTAATTACCGCCAATGTTATAATGAGGGCCTGAATGGCTAAAGTAAGGAAATGGCAACTTTCTATACGTGGTATTTTCAGAATTGCAATTTGAAATCTGAATTTACCACAGGTTGTGATTTTAAATTGTGATTCCAGAGACACCAGACCTGGTAGTCTAAGCTCTTCTAAATTGGAAATTACACTTATAAAATTGAATAATTAGGTAATCCCAATGGTATCCTATGGGAGAGATAAGCCTTTAAGTAGTAAAAAAAAACCTAGGGAGTTTTTCACTATCAAGACCGTAAATCTTAAAACCACATGCCCTGCCTTTTAAATACAGTGCATCCTGCCCTGTGGGTGATACAGGGCCTACCTTAGTGGAGTAGTGACTCTGTATAACAAGCATTTGCAATGCAATTGGTCTTGCATTTTCTTGAGTTAGAGCTACTGGCATTATAAATTCATAACCAGACTTTTTTTGCCACATAAATTGGTCAACCCTGCCTCATAATTTCGTCTTTTTCTGTCATAGAAATCCAGTGGCCCTGCATAAAACTAAAACACTTCTATGTACCTACCTTCTTCCCCTATCTGCAGCAAAAAATGAAAATGTTGCTATTTAGCAGCGTTTAATTGGGCAAAGCTTAATTGAAGCACACTAAGGTTGTGTTCACTGAAGGCAAATATGCGATTACAAAATACACAATTTCCACTATAAAATTATAGAACACATTGGCCACAAAAACAAGAAATATATTTTTAAAAGCTAATGCCTGCATATTATTACAATTGTGTCTTTTAATATTCATGTTTATGTGTTGTTTTACTGGTGTGTCCCATATGGTGTTTGGCTGCAATTTACACTGTTTAGGTGTGATTTGCTCCGCAAACTGTGATAGCATCTGACAGCATCGCTGCTGTGTACAGAGCCAGCCAGTCGTTGACACTCTTTCAACTGGGTGATGCTGCCCTTTCAGGAACACATGCTATGTTTCTGCTCTGTGTTTGTGTTTTTCACCTTAAACTTTCGTCTCTCCAGTGGTCTTTTTTTACATGAATTTGCTGTATTTCACAGTGTTTAGGAGCGGAAGGACATTTTCACGTTAGAGTTTGTATTTCCAATAAATTATTCTTTATTTTGCCCACAGTAAATCAGTGAGGCAGGAAAATAACTGATGGCCCTTTAACAAAAGTTGATTGTGCCCTGCATGGAACACACCAGCTTAAAGTTAAGCACTGTGAACATAATAAGTGGGCCTTCTTTAGATCCAGCTGTTACTCTACACAGAAGACTGATTTATTTTTCCTTGATAGCGAAGCCATAAGTTTTATGTTTTTAGCTTACAAGACCCACAATTGCCTTGTTAGCATACACGAAAAGTATGTTTTTTCTAGGTTCAGCTGCTGTCACCACATGCTAATAACTGCTGCATATACCTTTATGAGTACTGAATATTCTAAAGCAGGCTAATTTGAAATTGCAAAGAAGCAAATTCTCAGTTGTTTGTGTTGCGCTTTTGTTTTGGATTTGTTATGACTTTCCCAAGTGTCTCTTTTGGTCATACTAAATGCAGCGCTGTAAGCAAAAGATGAAGCTTGGAATAATTATAAGGCAGTGCAGAGGGTTAATGTGGTTGCTGCAAAGAACGTGTTGTAGGCAGATCACATTCAATCTTTAAATGTTAAAATAACTCTGGTGATTAATGTTATTTCTGGAGAGAGAACGTACTTTTCTCTAGTGGAAGCTTGGACTAATTAGAAGGTAGCGCAGAAGGTTAATGTGCCTGCTGCGAGGAACATGAACTAGGCAGATCAGAACTAGCAACTAATGTAACAAGCTCACACAAAAGACAATATTTACGGGCTGCTCGAAAGCAGCAGAAACTTCACTGGAAGGACCCATGGGGATTGTTTTTTTAAAGCTCTTTTCCCCTACGGAGGTGTTTCTGAAAGCCCCTTCGCTCCTGATAGCTGTGGAGGATTTTGGTTTGTGCGCCGTTTCTAAGTAGTACCCCCATAGTGCAAAACAAAACCATGAGCTGCTCAGAATGAAATATTCAAAAAACACAGGCTGATCGGTCTGTGCCCTCAAACCTGAGGCTGTTGTCAGAGGAACAAAGGGCATAAAAGAGAAATAGGTACACACACAAAAGACATGATCAGTAAACAACTAATAAAAAAATGAAATTAGTACAGTTTCACATAAGTGAGCCGACGGCCGCCAGGAGCATCAGCGTGAAGAGACACAAAAGGAAAAAGAAGTTTGCTTGCAGTCAAACATATCAGCAAAAAGTGCAAGTAGCCATGTAACAGGGGCGATGGCCAAGGCGGTAACAAAACCGCCCTAAGGAGGGACAAACGTAAAGCATTTACCAATGAAAAGAAAGGATTTTTAAAAGGCAAGCTCATGAACGAGTGACGGTGATGGGCGTGTGTAGGGGTGGTTAAAAGCCCAGATACATACAAACACATCGAAAAAGCAGCACATGCGCCCTGCTATGCTCTACCTAAAAAGGGAAGGTTAGGGCTTGGCAAGGGGGGTATCTTACCAGGTTGACATGACAGTGTAAAACCGCACAGACAGGCTCTGTATTGGAAGCCTGGTACTTTTTTTTTAACATCTTTCATGTTTATTAGATTATATTGCTTGATCAGGTATTTTGCTGCATTTCAAATGAAAGTATATAAACATGGCATAGAAAGATTCAAGAATTCATCCTTTCCTGCAAATATTAGTAAAAACTTTTTTTTGCAGTCTGCCACAGAGCCTTGTAACCAATACTTTAAATAATACTTTGCGGTCTGCTTCCTACTCATGAATGGATGGCTTGCATCCTTATGTCAGCTCACTGCACCTGCTGAGATGACTTTCCTCCCTATTCTTGTGTTTGTTTTGCACAAAGAGCATTATGGTTTTACTGTTTGTATAGAATAAGTTATGCACTTCCATTGCTGATGATGAGGAACTATTTTTCCTTTTGCAGGTTTCCATTGCATTTCACCTCTTGCAGTCCATGGGATGGATGGTTAAAGGGCTACTTAAGTGGGTGTCATAAGCAGTGCTGCAGGCTGACTAGTATCATTTAATTTACAGGCCCTGGGCACATATTGTATGCTTTACTAGGTGCAGAGTTTGTTTTAGACTGCCATTTCGGCCTGGCAAAATAAATCTTTTGCCAGGCCCAAAAGTTCCTTTTTTAATACATGTAAGTCACCTCTAGGGTAGGCACTGGACAGCCCGGAAGGCAGGGTGCCATGTTTCTGAAAAGTAGAACATGTACTTTTAAGTTTTACATTTCCTGGTGGTGCAAAACTCTTAAATTTGTTCTTCGCTACTATCCTTTCTATTCTATAGGATAATATTGGAGTTACCGTATTACATTGTATTTTTTATCTTGTTTCTTTCATTGATTTTACACTCAAACAATACAAAAGATAATAACATCTCCCCCCCCCACAGATCCAGATATAGGGGCAATACTTTGCAAACATACTGTGCTGAAAGCCAGGGCATGATGTTCAAGCAAGTCATTTCCAAATGGGAACAGGTAAACAGCTCCAAAAAACCGTAAGCATGTCCAGACACTACCCACCAGTACGTGCAGGTCACAAACTATGCAAAGTTTTCACTTATAGCTTCGCACTTTATGATGATGACGCCCGCAAGATCGCAGCCAGGGATTACTGTTGTACTCAGCTAGGTTTCCATTATGTCTGCCAGGGAGAGCTGCACCTAGGCCCTTAGGAGCCTTGGCCATTCGCCAAGTTACTTAGAGGTGGCTCCAAGGCGTGGCTGGCGGCTGACACTCTTTTCGATCCAAACTCTAACAAGATTTATTGTCTGATCTCTGGAACATTTCCTCCATGTACTCATTTACGTATGCTGGTTTCCAAATGAGGCAGCAGTCCAAAACCATCATTCAGGCAAGTGAGATTCTACATTTTACAGTGTTCAACTCAGAATCTGAAGTGAAAACATCACCTTACAGAAGGAAATCAGTATCTGTACAAAATATGTATTTTAGTGAGAAGCATAGGTGTGAACCACCCCTTATCGGCTACAGGAAACAAGTGCTAGTCAAGCCAATAGGTCTCGCTTTTTTTTTTTAAGTAGTAGCGGCAAAGCCAGGAGTGAGTACCACTCATGTACTATATATTCACCTAGATGGCAATACCAGCAGTATGGGAATCAAAATCTACCATTCTCTTTTATACTTCGAAACATCAAGAAGTGGAATACATGCGCCATATTCTTGTAAATACGGGGCATTCTTCCGTTTTAGAAGCTTGCTTAATCTCCACAATGGCTCTGACAGCACTTGGATACCTGGCTTCACCCTGGGGCTGTCCAGGAGTGGGCACCTCACAGGGAAAAGCCAGGAGGGGTTCCACAGCGGTATGCGTACAGCACCTTGAGACCCTACCGGGTGAGAAGTGCGAAGTTTACATTTTTTAAGAGTTGCCTGACTCCCAACTCCAAAGCATACTCACCTGGAAGAATGGACACTTTCTACCTTAAGCCCAATGCTGCTCTACTCTGTTTTATCATCGCTTTCCAAAGGGATGTTGTAGGAAGGAGCGGTGAGTTACTTCACTTTAACTTTAAATTTTCCTTTGCCACTTACTTAGTCATCACGCAGATCACAAGAAGTAAAAGCTCCAGAGCTGTCTACACCATAAAATGATTTTCTGTAGTTTTCCAACAGAGAAACATTATTCCACATAGTTTTTTTTGGTGTTTAATTGCTTTTTATACTTCTTTAGGTGTAGTGCTTGTATACATTACTCATCTTGAGTGGACCACTATGGCGCAAAGCAAGTTTTCAGCCCATTTTGTAGATACAAATGTCACTACTTTGATAGGACTGGCAGCAATCAACTTTTAAGACTCTTTGTGAAGGACGTTTCCAAGGGATTCCACATGTTCACTCCAACTTCTTTCTCAGAGTGTAAGAGTAAGGTAAACATGCCATTTTTTTTAATGGGCCCCTATGTACTGTTCAGGGTTAGAGCCAAAATGTTGCAGCTAACCCTGAACAGTACATCAATAGCGTCAGAAATTCTGATGCCTCCGACCCTGCGCCATGGTGCGCCATATTTTAAATACGGCACACACATGAAAGTGGCACTGCACTATGTGCAGCTTCACTTGTCTTAAATGTACACCCAGATATTTTCAGAAGGGATTGAGTGCATTTCACAGCAGAATGAAATATTATTTTCCTGAACAAGCTAAATAAATGTATCCAACACACTATTAACACCATGGCTCTTCTCAGAGCCACCCATTCTCACTATTATACATGTTATTTCAACATGTATCTATTTTTGTAAAGGTTTTTGGTAGTGCGGTTCTTCAGTACTGGTAAAATGGCCATTATACCCATTTTGCTGGGGTAGCTCCAACCCCTCTGGGGAATATTTGTGTATAAATATTTATACATTTCTATCTTGGCATCACACCACCCTTTGGACAGGGCGGAGTTGTATTAAGAAAGTGGCGCATTTCAGGAATCGCCTGATTTTTGCACAAAATCAGCATTGCACCGTGCTGCGTGAATTTCTTGTTTTTATTCAATGCAAGGTGAAGGGAACCACACAAATACAATGCAAAATCCATGCTAAGCTATTTACATTTGTTAGTGACAAACTGTAACATAGAGATGTTAATCTGTGTGGAAAAAAAACACAAGGTCAGAATACTGTAAACTTTGCACGTGTATAGCACACTACTCACCCGTTAGGGTCTCAAGGTGCTGTATGCATACCGCTGTGGAACCCCTCCCCACCCTGGGAGGCACCCACTCTGGGCAACCCCAACAGTGAAGCCAGGCATCCAAGGGCTGTCAGTGCCATTGTCGAGATTAAGTAAACTATTGCTCAGAGTTACAGAGCGGGACCCATTAATTAGATTGGGCACTAAGGACAGAATTATCTGGTCCAAGGGAATTGAGACCCTCCAAGGTGGGAATTGAACCCTGGTCCCAGGCCAAATCTCTCCATCAGGGTCTGCCCTCTAACCATTGTGCCACACTTCTCCACAGGCAAAAGTCTGTGCTACATCACCAGTATAGAAAGGGGCATAAGACAATCCAACACACATTGATCTACAACCATAGACATTTTTATTTTGTGCCATGGCTCTTTTACATAAAATAGGACTACATTTGGAGTCTAACATTACCTGCTCACGTGTCATATCATCGCCTGTGAAGCGCCTGGATGTACTCCGCCTTCTTGGTTCTAGATGTTTTCAGACTACGTGTTCCAGAGTGGCCCGAATTTAAACAGAGTGCCCTTTCATCTTTCCTACCACATGTCCTGGATGCCAATGTAAACATTACTCTTCAGCATCTACATTAGCCTAAAATGTACAAGAACAAATAAAGTAGGCCTGGTAAATATTTAAATCATGCCAGTGGAATTTTCGTAATTTTGGGAATTTCTTTTTATCATTGTTACCCGAAATTCCCAAAATTACGCCTTTAGGTCACTTCGTACAATTAAGGGCCATTTGCAGTACAAAATGACCACAATGTGCAATTTGCTGGCCAAATAGTTTGTGTCAGTTTATAGTCAGGCCTTGCACCTCCGTGAATCCACTCACTTTTGTTTTGGCCAAAACAGGTTAAAAACAAACATTCTAAATAGAGGCTTCCATGCGCCCACCTGCAGACTCTGCCCACTGGGCGGTAGCCCTTTTGTAAAACCAACCAAAGATCCTGAAGTCTCGCGAGAGTTTGGGTCATCACGTGATGGGTGGCCATCTTGGACGAAGTACTATAAATACAATGCCCAAATTGAAAAACAGTTGCTTGGTTCTGAGAATGTCGAGGGAGCACACCTCCTATGTAAAAACATACCTGGTTCGTGGTGCGCAAGGCCCAGTTCAGCAGAACATAGTCTTCCTGCGGCAGCGGATCTTTCAGGTGACATGGGCTTCATCTTCCTGGACCTTAAAACTGGGAAAAGTAATGACAAGATTATTGTGCAATCAGATTATCAAACAATCAGATAGCGAAGAGACAGAGGGAAAATAGTTCTGGGCAAGAAATTATTTGTTTGATCAGAATTTTTATTTGAGCCTAGTCATCAACACAAGCCAATAGTCATTGGTTTTGAAAGAAATAGAGAAGGAGGCTCATTTGTAGAACAAGTCAAGTATTATTGTATTGGCAAGACATTTTAGCAACTTCTAATGTTACAACTAAAAAGGCTATGCACATCAAAGTTTGTTGTAACCAAGAATACACCATTAATGTTCATTGTGCATCTTACGAATAACTGAAAAAACAGGAAGGAACAATTGAGATATTTTTAAAGGTGCGCTATGGAGACCTAATCACTAAAGGGAGAAAAGCACTCGTACAAACCCAGGGGAGGCCCCTGGACGCCGCAACTTGCCTAGGGAAGGTGAGTACTCAAGTTGGCCCAACTGGGCTGTCCCAGGAGCCTGGACCACAAGAAGACCTCCAAATACAGGAGGGGACCGCTGAAGGGAGCAACAGCCTTGGGGCCTAAATGGCCTCTTAAAGGCATCATCTTCTTCTCTGGTCCTGGACTCTAATACTTGGAAGGCCATTTAAAATGCTGTGTACGCAGGTCCAGGTATTCCAATGGACCGCCCCCACACTGTTGCTCCTCCCACATAGCTACAACTGGGTGTACACAGAAGCTAGTGGTCCCTCCTGGTGCTGGAGAATGGGCAGACCCCTCTGCAGCAGGTGAGCTGTGGGGAGCTGGAGAAGGGACTGGCAGTGGGCCTCAGGCGGTGGCTCCCTAATGTGCTGGGGGTAGATTCACCCTGGGCTGGAGGCGTGCTGACTGCCGGAGATCCTATAATTGAGTGAGCTGCCTGTGGAAACTACTTTCTGCTGAGAGACAGGACCCTGGAACTGCCGTCACTCTCTCTGCACTGCTCCTCCTCATCCACACACAAGAGCCCCACAGTGTGTTCAGACAGAGCGAGCCGAGCTACATAGCAAACAAGAATGAATCAAGTCATTGTCACCAGAGTGAGCTGGAAATAGAAGGACTTAGCTGAGACAGTAAGTGGTCCCACGAGCGCACAAATTTTAGCAGCAATCGAGACTTTGCGCTCTGCACTAGAAAGTAAAATAGACACTATCTCTCAAGATGTTAACCTTCTGCGTGTGGATCTATGAAGCATAGGTGAAGGCTCCCTGGCCACTGAAGGTGATGTCATCAGCATGCAGGGGGAAATCTACACATAAGAGCCCCACAGTGGGTTTGGACAGAGCGAGAAGAGCTACACAGCAAACAAAAATAAATCTAGTCATTGTCACCAGAGTGAGCTGGAAATAGAAGGACTTAGCAGAGACAGTAGGTAGTCCCGTGATCGCCAAATTTTGTCTGCAATCAAGTCTTTGTGCTCTGCACTAGAAACTAAAATAGACACTATCTCTCAAGATGTTAACCTTCTGCGTGTGGATCTATAAAACATAGGTGAAGGCTGCCTGGCCACTGAAGGTGATGTGTTTGGCATGCAGGGGGAAATCTATACCCTCACTGTGATAGTGGAAAAGCTCACAGAACTCAGTGGAACGATGGAGGAGAGATTTGAAGATTCTGATGGATGCTCACAATGCTGCAACCTCCATTTCGTGGACTTCCCTGAGGGAGCGGAAGGGACGAGTCCAGAACTGCTCCTAAAGTGCTGGTTAAAAAGGTGATCACTATGACTGCACTCTGACTTCGTGGTTGAAAGAGCCCCAAACCCCCTGCCGAGTGAATCGCTGCTCAGGATAATTGCGAAAGTGCTTAACTACAGAGACAGAGATGCGATACTGCAGGTGAGAAGAGAAAATGAGGAACCATGTTTTGACATTGATATCATTTGTATTTTTGCACATTAAATTTAGAAAGTTCAGCGCATCAAACAGTCATACACTGTGGTCAAACAGAAACTGAAAACCATGAGCACACGCTACATGCTCCTGTTCCCTGCAAAGTTAAAGGTCATCCACAAGGGGAAAACATCCTCCTTCATGGCACCAGTTGAGGCATGAGACTAAACAGAAACTCAACGGGGGCCGCCCCCATCCAAAAGACTCAGAGGGGTACTCAGTCTAAGTCCCAAGTGGTGGTGAGCAAGGATGAGAACTGGCACCAACAGGGTTCATAGATGAAGCAAGAGGAAGCCATTATCTTGGTGCAAACATTCACGGAGACAACTACACCAGAAAAAAAGGAAGACCTAATTTTTGACACTCCAAACCCCACTGAGCAATGTTCCCTCTAATTATTCTTCACTGTGTGCGGCAACAGCATGTTTGGGGCACACATTTCTAGACAGCACAACTGAGAGCTGTGATAAGCCACTGTGGAGTGATCATGGACAGCGTGCTATCATGCATGATGGAATTACCAGCACTACAAGGCCACACAAATGGCAAAAGAACACTCTACAAATAGTAAATATCGATACTCAATATTAACACCATGTAAAGGATGTCTCAGTGAGCTAAATGGTTGCCGCTGATATAAATGTTGCTCAGCAGTTCTTTAGTCTGGCTAGGGTGAATAAACCTGTTATCTGCAGTTACAGTGGGTACTTGGCATTGAGAACCAACTAACTGTATTTATGTTGAAGTTTCTATTTCAACATCAGAGATACCTGCACATTGGCAAATAAGGGACCTAGAGAACAGTGCAACAACTCCTAGAAATAATCAACAAATGAATACCCAAATACACCTCAAGCACTTATAATGTTTTGCCTTGGTCTGTAAAAGAGGCCAAGCAATGGTTGAACTCCAGCATCTGTAAAGATTTCTGCAGGGTATGTAGGTGCTAATGTGAGCTTGATGCATAATGGTGTGTGCAAAGAGTACATTTACAGACTTGGCCTAGAGACAGCTTTAGTTATCTCATCAACCTCAAGTAATAATAAAAATTATAAATACAAAAACATACTTAGCAAATTGTGTCACTCACTCTGTACACAGACAGAGTTCTCAGTTTGTATGTCCATCAGGGCGGCATATTTTTTCCGCTTTCATTCAGTAAATTCTGCTGGCACAAAGCTCCTTAAAACCTAAGGTTGAATGGTATCTTCCTTCTCATAATACATAGAACTGGAACTGCCACCTTCAACAACCTTGCTGTCTCATTTCCAGCTACCATGAAGTAGAATTGTCTACATGTGTCCATTTATTCCGAATCTTCACTCGTTTTCTGGAAACTTAAAAAACTTTCTTATTCTTAAATTAGCTTCTGGAACTGTCACTGGTACTCTAAGTGTATGGGAGCACCATGAAGCATGATTTACATGTGTTGTGTGAGTACACTTACCAGAACATAACATACTTTGCCTTTGTATTGTTCTCTCCATCAATTGGTCTGTTCAGCTTTCATTCACATGTTGCTTCTACCCACCACAGCATATAGCAAAGGCCAATGGATCAGTCCACTTCAGCCGCTGGCTAAGACAGGCATCATTTCACATGATCCCATATGCACATCCACCTAAAAAGAAGGGTGCTTCAGTAACACCTCCGGTGGTCCAATACTTACTTGACAAAGCCTTTTCATTTTCCATTCTTTATCTTGCTTTTGTGTTTTTAGGTCATCCCTTAAAGTAGACATTCAGGTGCAGTATTTCAAACTCAAAAGTCTCTTTGTGCACATAAAGATCATATTTTCCTGACAGGTACATTAAAACCAAAACAGAGACACTACGGGGCAAATCTATGAAAATTGACGCACAACCACATATGCCCCGAAATACCTAGAGGCATACTTATGAGCACCTAGCGCCACTGGAGCATCACTGTTTGTGACGCTCCTGTGGTGTAATGCCCTGTGCGGTATTTACAAGGTGGCGTTCAGCCACTTTTTGACGCTTAACGCCACCCCATAAATCCAGGCCCTCAACACGCAGCACTTCGCGTAGAAGAGGCGTGCAATGGGTGTTGCTGTGGACGTGCCACAGCAACACCCATTGCATTTCGACGCTTCCAAAGATTTACAAGTTTTAACAAAACCTGAAGCAGCGCCAACATCCAACGCCACCCCAGGAGTAGCGTTAGCAAGGCAATTCCTTCTCGTTTTTTTACTTTTTCTTTGTATGCTGCATTCTGCAGCATGCATAGAAAGAGCAAACTACCAGACATGATTGTCAATGTGTGGGAAGGTGTCCCTTCCTGCACATAAAAAATAATTTAAAAATGACACTTTGGCACTTCTGTGCAGAAGTGGCAAATCACCATTAGTTATTGTGTATGTGCAGCAAAGGCCACCTTCCCACACATAAACAATCAAACCTTTCAATGCAGACATCTTTACACAATGGTGTAAAGATGGCTGCGTTGGCACTAGGCAGTTCAATATAGAGCCAGTGCAGGGGACAACATAAGGGTGTGTCATTTTACAATTAAATTCGGCGCAACCCTGGACTGTGAAAATGACTCAGTGGGGTGCTGCCATCATTTGCGCTCCATCATTTTCCGTTACTAGTGAGCTTGACCCATGTGTGATGCCCAATGCCACACATAAGTACAGCCACAACCTTGGGTCAGTGACATGTCACTGAGCCTCCAGTGGCAAATACATGATGTCCCATGTCAACAGCCAATACAATGGAATATTGATTTTACACTATCTCATTGCAGAGGATGATGGCTTAGCTCCTGCTGACCTGCCTGTCCTGGATTTTGCAGATGACAGGGATGACCAGCTGCTAACCATCAATGAACAGACTCCCCAGGATGTCCTATGATCACTCCGTACACCACCTCCAGTCTCAGGGAGGACACACACTGTTGCAGGGTCTCCACATGAACCACCCAGCTACCAACACACGCCACCAGCCAGTACTCACACAGCCCTGGACTCTGAAGACCCAGAGATCAGCTTTCAGAGGACAGTGGTAGGAGTCCAGCGGGAGCTGGCCAAGCAGGTGCGGGTGGGGATGAAGACCATGGCAGGCAGTCAAGAGGGAGTGCGGACGTGTCTCAGTCCAAATACAGACAACTCAACTGCCATCAGAGGCACCCACTCCCCGCTACGTGGACTCCAGCAGTCTCTGGCAGACAAAGTTGCTGTCATGAAGCAGAGGCTACAACAAATGTTCTTCCCAACTGCCAGCAGCATGCAGAATACCCTAGAGTCCATCCAGCGGGAAGTGGCCTCCCTCAGGGAAAACATGTCTGCCTACCACTGTGATGTTGCTGCAGTTCCTCCTTGCAGCAGTGATGCCTTATGTGTTGCCACAAATGGCAGCTGCTGGTACCTTTGACTCCACATCTCTATCCCATGAAGTGTGAGTGGCCCCCTCTACCTCTACAACAGCATCAGCCATGACACAGGAGGCACCACACACATCAAAGGATGAAGATGTGGAAGGAATAACATTCACAAGGAAAAGCACCCGGTAGCACCAGTCTGTTTCTCCTTAGTTCTGGGCTTAAGATCATGCCACTGTTGTAACAGTAGGAAATGTGCCCTCTTCACCTAACCACTCTTGATTGGTCTGCTATGTGCTGTCATTATCTCTTCCATACCAATTGGCAATCTTTTTAACTCCTCACTAATGCACACTACTCCTACCATGTCTCACAACATGTCCCTCAACCCTGGACTCCGATTGTGCTACATATGGCTAACATTCTCTCATGGGGTCTGTGAAATGAATATTGTATAGAAATCACAATTACAATTGCACCTGTAAATAAAGCACCTTGTCCACTTCTCCCTCACTAAACCCCCCACACACTACCATCAACACGCCACACCCTACCGCATGTGGGACAAGATCCCCACAGAAAGACTAAACTCCCAACTGGCCCATAACCCCCCCACACCAACGACCCCAACACAAGAGCACACAACCTCTCCAAATGGATCACTACCTGTGCAGACACACTAACCCCCCTCAGAAAACACATCGCCACCCGCAACATCAAGAACGCCCAATGGTTCACCCCTGAACTCCAAGACTCCAAGCACAAATGCCGCCAAGCTGAGAAAATATGGAGACTAGAACCTTCCACAACCAACTTCTCCACCCTCAAAACCACCATTCGCACCCATCACCAAATCATACGCACCTCCAAAAGAGATCACTACAAGACACACCTTGACAGCAACTCTCAAAACAGCAAAGAACTCTTCACCATCATCAATGAACTTGCCAAACCCAAAGCCAGCAACATAGACCCCACACACACACAGCCCCTATGTGATGCCCTTTCCAACCACTTCCTCCACAAAATCCTTGACATCCACAACAGCTTCATACCACCCACACCCACCACACATACCCCTCACTCACCCAACCCTACCCCCACTCAGGACCCCCCACCACACTCTCCACATGGACCCCCACACACGAAGAAACCGAAAAAACCATGAACTCCATCCACTCCGGTTCCCCCTCTGACCCCTGCCCACACCGCATCTACAACAAAGCTAGCCCTACCATCGCCCCCATACTCTACAACATAATCAACTCCTCTTTCGACTCCGCCACCTACCCAGACCCCTGGAAGCACGCGGAAATCACTGCCCTCCTAAAAAAAAAAACAAGCCGACCCAGAGATCCTCTCCAACTACCGCCCCATCTCCCTCCTCCCTTTCACCGCCAAGGTTGCATTTTAGTCAAATTAGTCAACACCCGCCTATCCCACTTCCTCGAAGCAAACAACACTCTTGACCCCTCACAATCTGGGTTCCGCAAGGACCACATCAAAGACACCGCCCTCATCGCATGCTCACCTCCTTCCTCACCGACCAGACCCAGAGAGTCTGCCTTCCACCCTTCCACTCCAACACTACCAAGATCACCTGCGGAGTCCCTCAAGGGTCCTCCCTCAGCCCCACACTCTTCAACATCTACATGATCCCCCTAGCTAACATCCTCCGAGCACACAGAATCACTATCCTCTCCTATGCAGTTGACACCCAAATCATCCTCTCCCTCACCCGCAACCCCACCACCGCCAAAACCAACCTACACGCCGCTCTCCTCGACACCGCCAACTGGATTACCACTAACCACCTCAAGCTCAACTCAAACAAAACCAAGATCATCATCTTTAGCCCCAACAAAACCACATGGAACGACTCCTGGTGGCCCACCGACCTAGGACCCGCACCCACCCCCGCAACCCACGCACGCAACCTCGCATCATCCTCGACCCCTCCCTCTCCAAGACACAGCAAATCAATGCTCTAACCTCCTCCTGCTTCCACACACTCCGCACTCTAAAAAAATCCTTCAAATGGAATCCCCCAGAAACCAGAAAGACAGTCACCCACGCACTCATCAGCAGCAGACTGGACTACGGTAACGCCCTCTACGCCGGCACCACAATCAAACTCAAACGCAAACTCCAGAGAATCCAGTACACAGCTGCTCGCCTCATCCTTGGCCTCCCCCGCCATGAACGAATCTCACCGCACCTCAAATCCCTTCACTGGCTCCCCATAGACAAGAGAATCACATTCAAGATCCTCATCCACACACACAAATCCCTCCACAACACCGGCCCAACCTACCTCAATGAAAGAGTTAACTTCCACACTCCCATACGCAACCTCCTATCAGCCAACCTCGCCCTAGCCACAGTCCCCCGCATCCAACACACCACCACAGGAGGCAGGTCTTACTCCTACCTCGCCCCCAAAACCTGGAACTCCCTCCCCACCGACCTCCACAAAACCAAGGACCTACTGGTCTTCAGTAAGAAGCTCAAGACATGGTTGTTCGATCAGTGACCCTCCCTCCCCCCCCCCTGCTTCCCCTCCCCCAGCGCCTTGAGACCCTCACGGGTGAGTAGCGCGCTCTACAAATGTTTTGATTGATTGGTTGATTGATGCAGCATTTCTATGTTTACTGTGATCCATCTACTCAGCTAAAAGATAGCATTGTGTCAATTAATGTCAATGTGCATAGAATATCAGTAGATGAATGCATGACTGTCAGACACAAAGCCACACACTAGGGGGGTGATTCTCACCCTGGCGGGCGGCGGAGGCCGCCCGCCAGAGTTCCCCCCTCCAGAATACCGCACCGCGGTCATTAGACCGCTGCGGGTATTCTGGGTTTTACACTGGGCTGGTGGGCGACCGCCAAAAGGCCGCCTGCCAGGCAGTGTAAAACAACCTTCCCACGAGGACGCCGGCTCCGAATGGAGCCGGCGGAGTAGGAAGGTGCGACGGGTGCGGTGGCACCCGTCGCGAATTTCACTGTCTGCAATGCAGACAGTGAAATTCATTGTGGGGCCCTCTTACGGGGGCCCCTGCAGTGCCCATGCCATTGGCATGGGCACTGCAGGGGCCCCCAGGGGCCCCACGACACCCCATACCGCCATCCTGTTCCTGGCGGGCGAACCGCCAGGAACAGGATGGCGGTATGGGGTGTCTGAATCCCCATGGCGGCGCAGCGAGCTGCGCCGCCATGGAGGATTCAGAAGGGCAGCGGAAAACCGGCGGGAGACCGTCGGTTTTCCACTTCTGACCGCGGCCGAACCGCCGCGGTCAGAATGCCCTGCGGGGCACCGCCAACCTGTTGGCGGTGCCCCCGTCATTTTAGCCCTGGCGGTCGACGACCGCCAGGGTTAGAATGACCCCCTAGGATCCTAACATGAGAAAGGTGAATGATGGTGTTGTCGGCTACAACCAACTTACTGAGTATACTATGGGGGTCATTATGATCCCGGCGGTCGGTGCAATAGTGGAGGTATTAACGCCAACAGGCTGGCGGTACATTCCTCCACTATTATGACATTGGCGGTTTGGCCAAAGCCAAACTGGCAAGTTAAAACAGCAACCGCCACGGCGGAGACGACCATCAAGCTGGAGACTACAGTCTCCAGCCCGGTGGCCGTCACTAGGCCGCCCATAGCATTTTGACCCCGCCCACCGCCATGGTTTCCGTGGTTTCTATACCGCCACAGAAGCCATGGCAGTAGGCACTATCAGTACAAAAAAGGATGATGGACGGAGTGCTGAACAATGCAAACACTCACCCCCAGATCTTGGTTTAATCCATTGTTCTTTTGCTCACCATGCCACCCCAGTTTGGATCCGGCCATATGCAAATCAGGCTTTACCCTGTTCCTCATGGGAACAGTCCAGCCCGAACTGCCAAGCCAGGTCCTCCCTGGACCGGAAACAAGCATCCTGGGACCGTTTTCAGGGTTTCAGACTGGCTTGAGTTCTTTCCCTGGCACTGATAGGGGTCTCCTCCGCGCCCGCCCCAGAGTTCTCCCCCACCCTCCCCTTCCAACCCCCCACATATACACACATACATGCACATATATACACAGATGCATACACACATTCACCCACGCATGCATACATTCATTCAGACTCACAGCAACACTCACGAACATACTTCCAGGCACACACGCAATCACAAAACACAACATGCACGTACACACACACCCACTCATGCACACACGCATGCACGCATTCAAACACAGTCACACGCACACCCACACATGCATACACCCTCCACGCCCCTCTCCTGTCGGAGAACCCGACGTAACTGCTTGCAGGGAGTCCTCCAGCAGGAGAAGGGACGCAGCACTGCTGCCAGCAGCACCGTCCGCAAGCAAAACACTGCCAGGTGTTTTTCTGGCGCAGCAGCGCCACCTTATCGCCGTCCGCCGCCATGACCATAGCTGGAATTCCACCAGCCTTCCGGGGGAATTCCGGCTAAGGTCATAATTCGATGGATGGTCGGTAGCCACGGTGATGGTATGTTGGTGGCAGTCACCATGGCGGTAGGCGGCATTTGCCGCCAATTTCATATTGAGGCCCTATATGATTTTGAACCAATAGCCTTTGAAGTAGACATGGGGCATGTATGGCTCTGAACCAATTCAATGGTAATTTACACAGATGGGAGTACAGTACACAATTTGTGTGGTACGGGAAAAGCTAACCTTATTAGTGATGGCCACCTGTCAGTGTTGCAGAATACAGTTCCAAATGTGCCTGTTGTCAGATGTACCACTCTTGCCAGCAATGATACTGCAGGACCCCACCAATGACATGTGAAGTACCATATTTACCTGTCCAAGATAAAGTATACATACACATTGTGAATGGCTGGAACAGTGGATGGCAAATGTATGCACTAGTAAACGGTATGCAGCAGCCATTCTGACAGCTCCTTGGTCATAGGGGATGCAAATGGGAAACCTGGGAAATCAAGACAGTAAGCATACCCTAGGCCATTCCCCCAACTTGGCCAGTGCACTCATGGAAACCCCCAGACATGCAATCAACTTACAAAATTATTAGTCTAAGATTAACAGGATTTATTGTAAAACCATATACCAAAAGATTACCTAAAACCTACCCTCTGCTAAATTAACCTATACTAACTACACTTAACTAACAACTACACCTATCTAACCTATTCTAAACGTATCTTACACATGTAAAAGCACACTCTAAACATTGCCCCCCCACACCCCTTAAGAGACAAGATACAAGTAGGACAACATAAACTATGACTACACATGTACTAACCTTACCTAAGGCCTAACAATTATATATTTTTGGGTATTTTTTAAAACGTTTATATTTTTATTTTTATACACAATCCCATGCCAGCACATGATGCCCCTTGAACTACATGCAAGCCATTCTCATTGCACAACATTCCAACATACATGATGTCACCATCCCTTCTCCAATAATATATATTTGGTCAGGCAAAACCATCTTTCATAGCATTCCACACTTCAGACTGACTCACGCCAAACCCTGGATTAGCACACATGAAGTACAAGATGGCACTTACTGGATGCATCAGGGTCTTCAAGTCGGGCAACATCACCTACGGTGTAGGGCGCAGGTCCACCTACAAGACATGAATGGAAAACATTGCTTAGTGTAATTTGTACATATCATGTAATGGACAACATATTTCACTGTCAACTTGTAAGGCTGAGTAAGTCATCCTAGTGGTAGATCAGAGCAGCAGACAAACATCTATGATCAGTCAATCACACATAGGGGGTCATTCTGGCTCCGGCGGTCAAGGACCGCCAGGGCCAGGGTCGGCGGGAGCACCGCCAACAGGCTGGCGGTGCTCCGCAGGGCATCCTGACCGCGGCGGTTTGGCCGCGGTCAGAAAGGGAAAACCGGCGGTCTCCCGCCGGTTTTCCGCTGCCCTGCTGAATCCTCCATGGCGGCGCAGCTTGCTGCGCCGCCATGGGGATTCCGACACCCCATACCGCCATCCTGTTCCTGGCGGTTCGCCCGCCAGGGACAGGATGGCGGTATGGGGTGTCGTGGGGCCCCTGCAGTGCCCATGCCAATGGCATGGGCACTGCAGGGGCACCCGTAAGAGGGCCCCACTTTGAATTTCAGTGTCTGCTCAGCAGACACTGAAATTCGCGACGGGTGCTACTGCACCCGTCGCACACCTTCCACTCCGCCGGCTCCATTCGGAGCCGGCTTCATCGTGGAAGGTTGTTTCCCACTGGGCTGGCGGGCGGCCTTTTGGCGGTCGTCCGCCAGCCCAGTGGGAAACCCAGAATGACCGCCGCGGTCTTATGACCGCGGTACGGTCTTCTGGCGGTCCCAGCCAGGCCGGCGGCTACCGCCGCCGGCCGGGGTCAGAATGACCCCCATAGTCTCACATAATGTAGACCCACGCACCTACAAACCATCACTGTCCCTGACACTCCTGTGGTGCTTCTCACTGTACCTTATATATATCGTGTTGTCATGCAGGTGTCTCTTAGTTTTACACCCCCATTACCAGATGGGACTGCTTGACACTGTATATGGCATCTAAGGGGCATGCAATGTTTGTTACAGTGGCTGTCCCATTGTGACACCCACAGCATTTTAGCCTGCCTCAGATGTTGTAGACATCTACCTCATTGTCACAGCAAACTGACAAACTACTGCCCAGGCATTGTGTGTGTATTCCAAGGTGTTGAGGAATGCTGTGCTACATCCTTCAGTGAAGTAAGTAATATGTGTGTGCCATCAAAAGGCACACTCATGAGCAATAATGCTAGGGGAGTATATTAATGTGAAGATAGTTGTACCTACCTGAACATTGACTGATTGAAATCATGGTATTGCCAATAGTGTGTGGGCAACCATTATTGCCATGGTATACCATGATTTTTCCAGGGAGGGATAGGTACATGGGCATAGACATATGCCTCAACACAGACACACTTGCTCTGTGGTCCAAAGATGTATTTGTTGGTGCAGGATACTGAGTAATGTACCAATGATGGAGCAGATGCAGGGCATCCACATACTGTCAGTGAGAAGCAGCAGGCCTGTGGAACTGACTCCGCACATGTGTGTGGTAATAGACATAGTATAGAGTGAATGTGATACACAATGAACAGGAACAGGGAAGTGCTGGTAGTCTGGACCCAGTGCATGGTCAAGCTCCCTTACATGGCCTTGGCCAGTGACACAAAGGGGCCGACAGAACAACAGTGGTGCAGCACCAATTGCATCAATAGAGTCCTTGTGGCCCTCAATGCACCCCTTACCCCCACCATGTGTGTGCCTAATCAGACTTAAGGCACAGCATGATGCAGGTAGGGTCCAACTGCATCTATTTATGTGCAGGTAAATTATGTACTCAGCAGGAGTCGCAACAGATCATCACGACTTCTGCTGAGCACATGGGGGTCCATCTCATACATTATATGCCCCCATATCACACCTGCTCTCAGCAGCCGTTCAGAGTGCATGAAAACTGAAATAAGGGATTTCTTATTTTTCTCAGTGGCTCATGCATTTGCCTCCCAAACAGGTTTTGGGACACCCTTCCATACATGATGCACGGTACAGGCCGCATTTGGTGCTGCTCATTACAGAGTTGCCCTATGCATGAATCACAACAGTTTGTAATGGTTGTACAGGGAAAATGGGACATCTGCCCTGCATGGGCTTCATTACTGTACATTTGAATTGCAGGCCTAAGGTGGGACTCTTCATACAGGTAGCATATGACATGTCCAGATCCACAACCATTACATGCAGCACTTAACCGTATCTGCAACTGTCATGCACTTGCAAAAGAAAGGACTTGGTATGGAAATGGGAAACTTACCAACTGCTCAACCAATCTCTATGCCCAGATGATACAGCAGATCCTGCTCCATTGCAACGAGGTCTGCCCAGTGGTGCTTAAGTTGTTGGTCCTTCCTTCCTGTCCCAAAGATCCGTGTTAGGTGGTGGGGCACCTTGCCCCCACTGCCGCCTCCTTGCCTCTGTGGGGTAGCCAAGAATGACACGGCCACCCAGTTGCAGCATCATACGGAGGTAGTGCTGAACCAGCCATATAAAACCCCCCAGCTCATCGGCTGACATCCACGCTAGTCTCCCTTTCCCAGACATACTGGTCTACATATGCAGTTCACCCAAAACAAACATAAAATATTCCTAACACCTAACCCAGCTACCCCGACAACTATACTACCCCAGACAAACACCCCACAATACAGAGACAGAAACAGTACACATGCAATACAAAAGACAAGTTTACAGACAAATAAAACGCAACACCTATAGGATACAGCACACTAAACACTACAAACACTCCAGACACTCAAAGTCCTACAACACCAGCACCACGCACCCTCACACAGTCACAGACAATAAGACTGTGAAGTGAAATTGAAAGTGAAGTCACTGTACCATGTTTGCAGGCAGGATGTCCTGTTTCATCACTTCCTGGTCATTTGTTTTTACGCATGACGGTCATGCGTTGTTTTTCTCACCTTTCGCATGAAATTGCATTTGGACGTGCGATAGACGTTCAGGGGCTAGGTGTCTTTTAGCTTAAGGGAATTGTATGGTATATGCATATGCGTGAACAATTTTGACGCATAACAGCCATGCATCAATTTTTCACCATGGTGCGTTAAAAGGCCTGTGAACTTGTGATTGCCACTTAGGGCCCAGGAGTCATTTAAGTTGCAGTGAGGAGTTAATGTGTTTGCATAATTTTTTGGGGCGCATGACGGAATTGCGCGATTTTTACATTGTAGGCCTTGAGTGCACCCTGATTCACTTAACTTGTCACTTGGCTGTACTACAATGTTGTATATGTGGTATGGCTCCATGTTCGTGACTATCCATCCAGTAATGTCATTACGGTGACATTGGTATATCAAATCCATAGGTTTATCTGAGTCTGCTGCATGTGATTACTCATACCATGTGAATATGTGCATGTGCAGCTATACTCTGTCCACATACATGTTGGCACATGTGTGCTATGTGTGTACATATGTGTATAAATACTAATTTGTGGGTGGTGTACTACATTGTTATGTCTGAGATACAAATGTACACATACCCACAGCACAATATATATGATGGCCTATGTCCAACACATGGTAAGGCATGCGACAACCATGAAAATATTTGCTCAGAGTGGAGCTGGACTGCATTGACATTACGTTTCCTCCTGGCAGTTTGCCTGTACATATGTGTTCACTCTGTGGTATGTTGGATTTTACTTCATGTTGCCCTGCTGCACGAGTGCCATTTGGTTCCCCTTGCATCTTAGTTGCAGGATATGTTATGTACACATGTGTTAGTGAAGGTTGGTATATGTTGTGTGTGAGTAAAGATATATGTGGTGTCATTTCTGTAACATATGATGAGAGTGGTGTGTTCATGGGATGTGAAACCTTACATTACTATCTTCCTGTATGGACAAATGATGGCATTTTACAAATGCATGTGTAGACACATCATTGTCACCTATACTTCCATATGTCGGAACACATGTGAAGGTAATTTCTTTTAGTCACTGATCTTGTGATACCTATGCCCTTATTTTTGTGCTAGGTTGCCTTTTGTTCAGAATCCATGCACATTACCATACCTAAGCCATTACAGTTTTAAATGTGTGCTGAGATATGTGGTATATGTGTGCATGTCTCCAAATGGGCACTCATATTTGTCGACATCATGTTTTGTTATGACTGTCACACACAATGGAATACCACTGTCTAACAGTGTTGGAGTCTGGCATAGAGGCCAGCATACTTATCATCACAACTGTGTGAGTTTGTATGGCAACACAAACCCGTGGTTGCATGTGAAGGGGCAGGTTAATGTTGCTCCAGTTTACTCACTCCCCTGTGCACGTGGATCAGGCCCCTGACAATGGCATATGTTAATGTAGCCAGAACAGCAGTGTGTGGGTTTATTGAGCGGGATCTAGACTCTTCATGATTGCTACTCAGCAGAACTATGCACACTCCCCATCAGACAGACACATGCACAATTGTGGTCATATAGACCAGGATATCACATTTGTGGTACTTGATTTCAGCCTTCCCCTCACATGTACAGAGCTCGGGTGCTTGTACATGTAGGACATGTCTCATTATTTGATGTCCTCAGTTATTTCCATGGGCAGCATGTTTAGGGGTTGTATATTTGTTGTGACTTCAGTATTGGAAACAGATGGTGTTGTCTGTCACTGCCTCCTGTCATGGTGGCATGCGATGGGCAAATGCCATGGTATGCTAGTGGACAACATGACTGGGCCACCCTCTCTGTATGTATGTTAAATGTTGACTGGAGACATTGATGTGCTGTACAGTCAGTATTGGTCTATGTGTGTTCCTTCTCCATGTTTTCTTGCATCACTGCTAAGGTATGTATTGTCTCCCATTTTTTAGGCTGCTTTGTACACATCTTCAACAGCAACATTGTCTGGTCATAAATGGGCATGATACAACACATGGCTACTCAAAGTACGGCCCGGGGGCCGCATGCGGCCCCCCTGACCTTTACATGCGGCCCCCTGGGCAACAGGAGTACAGGGCTGCTGTTCACTGGATTCAGCTCTAAAAATAAAAGATCTTAAATATTTTGTGGTTAACTGGTAGAAAGGAAGTAACTAGACAGTCCTGAGCTTCACTTAAAAAACAGGTTCATTTTTAAACACATCTTGCCAGAAAAGTGAAAAAATATAAC
Source organism: Pleurodeles waltl (assembly GCF_031143425.1). Classification (NCBI taxonomy): domain Eukaryota; kingdom Metazoa; phylum Chordata; class Amphibia; order Caudata; family Salamandridae; genus Pleurodeles; species Pleurodeles waltl. The sequence continues at coordinate 1,335,008,926 of NC_090437.1, read as the reverse complement.
AGTTGCTTCACAATTCAACAAGTTTCTTAAGGTAACATGATGAACCTTTCAACCTAAGAATAAGTTATTATATCATTGCAATGAGAAGTATTAATTTACAAGTGATAGTTTTCAAACTTGAATTCAGAAGCATTAATTCTTACCCTACCCTCAAAAATATTCCAATAGTGTATTAAAGAGACAAGTCAGATGTTCTGTGCACGTTTTGAGTGGCCTGGTCTCCTACTGTACATGAACAATATTATAGTTTTTAAATCAAACACAGGAGCATATTTTTACAGTGTAGATGCTGAACTTTTGCTGTCCTCATTTCTGATAATCACAAAAAGGAGGGAAAGTGAAAGTGAGCAACTGTCTAGGATCACACAATTTAGAAAAGTGGGGAAGACAAGATTAATCTCAGGTTTCCTAGTTTCATATTGCTCTGGCATCGATGCGGCCCTCGGGCACATCACAGACCAAACTTTTTGGCCCCTGTGAAAATGTTTGTGAGTACCCATGATGCAACATGTGACTTGTGTAATTTGTAGATGTACACATATCCTACTACTGGCTACTTGATAGTTACGGTTCCATCGACAGTATTTGTGAGATGTAATAAGTGCCACACACACATGACATTGCACCTGCCACTGCACTTTTGTTTTCTCCAAGTGACCACCCTTGTTGTATTTGCACGTTTCAGTGGGTGTCTCAAAACTGTCCATCCACATCCTCCGTTGAACATGGGTATACATTTCTTCCAGCATGCCAAGACCTAGGTAACCCTTACTATGACTGAATGATGTTGAGGTGTGAAATCATCTCAGTGCTGTACTTTTCATTAGCCAAACGCAACATATATGGCTAGATCTACTCCTACTCAGTTTGATGTTGTGTCTCTGACATTATTTAACAATGCTGGACATAGTAGCACATCCCACACCTGATTGCGAAATTGGAGCACAAAACATGTATGGGATAAATTGTTAGTGTTGCTACCATGCACTTGTCCTGTCATGTGAGTGACAATGAGTGGTGTGTATTGCTATGTGCTCTGTGATGTTATTATAAAGAGCATACTAGGTAAACATGCTGATACATGTCAAGCACTGTTGATACTGGCAAACCCACTGCTACCTACGACATACACACGTACATCAGTCTCACATGTTTATCTGGATTTGCTTTAGGCATGTGTCAAGACTGCAGATTTGTGTGACAAGTGTGCAGCTCATGTAAGTAGTGAGTTGAAGACACTCTGCCTCCAATCGACCCCGAGAATTATTTGGTGGTGCCTTGTCCCAATAAATCCTTAGATCCCGACAATGGGTTATGTGTTTGGATGGTGATTCTGCACCCATAGCTGTTTACTTTGTCTGGCAACCCACTGCGCACTCCACAGCCAACGTGTGTGTCATACGTGAGGTACAGTCCACCATGTATCAGTGTTGTGCCCAATGGCAGTGCCAGGACATTATCCCATATATACACTGTGCAGGCTCAGCATTGGACATTGGTTACATCCCTGGGCAATTAGTGAAGGTCCATAGTTACCAATGATGTCCCACCCTTGTCACACATGTACCATGCGGGCAAAGCTTCAATCACCGTGAGTTGTGACAGTGTTCTGTTCCTACATTACTTAATATCCATTAGTTGACAGCACCTACCTTGTGGGTGCCCCTCTTGCATACATCATGTTAAGCATGTGTTATTGTGGTGAATGGGCTAGGTATTAGCACCTTGACCACTTGACGGCACAATATATGTATTGGTGCATGGAGTCACATGCCCGTGAATTGCGTGTCACTGATATGTGAGATGGAGGCAGTAGACCCTCTTCCATCACAAATGATGTTGCTACCATATTCTACACCTTTGTGTTTCTTACCTGCTCCCTGAGATTTGAATCACATTCCAATGGTATATGTAGTAGAGAATGAGTAGACCAAGGAGAACAAGCTGCAAAGTATTTCAGTTGTGCTATTACAATGTTATGTTGTTAGTCCAGTGACTATGTGTAGAAGTTCTAAACCATGTGGAGTCTCCTGCGAACTCCTACAGTAGTGTTCTGTTGTTACCCCTACAAATTATCTGCTCCGTCATCATCCTCCTCCTCATTGGGGACATCAACCTGGTCATCGCAGGCAACATTTGTTCTGACACAGATGTGAAGAATTGCACATGCCAGAATGATTTTGCAAATGAGTGAATATATTCAAGAGGCTTCCTCCTGTCAGTGCCAGGCACCTGAACCTTGATTTCAGGAGCCCAAATGTCCTCTCCACCACATTGCATGTTTTCTTGTGCCCCTCATTGTAGGCACGCTCTTCCACTGTCGTGGGATTGGCAAATGGAGTCATCACCCATGGCTGTGTGCCGTACCCTTAATCAGTTGCGAAGAAAAAGAGAGATGTGTTGGTAAAGCTTGATAGTGGTTTGGAAAATACCATGGCAGTTGTTAGTTTTAGTTGGAGTGGTGACTCAGACTTGCTTGTGGTATAGTGTATGTTCCTGTTCTTGTGAAGTGGTTTAATTGAACTGTATTGATGGACATGGCAATCATGAGTAGTGCCTCAAGGTCCTGGGAATTGTAATGATGATCCCAAAATGATGGTTAGAATTTAGGAAAATGTGTTGTGTAGTTCATATTTGAAGCAGTGTTCTATTGTTAGATGGAACCTTCCCCTCGAGGACCACACCACCGCTTTACTCGACAACCTCACCACCCTCAGTGAGCCTCACACAGCTGGTCTCCACACACACACACATCACAGGACACACACTGGACCCCATCTTCACTTCAAGCAACCGGATCACCATCAAGACCATCTCCACCCCAGACTGGACCGACCACTGCTGCACACACTTCACAATCACCGCACCCAGCAGCCACACCCGCACCTCCAGGACCCCCACAGGAAATGGAACGAAATCACCAACAATCAACCTACCTCATCACTCGCCAAATCCCTTCCTCCCCCCTCTGATGACACCAATACAGCAGCGCACAATCTCAACGCATGGATCACCGAATGCGCCGACGCTCTAGTCCCTCTCCGGCTGACATCGGCCAAATGTCCCCCTTGCATACATCCTATTAGGCATGTGTTGTTGTGGTGAATGGGCTAGGTATTAGCACCTTGACCACTTGACGGCACGATATATGTAGTGGTGCATGAATCTAGGCCTTCAAGAGTCACATACCTCTGAATTGCATGTCACTGATATGTGAGATGGAGGCAGTAGACCCTCTTACATCACAAATGATGTTGCTACCATACTTTTCACCTTTGTGTTTCTTACCTGCTCCCTGAAGTTTGAATCACATTTCAATGTTATATAGGTAGTTGAGAATGAGGAGAATCAGGTGCAAAGTATTTTATTTGTGCTATTTACAATGTGATGTTGTTAGTCAAGTGACTATGGCCCTCATTTCAACCCTGGCAGTTGGTGATATAGTGGCGGTAATACCACAAACAGGCCTGCGGTAATAAATATTAAATTATGCCCATGGCAGAAACCGCTCAGACAAACAGCCACTTTAACACACCGACCGCCAGGGTGAAATCAACAGGCACCACAGCGGTAAATGCCTACAACCAGGCGGAAGACAATGTTCCACTCACTGTATAATGACACACCAATCCAGCCACCTTTTCCGGGGCGGTACCAACAACATCAAAAGCCTGGCGGAAACACTTCACAGAAGGGAAATGACTCACCTCTGGAGACTCAAGGAAGAACCATGCTCTTCTACGTTCTGCTCCACTACGAACAACAACGCCGGCGAAGACGACCACGGTGAGTACTGCCGCCTAGCACACAGGGGAGGGGGGGAGGAAAAAGAGAGTGACAAACACACGCTACACGCAACACGCAACACGCAACACGCAACACCCCCACCCCCAACACCATACACACAAGCAGATGCACTAACATTACATATTCACCCCGTACCTATCAGGAATATTGCCAGGACTACCAAAATAGAGTAAAAAGAGTGTAATAAGATAAATATATTAGTAGTACCTACATCCAAATCAAAAAGTATATATATATTCACAAATCAAGGGACACTGCCCAGTCCTCAATGTTCATGGGCAACAGGGCCATATCACAAAGTCCAAGGTCCCACCTCACTCCTGCAACAACACGGAGAGAACACTGCAGGGGCATCAGGTCAAAAATAGCCAGGCACCTCAGGGGGATGGGGAATGGGGGGCACCTCAGCCTGTTGTGTAGCCATTTTAGTTATAGCTCCATGCTGGGCGCCATGCCGCGTAGGCTCTCATTATTCTAATGAGACTACTGGATTTTGAGCAGCAGGATCGTCCACAGTGTGGGAGACTGAGTCTGACCCACGGTGGGTGACACCTGTCGCTCCAAATCCGGGTGTTGCTCCGGCTAACTAGCAGTGCCTCATCTCTCCCGAAAGGTAGAGATGGTTGGGCAGCCGAGCGCATGACATATCATACTTCTCAGGGAAGTCGTGGTCACTCAGGTCGCATTCGGTTCTCTCATTCACAATTTGGTCTCAATATAAATGACAATGAAAGCAGTATATGTTTTAAAGACTGGTTTAATAAAACGACTGCATTTTAGATTGCAAAGCGTGAGCTGCAATTACCAGAACAACACAACATAACAATATTAAAATGGTGACAATGAGAGTGAAACATAAGAATAATGCTATCATATTGCCACTGAAGTCGATGGACTATTTTCTATCTGAATCATAATTTGAGCACAGCATGTTAAGCTCTAATCCTGCCTTTCAGGTTCCCCCGGGAGGACATCAACTCTCATACCTGAGCAAAGGCCTGTAGTCTGCGTTAGCATCTGCAGGGAAGCATTCAGCATACAGTTGTGGTTCCCTGGCTGGAATCTCCCTCTTAACGTGTAATGGGACTAGGAATTGTTTTTATAATAACACAGCTAATGTTCTAAGAAAATGTCCCTACCTAAGGATGTGTATTTTCTACAAATATTGGAGACTAAACTTCTACTGCGTTCACCGGCAACGTACCAAACTGTAGCCTTGACTGAAGCACAAAGTGATCAAGAATGTGTTGTTTGAGAACACAGTGCTGGGCTAAGCAAAACAGTTAGATAGAAGAAATTAAAACAAGACTGTAAAACTGGTTATTGTAAAAATAACAATGCGAAGCTGAATAAAATATATCTAGGTCAAGGTGCACAGCGGCCTAGTGTATTAAACTAACGTGCATGGCACTATAACAACAATGGCTACACAACAAGCCGGAAGAAGGTACAACGCCACTAGTCCTGGAGGGGGCAATATGCCCATCACTCTGTCCTGGGGAGTGCAAGGCCACAGTCTCTCAAGTGGGTGACCTGCCCACATGCTCTGGAGGGGGCAACATGCCCTAGGCTCTGTCCTGGGGAGTGCAAGGCCACAGGCTCTCAAGTGGGTGACTTGCCTAAATGCTCTGGAGGGGTCAACATGCGCTGTGCATGGTCCTGGGGAGTGCAAGGCCACAGTCTGTCAAGTGGGTGAATTGCCCACTGGCTCAGGAGAGGGCAACGTGCCCATACCTCTGTCCTGGGGAGTGCAAGGCCACAGTCTCTCAAGGGGGTGACTTGCCCACTGGTTCTGAAGGGGGCATCGTTCCCAGTGACCTTCATCCTGGGGAGGATGTTGTGAGTGGATGGCTTCTCCACTGGTTCTGGAGGTGGTATTGTGCCCAGTGAGCTTCATCCTGGGGAGGATGGGTGAGTGGATGGCTTCTCCACTGGTTCTGAAGGGGGCATTGTGCCCAGTGAGTGGATGGCTTCTCCACTGGTTCTGAAGGGGGCATTGTGCCTAGTGAGTGGATGGCTTCTCCACTGGTTCTGGAGGGGGCATTGTGCCCTGTGAGCTTCATACTGGGAGATTGGGTGAGTGGATGGCTTCTCCAATGGTTCTGGAGGTGGCATCGTGCCCTGTGATGCAGATCTTGGGGAGTGCAAGGTCACAGTCTCTCACCTGGGTGTCATACCCACAGGATTTGCAGGGGCCTGGCCGCACAACAGCCCATGGATGCAGGACTACACACTGTTCGCCGACGGTGACGGCTGCTCAGTGGTGGCAGTGGTGCTGCTGCTGGTGGAACTGGCAGTGGTGGGGGGAGGCTCCAGCCCATTCCCTGCAGCCTCGGACGGCTGCCCACTGGGGCTGCTGCTGCTGGTGGCGGTGCTGGCAGTGGTGGGGGGAGGCTCCAGCCCAGCCCCTGCAGCCTTGGACAGCTGCCCTTTGGGGCTGCTGCTGCTGGTGGTGGTGCTGGTGGCGGTGCTGGCAGTGGTGGGGGGAGGCTCCAGCCCATCCCTTGCAGCCTCAGACGGCTGCCCACTGGGGCTGCCTGTGTTGGTGGCAGTGCTTGTGGCGGTGCTGGCAGTGGTGGGGGGAGGCTCCAGCACATCCCCTGCAGCCTCGGATGGCTGCACCACCATGGTTGGTGATGGGGGCTCCGACTGAGTCCAAACACCAGGCCCCTTGTCTCTACTGCCTGCTGTTGCAGGCCCCTTGCACTTCCTTCCTGCAGCTGGGGCTGCCTCCTTGCCTTCCTTCCAGCAGCTGGGGCTGCCTCCTTGCCTGACCTTCCAGGAGTTGGGGCTGCCTCCTTGCCCTTCCATCTAGCAGCTGGGGCTGCCTCCTTGCCCTTCCTTCCTGCAGCTGGGTCTGCCTCCTTCCTTCCTGCAGCTGGGGATGACTCCTTGCCCTTCCCTGATGCACTTGGGGCAGGCACCCTTTCCGTCTGGCTGGCTGGTGGCCAGGATCCTTTCCCAACTGGACTAGCTGGGGACACTACTGTGCCCGTGGACTGGGTGGCTGAGGTGCTTGCCTGGGTTTTGACCACCCTGGCCTGACGTGAGGTACAGGGGGGCTAGGGAAGAGGTCAATGCTGGTGAGGAAAAGCTTCTTAGGGACATTGGAGGGGGAAGAGGGAGATGGTTTGGGAGTGGAGGACGAGAGAGTGGTGGTAGGAGGTGTCAGTCTGCTGTGTTTGGGTGCAGGTGCATGGGCTGGATGCTGTTGTGAGGTGGATGGCTGTTTGGTGTCTGAGTGCTTGCGTTTGTGTACTTTGGGAGGAGGGGGCACAGACACAGTGGGGCTGGACACAGGGGGCATGGGTGGTGACTGCCAGGGAGGGGTGTGTACTGATAGGTGTGCTGGTGATGGTGGTAATGGATGAGTACGAGGATGTGGTGCATGCAGGTGTCAGTGTAGACGCAACTGGGAGGGAGGTGGAGGAAGAGGAGGAGGGGGACAGAGTGGAGATGGTGGATGTCGGTATGTCTGATTCTGGATGTTGTTTGTGTAAGTGCCTGTGGGATGAAGTGTGGTGCTTGTGTTTGACATGTCCACTTTTGTGTGTTGTCCTGGGTGCCTGCTCGTCTGCCTGTGTGCCTGGGATAGGTTGGGGTTGAGGGGAATGGGATTGGGTGGAGGAAGTTGGAGGGGGAGAGTGGACACAGGGACAGTGGCTGCCATCAGAGATCAGGCCAGAGCCTGGATTGATCTCTGTTGGGCCGCCAAGCCAGTGTGAATGCTTTTCAGAAATGCATTGGACTGTTGCATTTGGGCTGCCAGCCCCTGAATGGCATTCACAATGGTTGACTGCCCAACAGAGATGGATCGCAGGAGGTCAATAGCCTCCTCACTCAGGGCAGCAGGGCTAACTGGGGCAGGGCCTGAGGTGCCTGGGGCGAAGGAGATGCCCACCCTCCTGGATGAGCGGGCATGGGAAACTCGCTGAGGGGCTGCTGGGAAGGCGGTGCTGGTACGGGGGTGGCAGCTGTACCTGTAGCTGGGGTGGGCACAGAGGTGTCTGCCACCACCAGGAAGCTTCCATCGGAGGAGGAATCCGTGTCCGAACTGTCCCCTCCAGACTCCGCCATGGTGCTTCCCTCGCCCTCCATCCCACTGGTGCCCTCACCGTCGGTGGATTCGGCCTTCTGGGTCCTGTGGGATGTAGCTACCTCCATCGCTGGTGCCTCTGGTCCTCCGCTAGATGATGCTAATGCACATAAGGACTGGGTGACAAACAGAAAGTGGGGGATGAGACAAAGGATACACTTGGTCAATGGTGGCACCAACACCAATTCTGGCGTACACAACACACTCACACACAGGGAACAGCCCTATGCATTAGGCGATGCACTACCAGTCACAATGCTAGTCACCAGCCCTCAGATAGGAACATCTAACGCAAATTGCAGCATACCTGAGACCCACAGACCCCTGCCCAGTAGTGGATGCCTACTAGCTTGGTTGGAGGACTTTCACATCAGAATCCTGCACAACATGGGACCTACTCTGCAATGCCAGGCCTGGCCTAGGGTCACCCACAGGGCCCACCCCCTCACCCGGATACCACCCCACCAGGCGTAAGTTGTAAATTAGAGCACTATACTCACCCCCTTGTGGCTGCTGTGATGCCCTCAAGCGCACATCTAACTCCGGATAGGCCACCGCCAGTATGCGGGCCTTCAGGGAGGTCAGGGTTCGACAAGCACCCCTTCCTCGTTGGAAGGCCATCCCCAACTGGGCCTCCGCCGTCTTCCGTGCCCAGCGTCTCCGGTGCTCCCACTGTTTCTGACAGTGAGTGCTCTGCCTGCCATAGACCCTCAGGGTCAGCACGTCCTTGCCGATGGCATGCCATATACCCTTCTTTTGATGGGCGCTGACCTGCAGGGAAATAGACATAGGGAAAGGTATCAGTCTGACCGTCCTGCCTGTTACACTCATGGCCCACCATGCCCCTTCGCATCCCCATTAGCACAGACATGGCCCACCATACATGCTCTACGCTGCCCAGGGCCCATCCACCAACCCTGCCCCTATATGAGGCCTTCACACACAGCACTCCATGCACTCACGCCCCATGCATCGTACTGACGGTGTACTCACCTGTTGGTCTGGAGGCACATACAGCAGTCGGTACTGGGTAGGAACCCATCCACCAGAGGTTCCAATTCTGCTGAGGTGAAGGCAGGGACCCTTTCCCCAGTAACACAATCCATGTCGGTTCCAGACACAGGTCACAGCAGCACTTGCAGTGTAGGTCCTCCCCTGTTGAAGGTCAGGTAGCAAGTGAGTGCAAAGCTAGAAAATGGTGGTCACGTCCACCGCGGTGCGTACCGTCACCGCCGGCGTACATCACCATTGGCCACTGGACCCCATAGGCCCAATGATAACAAATGAGGAGTTGCAATGTGGTTCTTGACCGCCTCCCGCAACGGCGCACAACGTCAGCAGAATTACTTAATTTCCACCTGTCCCTCCTTACAGGACAGGCGGACGCCATTTCCAGTGGGGGTGCAGGAGAATCAGAGACCTGGCAGTTATGGTGGAAAGATATTTTTGAGTTTCAATATTCTTATGAATTTGAAAAGGTCTGTCTTTAATTCATCACAATGCTGAGTAGGTGAAAATGATGAGCCCTTGAACATTATATTTATCCACTCATGAGTAAATATTCCAGAGGATAATTTTACCACTACGTTGTGTTCTATTTTATTATCTCCCCTTTCTGTTTGTGATTGTGTTTTGACCCCGATGTTTGAGTTTTCCCACCCCTTTTTCCTCCCAATAATCTTTCCTGATTGTATCTCCATTCCCTGTTTGAGCATTTTTTTGAGTTCTTCAGTAAATGTAGTGGGTCTATCTATAGTTGCGGAGCTTCCCCAGTGGAGTTTCTAGAATCTACACTGGAAGTGTCTGACATTGAGATTTTTTGTGAGGGTGCCTTACTGGGTGATACCTTCCTAAAACTCACATCAGGTTTTCTTGCATACGAAATATCCTTGACTCTGTTTATAATTCCTATAATCTCATATGAACTTGGATCTTTTTCTGCCTTTTATTTCTCCTGATAATTATCCCACACTTCCTCCAAAACAGCATACATCTTCTTAGTACCAACTTCCAACTTAAGATCTGCAGTCTCCTTTTTAGTTCCCTCAATATCATTAATATCTTAATAATTCACGTTTGCTCTCAGACTATTTTATGAGCATCCATATCAAGTCTTTGGAAGTTTCAGTTAGTTTCCTTTCACACTTATCTACTTCCAGATATTGTTTCCACTATATCATATTCCACCAATTTTGTGATTCCTTCTTGGATAACGTTTCTAGATTAATAAATATGTTTTGAATTCCTTTTGGGGGTTCCAGTCCTTGAGAAGTACTTATACTGTGTGACATTCTGTAGCTACGCTAGGGGTGTTTCAATCTGGATTGCATTGGGTGTCCCCTTCCAGGTGTGCTTCTTCAAGGATGATAAAGAGGGCAGATGTGTATTTCTGTATGGTGTTCTGAATGACTATGAACTCTGCCTGTTAAATGTCTACACCCTCAATACAGATGATAGGGAGTTTTATGTAAACATCAGAGAGAAGCTGATCCCCTAAGTAGATGTGACACTTGTGTAGGTGGAGGAGTTCAATTGTGTTTTAGATGAACATATTGACAGGTGCCCCACTTCAATGTGATAACAAAATCCAGTATAACATCCATACTCCAGGAAGTGATGAAATATGTTAATTGTGTAGATGTGTGGAGGATTACCCACCCAGACAGTAAGATATTCTCATGTTTCACCCTGGTCCATAATTCATACATCAGACTATGGGGGTCATTACAACCCTGGCGGACGGTGTTAAAGTGGCGGAAAGACCGCAAACAGGCCGGCAGAAAAAAAATGGGAATTATGACCGTAGCACAAACCGCCAACAAAGACAGCCACTTTAACACCCCGACCGCCACAGCGGTACAGACAAACAGCGCGGCGGTCACCGCCAACAGACTGGTGGGAGACAAAGTACCGCCCACAGTATCACAACCTACCAATCTGTCACCTTTTCGGGGGCAGATTCACTGTGGATAAAAACACGGCGGAAACATCCATTTCAAAGGGAAAACGCTCACCTCTACACACTCCACGAGGAAGGAGGGCACCATGGAACCGGAACTCCAAATACTCCCTGCGATAGTCTTCCTGCTCCTGTACGACCATCATCAACGCCGGCGCCGAAGACAACAGTGAGTACTGCACCTACGACATAGGGGAGGTGGAGGCAAAAGTCAGGGACACACACACGCAACACCCCCACCCCCACCCCGACCCTCACCCACTACAACACACACACCAATGCATATCCAAACATTACAGTAACACCCTCCAACCCCCCGGAAGAATGCAAAGACAAAAGGAAATGAGTTCAACCATTGTAATATATCAAAAGACAGTAACCAAATATATACAGATATATATATACACATTCAACAAAATATACATCGCGATTAGTAGTGCAGGTAATGCACCATTCAATGTCCGTGGACCACTGGGCCCAAAATGCATGGGCGAGGCCCACATCAGATACCTGATCGAAACGGAGAGAACACTGCTGGGGCATCAGATAGAAATACAACAGGCACCTCAGGGGGAAGGGAAGGAGTGGCACCTCAGCCGGATGAGTGCACCACGCCAGATCCACGAGGGGGCTCCATGCCCATTGATGTATCCTGGGGAGTGCAAAGCCACAGTCTCTCAAGTCTCTACAGTGAGTGGTTTGCCCACTTTACCATCCTGGGGAGTGCAAAGCCACAGTCTCTCAAGTCTCTACAGTGGGTGGTTTGCCCACTGTATCATCCTGGAGAGTGCACAGCTACAGTCTCTCAAGTCTCTCCAGTGGGTGGGTTGCCCACTGTTACATTCTGGGGAGTGTAAAGCCACAGTCTCTCAAGTCTCTACAGTGGTTGGTTTGCCCACTGTTCAATCCTGGGGAGTGCAAAGCCACAGTCTCTCAAGTCACTACAGTGGTTGGTTTGCCCACTGTTCAATCCTGGGGAGTGTAAAGCCACAGTCTCTCAAGTCTCTACAGTGGTTGGTTTGCCCACTGTTCAATACTGGGGAGTGTAAAGCCACAGTCTCTCAAGTGGATAACAGTCTCCACTGGTTCTGGAGTGGGACTGGTGCCCAGAGTGCTTCATCCTGTTAAGGACAGATGGAGTGGATGCTGTTCTCCACTGGTTCTGGAGGGGGACTGGTGCCCACAGTGCTTCATCCTGTTAAGGACAGACGGAGTGGATGCTGTTCTCCACTGGTTCTGGAGGGGGACTGGTGCCCACAGTGCATCACTCTCCCCGTGACGGTCCCAGTTCCGTCACTGCCCCTGCCGCACATGGGCTAGCGTTGCTTGACTTTGCAGGACTGACCTGTTCAGCGGTGCTTGCCATGGCGGTCTTTGACTTGTTCAGCTGTCTTTGCCCTATTCTGCGGTCTTTGCCCTGTTCAGCGGTCTTTGCCCTGTTCAGCGGTGCATGCCATGGCGGTCTTTGCCCTGTTCAGCGGTCTTTGCCCTGTTCAGCGGTGCTTGCCCTGTTCAGCGGTGCTTGACCTGTTCAGTGGTGCTTGCCATGGCGGTCTTTGCCCTGTTCAGCAGTCTTTGCCATCTTCAGCGGTCTTTGCCCTGTTCAGCGGTGCTTGCCATGGCGGTCTTTGCCCTGTTCAGCGGTGCTTGCCCTGTTCAGCGGTGCTTGCCATGGCGGTCCTTCATTGCCCAGCTGGGCTGGGGCTGGTGGTCCTTCATTGCCCAGCGAGGCTGTGGCTGCCGGGGCCCTCCTGGGCACTGACTCTGGCGGTGGCCTCCTGGCCAGTGACGATGGTGCTGCCCTCCTGGGCACTGACTCTGGCGGTGGCCTCCTGGCCAGTGACGATGGGGCTGCCCTCCGGGGCACTGACTCTGGCGGTGGCCTCCTGGGCAGTGACGATGGGGCTGCCCTCCTCGGCACTGACTCTGGCGGTGGCCTCCTGGCCAGTGACGATGGTGCTGCCCTCCTGGGCACTGACTCTGGCGGTGGCCTCCTGGCCAGTGACGATGGGGCTGCCCTCCTGGGCACTGACTCTGGCGGTGGCCTCCTGGCCAGTGACGATGGTGCTGCCCTCCTGGGCACTGACTCTGGTGGTGGCCTCCTGGCCAGTGACGATGGGGCTGCCGGTGGCCTCCTGGGCAGCGGGGATGATGGCGGTCTTCTCCGCTGTGCTGCTCTTCCCAGACTTTGGTGATTTCTTCTGCCCCTTCCCCACCTTGGGAGGAGTCACAGCTGAGTGGACACTCCCCCCGGGACCCTTGTGAGCGGCTTTGCCGGCTGGAGCCTTCCACCACTCCCGCCGGGCACTGTCCAACTTCTGGTGCTTCACAGGGGGGACTGGCTGTGCTGTGGCTCCGTGTCACACTGGCTGCCCTGGTGCCCGGTGCACTCCACATACCTCTATCAGGCACCACTGTTACCAGAGATTTTTTTGGCTGAGGTGCTAGTACGGGACCTATGAATTGGAGGGGGGGGTGGTGGGAAAGAGGTCAAGCTTGCTCAGGAAAAGTTTCTTAGGAACACTGGGACGGGTAGCTGGAGGGGGTCTGGGAGTGGAGGAAGAGGAGGTGGTTGTAGGAGGTGTAACTTTTGGCTTTGGGTGCAGGTGCATGCGCTGGAGGCTGTCGTGAGGTGGATGGCTGTTGGGTGGGTGTGTGCCTGCGTTTGTGTACTTTGGGAGGGGGCGTCACAGACACACTGGGAGAGGACACAGGGGACGTGTAAATGGTAGTGGGGGTGGTGAGTGCAGGTGAGCGGGGTGTGGTGGTGGGTGTGCTGGTGCGGGACCTAGTGGCTGTAGTGGTAGTGCATGCAGGTGAGAGTGTAGACAACACTGGGAGGGAGGAGGGAGACGAGGAGGAGGGGACACAGTGGAGGCAGTGGATGTTGGTATGTCTGTATGTGTGTGATGCTTGCGTGAGTGCCTGTGGGATGTGTGGTGCTTATGTTTGCCTGAGCTTCCCTTGTGTGTTGACGTGTGTGCAGGCTGGTCTGAAGGTGTGCTTGGGATAGGCTGGGGTACAGGGGATTGGGTCTGGGTGGAGGAAGTTGGAAGGGGGAGGCTAGAGACAGGGACAATGGCTGCCATCAGTGCTGAAGCCAGAGATTGCAGGGTTCGATGAAGGGCAGCCTGACCAGAATGAATACCCTCCAGGAATGCATTTGTGTGTTGCAATTCCCTTTCTACACCCTGGATGGCATTCAAAATGGTAGACTGCCCAACAGTGAGTGAAATGAGGAGGTCAATGGCCTCCTCACTGAGGGTAGCAGATGTGACAGGGGCAGGGGCTGAGGTGCCTGGGGCGAAGGTGATGCCCACCCTCCTGGGTGAGCGGGCACGGGCCGAAAGCTGAGGGGCTGCAGGGAGGGCGGTGCTGGTAGGGGGGCTGGCGGCTGTAATTGTAGAAGTGGAGGGCACAGATTTTGCCGCCAACACAAGGGAGCTCCCATCGGAGGACGAGTCCGTGTCACTGGTTGCTGATCCTGTGACCGCCGTAGAGCTTCCCTCGCCCTCCGTCCCACTGGTGTATTCAGAGTCCGTGGTGTGGCCCTCCATGGCCATGTGGGATGCAGCTCCCTCGTGCTCCGGTGCCACTGTATCTCCGCCTGATGATGCTGATGCACACAAGAACAGGGAGACCAAAAAAAGGGGGGGGGACGACAGAAGAAAGACAGGTTGAGTGCATGGCTTACCGCTACCGTTGGCGGACAATACAGACACAGCACCCCTCTGCACTACGCCGAGCTGTTGGCCTCTACAGATGCAGTTCCTGGGATATGGCCTAAATGGCTATGGTGGACATCAGCACACATAGATGACACAGGGGCATGTATACCTGTACTTGGCACTTCACAGAGGTGGGGTGGAGTGCCACATGGCCTGCATTACGGAGGGGCCTAGCCTACGGAACTCGCCCGGGCCTAGGGAAACCCACATAGCCCTCCTCCCCCAACCAAACACCCTCACTGCGCGCAAAGTCTGCAGAATGATGTTGTACTCACCCCCTTGTGTCTGCTGTGATGCCCTCAAGCGCCCATCCATCTCAGGGTAGGCCACCGTCAGGATCCGGAACATCAGGGGGGTCATGGTGCGACGGGCACCCCTCCCACGTTGGGAGGCCATCCCCAGCTGAGCCTCCGCCGTCTTCTTGCTCCAGCGGCAAATGTCCTCCCATCTTTTATGGCAGTGGGTGCTCCGTCTCTGGTGGACCCCCAGGGTCCGGACGTCCTTGGCGATGGCACGCCAAATATCCTTCTGGTGGGCGCTGACCTACATGACATGTACAGGGGAAGAAGAGAAGTCATTACCAACTGCACCGTCAAATGAGTGGCCAACATCCCTACCCTTGCCATGTGGCACATGCATTCACAGTCCTTCATGCACGCCGAACTGTGGCCCTTCCCTTCTTACAACCAGCCCTCTCCACACAGGCATAGCCCATAAAACTTGCTCCCTGTGTACTCACCTGTTGGTCTGGTGGACCGTAGAGTACTGTGTACTGGGGGAGGACCCCGTCCACAAGCTTCTCCAACTCCTGTGCAGTGAAGGCAGGGGCACTTTCCCCAGACGCACGAGCCATTGTCTCTTCCAGACAGAGGTCACAGCAGCACTTGCAGTGTAGGTCCTCTCCTGTCGAAGATCGGGTATCGAGTGATTCAACAGATAGAAAATGGCAGTCACGTCCGCGGCGGTGACGTCCGCGGCGGTGCGTATCATCACCGCCGGCGCACTTCGTCATTGGCTCCTGGGACCCATAGGGTCCAATGTTAACCAATGCAGCATTGCGCCGCGGTCTTCGTCCGCCTACCGCGACGGTGTACAACGCCAGCACAGTTACCTCACATCCCGTTGTCCCACTTTACAGGTCAGGTAGCCGCCATTTCAGGGGCCCACATGGCTTCATTTTCAACTGCGTCACACATACCTAGGCCTGGACTCAACACACATACAGACAACTTTTGGGATTAATTATTGTGTTCTGTGTAGACTGTGGGTACATACCTCTGAGTTGTTTGACAGTGTGGTCGCTGTTGTCCTTCCTAGGCACCGTCAGCTGGGACATGTGAGAAGATGGCGGAATCCTCCGGTGTACCGACCGCTGATGGACCTGTTGACAATGGAGGAGCGACATTTAATCATCACCTACAGGTTTGACCGTGGCACAATCGAGGAACTGTGTACCCAGTTGGAGCCTGACCTGATGTCAGCTATCCGCCATCGCACAGGGATCCCCCCTCAAGTGCAGGTGCTATCAGTGCTCCATTTCCTTGCAAGTGGGTCTTTTCAAACAACAGTGGCCATGGCATCAGGGATGTCCCAACCTATATTTTCCAACATGTTGTCCAGAGTGTTGTCTGCCCTTCTGAAACACATGCGGAGCTACATCGTTTTCCCTCAGGTGGAGGATTTGGCTACAGTGAAAGGTGACTTCTATGCCCTTGGACATATCCCTAACATCATAGGTGCTATTGATGGGACCCATGTAGCTCTGGTCCCCCCCCACAGTAGTGAACAGGTGTACAGGAACCAGAAGAGTTATCATTCGATGAATGTACAGATGGTATGTTTGGCAGACCAGTACATCTCCCAGGTAAATGCTATGTTCCCTGGCTCTGTGTATGACGCCTACATCCTGCGGAATAGCAGCATCCCTTATGTGATAGGTCAACTCCAGAGGCACCGGGTGTGGCTATTAGGGGACTCTGGTTACCCCAACCTGTCATGCCTACTGACCCCAGTGAGGAATCCCAGGACCAGGGCAGAGGAACGCTACAATGAGGCCCATGGGCGGACTAGGAGGGTGATTGAACGCACCTTCGGGCTCCTGAATGCCAGGTTCAGGTGCCTCCATTTGACGGGTGGTTCCCTATTCTACTCACCAAGGAAGGTGTGCCAGATCATCATCGCCTGCTGTATGTTTCACAATCTGGCTTTGCGACGCCAGGTGCCTTTTCTGCAGGAGGATGGTCCAGATGACGGTGTTGTGGCAGCTGTGGAGCCTGTGGACAGTGATGAGGAGGAAGCAGAGGAAGAAGACATTGACAACAGGGACTCAGTTATCCAGCAATATTTCCAATGACACACAGGTGAGAACACCTTCCTGCCTACTATAAGTACTTTCCCACTTCTACCCCTATCCTGTCTGTCAATTTCAACATGTATATGGTAACTGAGTTGTACATTTCCATTATGGTTTCACAGGTGTGGTTACCAAAGTGTGTCATCTGCTTAGATTCCTCATGGAGTTGAGATGTGTGACATAGGTATGTTGACATTACATTTGAGAACGGATTTTGTCACTGTCTTTGCTAATACACATTTTCAACATCACAGACTGACTCCAGATTGTTTTGTGCTTCAAGGGTGTTTATTGAAGTGCTAAATATTAGAGGGGGGTGGTAAAATGGTGAGGGGTGATGGTGGAGGAATGTCCATGGCAGAGTCCAGTCTATTAGTCTCACAGGTGCACTGCTCATATGGGCATAGGAAGTGGATCTGGGGCTGTTCCAATATGGACAGGGTTACAAAGTGGGACAGTGGGATGACTATCAGGGTGGTCTCATTTCTTGGCGGGGGTCTTGCCATCATGCTCTGTCCTGTTCCTGGATCTCAGGGACCGCTGGTGGGGTGGTTCTCCATCTGCAGGGGGTGGGGTGCTGGTGTGGTGGTCCTGTGGCGGGGCGTCCTGTCCACTAGCACCTTGCACCAGGCCCAGTTATCCCTTATTAGTGTATAGGGTGTCTAGCAGCTTAGGCTGATAGATAATGGTAGCTTAGCAGAGCAGCTTAGGCTGAACTAGGAGACGTGTGAAGCTACTACAGTACCACAAGTGTCACTTGCACAATATCATAAGAAAACACAATACACAGTTATACTAAAAATAAAGGTACTTTATTTTTATGACAATATGCCAAAGTATCTTAGAGTGTACCCTCAGAGTGAGGATAGCAAATATACACAAGTTATATGTACACAGTACTAAAAATATGCAGTATAGTCTTAGAAAACAGTGCAAACAATTTATAGTTACAATAGGATGCAATGGGGACACATAGGGATAGGGGCAACACAAACCATATACTCCAAAAGTGGAATGCGAACCACGAATGGACCCCAAACCTATGTGACCTTGTAGAGGGTCGCTGGGACTATTAGAAAATAGTGAGAGTTAGAAAATTAGCCCTCCCCAAGACCCTGAAAAGTGAGTGCAAAGTGCACTAAAGTTCCCCCAAAGACAAAGAAGTTGTGATAGAGGAATAATGCAGGAAAGACACAAACCAACAATGCAACAACGATGGATTTCCAATCTAGGGTACCTGTGGAACAAGGGGACCAAGTCCAAAAGTCACAAGCAAGTCGGAGATGGGCATATGCCCAGGAAATGACAGCTGTGGATGCAAAGAAGCTTCTACTGGACAGAAGAAGCTGAGGTTTCTGCAGGAACGAAAAGGGCTAGAGACTTCCCCTTTGGTGGACGGATCTCTCTCGCCGTGTAGAGTCGTGCAGACGTGTTTTCCCGCCGAAAAAACACCAACAAGCCTTGCTAGCTGCAAATCGTGCAGTTAGCATTTTTGGACGCTGCTGTGGCCCAGGAGGGACCAGGAGGTCGCAAATTGGACCAGGAGGTAGAGGGGACGTCGAGCAAGACAAAGAGCTCTCTTAGCAGCAGGTAGCACCCGGAAAAGTGCCAGAAACAGGCACTACAAGGATGCGTGAAACGGTGCTCACCCAAAGTTACACAAAGGAGTCCCACGTCGCCGGAGACCAACTTAGAAAGTCGTGCAATGCAGGTTAGAGTGCCGTGGACCCAGGCTTGGCTGTGCACAAAGGATTTCCGCCGGAAGTGCACAGGGGCCGGAGTAGCTGCAAAAGTCGCGGTTCCCAGCAATGCAGTCTAGCGAGGTGAGGCAAGGACTTACCTCCACCAAACTTGGACTGAAGAGTCACTGGACTGTGGGAGTCACTTGGACAGAGTTGCTGGATTTGAGGGACCTCGCTCGTCGTGCTGAGAGGAGACCCAAGGGACCGGTAATGCAGCTTTTTGGTGCCTGCGGTTGCAGGGGGAAGAGTCCGTCGACCCACGGGAGATTTCTTCGGAGCTTCTAGTGCAGAGAGGAGGCAGACTACCCCCACAGCATGCACCACCAGGAAAACAGTCGAGAAGGCGGCAGGATCAGCGTTACAGAGTTGCAGTAGTCGTCTTTGCTACTATGTTGCAGTTTTGCAGGCTTCCAGCGCGGTCAGCAGTCGATTCCTTGGCAGAAGGTGAAGAGAGAGATGCAGAGGAACTCTGATGAGCTCTTGCATTCGTTATCTAAAGTTTCCCCAGAGACAGAGACCCTAAATAGCCAAAAAAGAGGGTTTGGCTACCTAGGAGAGAGGATAGGCTACTACCACCTGAAGGAGCCTATCAGAAGGAGTCTCTGACGTCACCTGGTGGCACTGGCCACTCAGAGCAGTCCAGTGTGCCAGCAGCACCTCTGTTTCCAAGATGGCAGAGGTCTGGAGCACACTGGAGGAGCTCTGGACACCTCCCAGGGGAGGTGCAGGTCAGGGGAGTGGTCACTCCCCTTTCCTTTGTCCAGTTTCGCGCCAGAGCAGGGCTAAGGGGTCCCTGAACCGGTGTAGACTGGCTTATGCAGAATTGGGTACATCTGTGCCCAAGAAAGCATTTCCAGAGGCTGGGGGAGGCTACCCCTCCCCTGCCTTCACACCATTTTCCAAAGGGAGAGGGTGTAACACCCTCTCTCAGAGGAAGTCCTTTGTTCTCCCATCCTGGGACAAGCCTGGCTTGACCCCAGGGGGGCAGAAACCTGTCTGAGGGATTGGCAGCAGCAGCAGCTGCAGTGAAACCCCAGAAAAGACAGTTTGGCAGTACCAGGGTCTGTGCTACAGACCACTGGGATCATGGAATTGTGCCAACAATGCCAGGATGGCATAGAGGGGGCAATTCCATGATCTTAGACATGTTACATGGCCATATTCGGAGTTACCATTGTGAAGCTACATATAGGTATTGACCTATATGTAGTGCACGCGTGTAATGGTGTCCCCGCACTCACAAAGTTCAGGGAATTGGCCCTGAACAATGTGGGGGCACCTTGGCTAGTGCCAGGGTGCCCTCACACTAAGTAACTTTGCACCTAACCTTTACCAGGTAAAGGTTAGACATATAGGTGACTTATAAGTTACTTAAGTGCAGTGTAAAATGGCTGTGAAATAACGTGGACGTTATTTCACTCAGGCTGCAGTGGCAGGCCTGTGTAAGAATTGTCAGAGCTCCCTATGGGTGGCAAAAGAAATGCTGCAGCCCATAGGGATCTCCTGGAACCCCAATACCCTGGGTACCTCAGTACCATATACTAGGGAATAATAAGGGTGTTCCAGTAAGCCAATGTAAATTGGTAAAATTGGTCACTAGCCTGTTAGTGACAATTTGAAAGAAATGAGAGAGCATAACCACTGAGGTTCTGATTAGCAGAGCCTCAGTTCGACAGTTAGTCACTACACAGGTAACACATTCAGGCAGCACTGGGGCCCTGGTGAACAGGGTCCGAGTGACACATACAACTAAAACAACATATATACAGTGAAAAATGGGGGTAACATGCCAGGCAAAATGGTACTTTTCTACAAGTGGTGGTAGGCTCCCATGATGGAGGAGAGGGCCTCGTGGAGAGTGGGTTCCCTTGGCCTGTCCGCCCCCTGTCGCACAACAGCCCTCCCAGTTCCCCTGTGTTCCTGGGCCTCCGTCCCCTGGACCGTGTGCCCACTACCACTGCCCCCAGGTCCCTGTTGTTGTTGGGGTGGTGGGTTATCCTGGGTTCCCTGTAGTGGTGGACACACAGCTGATTGACGTGTCCTGGGTACGGAGGTATGGGCCCGCTGGGTGGGTGCTGTGCTGGTGTTACCAGAGGGTGGAAGGTCTGTGGTGACCTGTGACTGGGTGAGGGGAACCGACTGTCCCGAGGCCCACGATGGTCCGGGCTGGTCATCCAGATCCAGTTGGCCAGAGCTGCTGTCATCATTGTGGGCCTCTTCTGTTGGTGGGGTGGAGATGTCTGGACCCTCCTGTCTGGTGATGTTGGGTAGTGGTCCTGCAGGGGTGTAAAAGCATGATTATTGCATCTGTGTGTGTCATGGTGTGCAATGGGTGGGTGAGCGTGTACCCCAGTGGTAGCATTCCTATGTGGGGACTTGTGTGATGATGGTTGGGGGAGTGTTATGGGTATGTGCATTGGGCATGCTTTAGTGATGGGTGTCCATGCTTTGTTGTGTCATGCAGGGCTTGGTGTTGGGATGGTGGTTTGTGTTAGTAGTACATATGTGAGGAGTTGGAGTGATAGGGGAGGGGGTGAGGGTGGGGGTCTGCGATAGCATGCAGGTAGGGTGGGGATATGGTAGTTAAAGGTTTGACTTACCAGAGTCCATTCCTCCACCGACTCCTCCGAGGCCCTCAGGATGCATAATGGTCAAGACCTGCTCCTCCCATGTTGTTAGTTGTGGGGTAGGAGGTTGGGGTCCGCCGCCAGTCCGCAGTACCGCGATGTTGTGCCTGGAGACCACGTAACGCACCTTCCCCCATAGGTCGTTCCACCTCTTCCTGATGTCGTCCCAATTTCTTGGGTGCTGTCCCACTGCGTTGACCCTGTCGACTATTCTTCGTCATAGCTCCATCTTCCGAGCTATGGAGGTGTGCTGCACCTGTGATCCAAATAGCTGTGGCTCTACCCGTACGATTTCCTCCACCATGACCCTGAGCTCCTCCTCCGAGAACCTGGGGTGTCTTTGCCGTGCCATGGGGTGGTGTGGGTGATGTGTGGGGCGGTGTGTGTGGTGATTAGTGTGGTGATATGTAGTGGTGTGTGGTGTTTTGTGCGTGGATGTTGTGTGGGTGATGGTGTTGTGTGCCTCTGTGGGGTTGTCTATGCTGTGCTGTCTCTCTAGCCTTCGTCAAAATTTTTGGTCGTAGGGGTTTGTGGGTGATGTGGGTGTGTGTTTTATATTGTATTGATTGTGTGGGAGTGGTGTTTGTATGTGTATCAGGTGTGTGTATTTCGAATTGTCCAATGTGGCAGTGTTTTGGAGATGTGTGTGTATTTTGAGCGCGGCGGTGTGTACCGCCAATGGAATACCGCGGTTGAAAGACCGCTGCGTGGATTCGTGGGTCGTGATAGCATGGGCGTGTTTCTGTTGGCGTGACGGTGTCGTTTTTTTTTTCGCCAGTTTATCACTGACCTTTGATGTGGCGGACTTGTGTGGGTGTCTGAATTTCAGCGGATTCCGAGGTTTGTGGGTCATAATAGCTGTGGCAGAATTCCGTGACGTTGTATCGGCGGTCTTCTGCATGCGGTAAGCGGCTTTTACCACCAATGTTGTAATGACACCCTATATCTTTTTTAGCTGGCTCAGGTGATTGCACACAGTGTGAGTAGGTAGGGTGTGGTGCCTGACAACATTTGTAGGCACTCAAAGTGGTTGCACGAGGGGAATTCCTCATCAAGCTGTATGGCATGCCTGCAACAGCACCTGGAATTAAAGTTGCAGAGCTGTGAACTTTAACTAGATGAGCTACAGCAAGATGCACTGGCCATTAACACAGAAAACAGACAACAGTTGGACATTAAACGTAGACTTGGTGCTGTCTGGGACAGACAAGATCAGTTCACATGGCATGAGTACTGACAAAAATTTCATGCCAACAGGGACAAAACAGGCTGGCTACTGGCATGGTGGCTTAAGCGAGAAAGGCCAACCCCCAATGATGTTGGCTCTGAAGGGCCCCAGTGATGCAACTGTCTCCACACAGAGTTGGGTTAACAGGATCTTAAGGGCACATTTGCAGGATCTTTACAGGGAAAGGGTGTTGCACTCACCCGATTACGTGTTTGCATTTTAGGCCAAGTGACTGCACAGAGTGTCATCAGAGCAACATGAGGCCTTGGAAGCAGACCTCAGGATTGAGGAGCTCATGAAGACTGTCAAAGAGATAGTGTGAAGCAAGGTACTGGGCCCAGATGAACACCCAGCCAAATTTTACTAAACCTACTCAGACCAGCTGATCCCTAAGTTGATGGAAATATTTCAGGAAACCCGGCAAATGGGAGTGGTGCCAGCCTCCATGAGAGAGGTCACAATTGTTATGATCCATAAACCAGCAAGAGACCCTAGGGACCCGGGGGACTACTGGCCACTATTAATGCTTAACTTAGACACTAAGGGGGTCATTCTGACCCTGGCGGTCCAAGACCGCCAGGGCCACGAATGACGGAAGCACCGCCAACAGGCTGGCGGTGCTTCCAAGCCCATTCTGACCGCGGCGGTAAAGCCACGGTCATAAAACCGGGGCCGGCGGTTTCCCGCCGTTTTTGCCCCGGCTGGGCGAATCCACCAGCCCTGGGGATTCTGACCCCCTTACCGCCAGCCTGTTTCTGGCGGTTTTCACCACCAGGAAGAGGCTGGCGGTAAGGGGTGTCCTGGGGCCCCTGGGGGCCCCTGCACTGCCCATGCCACTGGCATGGGCAGTGCAGGGGCCCCCTAACAGGGCCCCATGAAGCTTTTCACTGTCTGCCTAGCAGACAGTGAAAAGCGCGACGGGTGCAACTGCACCCGTCGCACCGCCGCAACACCGCCGGCTCCATTCGGAGCCTGCTCCTGTGTTGCGGCCCCCATTCCCGCTGGGCCGGCCGGCGGTAACTTGGTTAGCGCCCGCCGGCCCAGCGGGAATGTCGGAATGAGAGAAGCGGTATTTTGGCAGCATGGCGGCCAAATGCCGGTTCCCGCCTGGCGGGCGGCAGGGTCGGAATCAGGCCCTAAGATACTATTTAAGGCCTTGGTGATGCGCTTCTGCAGGGTGGTATCTGGCCTGATTGAGGAGGATCAGTGTGGCTCCCTGCCGGGCAGGACAACTCATATGAACCTTTGAGATTAGTCCCATGTTATGCACATGACACAGAGAGATGGTATACGAGGAGCCCTAGTGGTGCTAGATATAGAGAAGGCATTGAATACCCTAAACTGGGACTACTTAAGGATGTTTTACCATAAGATAGGATATGGACACGGTTTCTTCAGTGGATTAGACTGCTCTATGTTCCTCCAGTAGTGAGGATTCGTACCGAGCTGGTGTCATATCCAAGAGCTTTGCTATTACATGGCGATGGGACAGGGCGCTCTCTCTCCCCCCTTCCGTTTGCTTTGCCCATGGAGCCACTGATGGTGCATCTGTGCTCAGTGATGGTGGACTGGGAAATACAGGTGGAGCACACTACCTATATTGTCTCAAAGTATGCAGATGATACTCTCATCTACCTACGTCAGCCTCACTGCTCTATCCCTTTGCTCTTCCAGGCCCTCCAGACCTTTGGAATGGTCTTGGAACTGCAGAATAATATACATAAGATACTTCTGTCCCCTTTGGGGGCACAGGCTGCGGAAGAGAGTGCAGAGTTACTTGATCCTGAGCTCTAATGGGAGACACAGACTTATCGGTATCATGGTATGCAGATAGCTCACTCCTCTGAGGATCAATATTTCTACAATATGGACAGAGCAATCATAGCCCTTAGGAGCTCGATTGGATTCTGCAACACATTCCCACTTTCAGTTATGGGCAAAGTGGCAATTAGCCATATAGTATTCCTGCCCCCCTGCCTTTATATCCTCCAGAATTGTTTTTTTGTCCCATGCCGTGTTGAACATTCCAAGGGCTGTGTAGCCTCCAGATCTCACTTGTGTGTGAGGGCAAACGAGCAGGGTCAAAATGCAGATGCATGAACTGGACAGGGAGAAAGGGTGCTTGGGACTACCTGATTTCTGCCTGTATTACTTGGCGAAACCACTACAGTGTGCAGTACAATGGTGTGAGGATGGACAAAACATGGAAGAGAATCTTAACTGGAATAATGGGGGAAGCTGAGCACAGACAGCGCCTTATGTCAGGATCACAGGAGTCAGGAAATTACCCCTTTGTAGTGTGACAGGTTGCAGAAGCCTGCAAGGTGTTTATTAAATGTATAAAAAAACTATGGAAGCCCCCGTGAGCTAAAATGCTACACCTGTTATGGTTCCAACCCTTCTGACAAATTTAAACCATTAGGACTATGACACAGTAGCTGGAGGGGATCTTCTAGACTGTGGAAGATATTTATTTAGGTGACAAATTTTTTACATTTGCAGGGGCACAGCAGACATCTAGGCTTGGTGCAGGATAGCTCCTACAACATATTACAATGTCTGCTATGGTCTGGGAAATCTGGATTGACTTTTCTCAGGAACTGGCTGACGCTTAAACTAATACTTGACCAAGGATACAATAGAGGAACGATCTCACACATTTATATAAATTTGAAGGAGGACAAACCCTCTAACTTGCTGAAGATCCAAGGCCAGTGGACTCAGACAAAGTAAGAGCCACTGTCGGATGGTACAAGTACAAGAGGTGTCCAGTAATGCAAGATTTAAGCTCACACAGTTCTATTACCCACACCCTCATATTATAAGACCTACATTGAATTTTCCCAAAGATGCCTGCAAACTGCCCACACTGGAACCAGAGTCCATTTTTGCATATGACCTAGGAATGCAATGGAATACGAGACTTCAGGAAGAGGGTGGTGGATAGTGTTGTTAGGATAGCGGAACGGCTGCTGACCCTAACAATTCAGCAGTTCCGCTACCAAGATATAAATCAAGAGTGCGCAACAGATTTGCAGCCCTGAGCTGCTTTTGGCTAGATGGCAAATTTCTATTCATTGGCTTGCCTGGGCCTCCCCTTGTGTGGAGAAATGGAGATCAGAACTGGGCGGGTGCAAGTGGTTGAGAAGCGGCTACTAAGAAAGGTCAGCAGAGATTAAAATAGAGAAAGGGACCTGGAGATGTGGGCTGCAGAGTTAGATTCAATAGAAGAGACGGTGGGGGACAGACAGCTCGACCTCACAGTGACCATGGAGGGTTTCTACCGGAGCAGCCGTGCATTGCATAGGGTCGGATCAGGAGAGCCAAATGGGAGGGACAGGGGCTGCCTTTTTACCGCACATCCCCCCAGACACATGGGAGGAAGGGAACTGCAGGGACAGCCACGACTGATGCTTGCAATCGAGATGATATTTTTTCTTCTGCACCATCTGTGAATCAGAAGTACGACCTCATGGACCTTACCCATGTACAATGCGTATGATGCTGCATGACGCTAGAATCCTAAGCTGAGATGATGTTTTGTTGTTGATTGGTGTACTAAATACAAAATAAAAAAATAAAGTGAAAAAAAAAAGGTAATTTGTCGCAAATCAACTCGCAGTTACCACCAGTGTCACACTGGTGGTAACTCATTCGCAAAAGGGAAGGGGTCCCCATGGGTCCCCTTCCCCTTTGTGAATGTCTAC
Organism: Pleurodeles waltl; assembly: GCF_031143425.1. Lineage (NCBI taxonomy): Eukaryota > Metazoa > Chordata > Amphibia > Caudata > Salamandridae > Pleurodeles > Pleurodeles waltl. The sequence goes on along the minus strand of NC_090437.1, from coordinate 1,334,982,679 downwards.
AAAAATAACAAGAAGCAAAGTAAATTTAGAATATATGTGAATTTGAGGAGTCTAAAAAGAGAAATCGGGCTTTTCCTACACCAGTTTCTTTGGACCAGCAACCATCATAAAACATAATCCATGTTTTAACTCACAAGTAGGTCATGGTAAGGAACTTGAACACAAAATAAATGAAACAAGCATTTGCAATGCAACAGGTCTCGCATTTGTGAAAGTTTAGAGCTATTGGCGTTGTAAACGCCTAATTGGACATTTCTTGCCACCTAAACCTGCCTCATAATTTGCTCCTTTCCGGGGCACATAATTTCAGTTGCCCTGCATATAACTAAAGCACTTCCCTTAACCTTCTTCCTCTACCTGCTGGAACAAATTTAAATGTTGCCATTTAGCATCCTAATTTTGATCTGCCAGGCTAATTATAATAGAATACCATTTTCACCATCCCACCATCAGAATTGCTGGCTGGCTAACACAATTCCCCCAAAAAAGACACAAGACAGCCACAGAGGAGTAACGAGATAAATAAACTAGAAGGGTCACCCAAACATATCAAGAGTGTTGAAACAGTCATAGTGTAATAAGGATGTTAAGTTGGCCTGAATCACGGTCATAATTGCAATAAGGAGAGATTAATGGAAAGAACTTGGCAAGCCATAGCATGTGCTGGCAGGGCTGAATATCTACTTGATAGCCAAACAAGAGAATATTTAAGTAAGTTACTTAAGCTTGAAAAGGCAAACAAGGTAAGCCAGAACAACAAATAAACCACCACATTACATCTCTGACGACTGGCATGGGGGCCACATATCGCACTGCACACACACAGCGCAGAAAGGGTTGGATAGGACCACCCACAGTTAACTGCTTCAAATCCAACTGAAATGATCCTCCTCCTTTCCAAAGCAGGGTATATAAAACCTACACAGTTTCACACACTCATTTCTCCCCCCGTCACAAGCCACTGTTGCCAGTGAGGACAGCACAGCATAACACATGTGGAAAGTTGTTAAAAATATATCCAGTAAGCATTATTTTGACATTCAAAACAAGAAAGAGCTGTCCCATTAACAGAAATGTAATCAGCTTTAGACAATAGTAATCAGACCTGTGAGGGGGTGAGGGATCAGTCCAGAGGAGAGGATTGGGGAAGGATTAGTTTTTTTCCTAATAGACTACCCACATACACTCACCCACCAACATGCAGTACAGGCCCAATAAACCAAAGAACACATATCTCGGTGAGTTGTAAGACACAGATTTATAGCTCCAGGTTAAGGCCAAGTATTACTTTCTCTAGTTACACTTGTTATACAAAAATTCATGCATCTGTGTTTTCTCATTAATAAAAATGTATACTTCTATAGCAGGGTGCCCTCTTTTCTCGCCAAAGACTGCCAGACAAGCCTCAAGCTTTGAAGGACAACTTAATGCACGCTGGGAAATGTAGTCTGCTTGCTTCTACTGAGCAAATAGGAGAACTCACTTGATAAGCTGGTTAGTGGTGTATCCCTCCAGCTTAGCTAGGTCAAACTGTCCAGCTCCACTTGTGGACCCAGCCAGAGACATATTGTATAGGAGTTGATCAAAGAATGTCAAGCAGGGAAAAGTGCAGCAAAAAGCAAACAAATTAGATTGATCTTTGACTGTGGGTGGGTAATGTAAAAATAGCTATTGTATGGCACAGCACAAATACAGGTCCCATCCCACCGCTGCCACCAATGTTAGAAATGGGGTCTCTAGTTGGTAGAGGTATACACCCTCGTCCAAATAGGGACCACAATCCTAGTCAGGCTAAGTCACAACACAATCCAAATTATCCTGTGCCCACCCTCCGGTAGCTTGGCACTGAGCAGTCAGGCTTAATTTAGAAGGCAATGAGTAAAGTATTTGTGCAGAACCTATACCATAACATAGTGAAAACACCACAAAAAGACACCACACAGGTTTAGAACAAATAGAGAATATGCATCTGAAAAAAATACTGTTGAAACGAGGAAAATCCAATGTACACAAGCAAAGTTATGAATTTTTAAAGATTAGATCCAACTACAGTATTTTACTGTGGTTACCGGGCTAGTCTCTTGAAAATATTTAACTGAACCTAAAATCAATGATAGCAACACGTCAAAACAGGTATACATTTCGTGCTCCAATCAGGTTAAGGCCACTTTTACCAACTGTTTAGCAGGAAAAAGCAAGGGGAAAGTGCACAGAGTCCTAAAAGTCAACAAAAACAGATTCAGCAAAGGAAGGTACAAATCTGGAGTGACCTTGCAGAGGAGGCCAGGTCCAGTAGTCCTGCCGTCTGTATTCTTACAGTTAGAATGCTTGATGTGAAGGCATCTGATTAGAGCTCTGGATGATCATTAGATCGGCTGACCATCTGCTGTACACAGCTGCTGTTACTTGAGGGGCCTTTCTCAAACTTACTCCTACTAAACCATCCTAAATCGTATCTTCTTGCCACACTTATCCTTAAACCACCTTTACATTCCAAGGATCATATGGAAGCTGAGACCAGAGGGCGGCTACCATTCACAGTGTGTAAGGCCATTATTACCACTGTTTTAAAACTGGAGAGTGACCCACATGACTGAGTATCATACAGGTGAATCTCAACAAACAACACTTACACCAAAATAGTAAATAAAGTTTTAGACTGTGAGCAAAGTAGCAAGAAGACTACCAGCAACATTGTAGCACCTAATCCTGCCGGCTTTCTCGACTGTTTCCTGGTGGTGCATGCTCTGAGGGCTGTCTGCCTTCACCCTGCACTGGAAGCCAAGAAAAAATCTCCCGTGGGTCGACGGAATCTTCCCCCTGCTAATGCAGGCACCAAACTTCTGCATCACCGGTCCTCTGGGTCCCCTCTCATCTTGACGAGCATGGTCCCTGGAACACAGGAGCTGGATCCAAGTGACCCTGACAGTCCAGTGGTCCTTCTGTCCAAATTTGGTGGAGGTAAGTCCTTGCCTTCCCACGCCAGACAGTAATCCTGTGTACTGCGTGAACTGCATCTGCTAGGGCTTCTGTGCACTTTTGCAAGGAATCCTTCATGCACAGCAAAGCCCAGGCCCCCAGCACTCCGTCCTGCATTGCTCAAATCGCTGAGTTGACCACCGACTTCGTGAGACCCTCCTTTGTAGTGCTGAGACGACCGCCACGCTCAGATTTCTTGAATGCCTGTTCAAGTGCTTCTGCGGGTGCTCCCTGCTTCTGCATGGGCTCTCTGTGCTGCTGAGCACCCCCTCTGTCTCCTCCTCTAAGGGGCAACCTCCTGGTCCTTTCTGGGCCCGGGCAGCACTCATTTTCTTCAACCGCGACCTTTGCAGCTAGAAAGGCTTGTTTGCAGTCTTTCTGCGTGGAAACAACTCCGCATCCTCCAGCACGCCGTGCGACATCTTCTGTGCAAAGGAGAAGTTCCTGGCATCTTCCGTTGTTACAGAATCTTCAGCTTCTTCCACCCAGAGGCAGCCCTTTTGCACCTTCATCCGGGGTTTAGAAAGCTCCTGCCCCCCCGGACACTTTCGTGACTCTTGGACTTGGTCCTCTTCCTTTACAGGTCCTCAGTTCCAGGAATCCCCCTACAGTGCTTTGCAGTCAGTTGTTGTCTGTGCAGAATCTCCTATCACGACTTAAGTGTGTTTCTGGGGAGGTAGGGTAACTTTACTCCCACTTTTCAGGGTCTTGAGGTGGGGTATCTTGGACACCCTTAGTGTTTTCTTACACTCCCAGCGACCCTCTACACATTACACTAGGCCTGGGTCCCTAAGTGTTTCGCATTTTACTTTCTTAGCAAATGGTTTGTGTTGCCCCTAGGCTTATTGCATCCTATTGTGTTCTACAGTGTTTGCACTACTTTTCTAACTGTTTACTTACCTGATTTTGGCTTGTGTGTATATGTTGTGTAATTTACTTACCTCCTAAGGGAGTATATTTTTGGCACATTGTCACTAAAATAAAGTACCTTTATTTTTAGTAACTCTGAGTATTGTGATTCTTATGATATAGTGCTATATGATATAAGTGGTATAGTAGGAGCTTTGCATGTCTCCTAGTTCAGCCTAAGCTGCTCTGCTATAGCTACCTCTATCAGCCTGCGCTGCTAGAACACTACCAATCTACTAATAAGGGATAACTGGACCTGGCAAAAGGTGTAAGTACCATCAGGTACCCACTATAAGCCTGGCCAGCCTCCTACATTGGTGGTGCAGCGGAGGGATAAGTACTTGTAACTGCTTTACCACTTTCTCATTGGTGCTTTTCATAAGAAAAACATATACCAAATACTTAAAAATATACACAGTTAACCTAAACACTTTAACTTTCTTTCTTTAAACTTTCTAAAACGTTTCTGAAAAGTTTTCAGAAGTTTTGAAAAGTTTCAAAAAGTTTTTCTCTTTTCTTTAAAAGTTTCTAAAAAAAATTCTCTCTGTCCTAAACCCTTTCTAACAATCATGTCTGCAGTAGAACTTACTCCCACAGTTGTCCAGGCAACCTATGGTAGTTTAAACTTTAAAAGTTGAAGGAGTCTCTGCATAGAAAGAGGTTTAAGCATTGGTAAGAACCCTACCAAAGATCTTCTCCTTAGCCTTCTCCTAGAAAGTGACCAGAACCAGTCTGGCCCATCCCAGGATCAGGAGGTAGAGGAGGGGGGTACCCAGCATGACTCAGAGGAGTCCCCTGAGGGTGCTGGGGAGGGTTCATCCAAAGACCTGCCAGCTAACAGGCCTCCTAGTGACACTGGTAGTGGGAGGGGGTCACACACTAGTAGGGCACCTTTAACTCCAAAAGGCCAGGTTACTAGAGTCCAGCCAGTTAGAGACAGGTCTTACTCTGCCAATTCCCACATTTCTTCTGTGTCTCAGAATTCCCAAGCCTCCCACCGTGAGGATAACACTATGGAAAGGGAACTCAGAAAGCTGAGGTTGGAAGAGGCCAGGCTGAAGCTAAGACAGCAGCAGCTGGCCTTAGACAGGGAATCTCTAGATGTAGAGAGGGAAAGGCAGAGGTTGGGGTTAGTTCCTCATGGTGGCAGCAGCAGTGTTTGTGAAAGCAATCCTGTAAGAGAACAAGATTCCAGAAACCTGTATAAGATAGTCCCCCCTTACAAGGAGGGCGATGACATTAACAAGTGGTTTGCTGCACTTGAGGGGGCTTGTATGGTACAGCTGGCCCCTCAAAGGCAGTGGGCTGCTATCTTGTGGCTATCTTTCACTGGTAAGGGTAGAGAAAGGCTCCTTACTGTCAGAGAAAGTGAGGCTAATAATTACAACGTTTTGAAGGATGCACTCTTAGATGGATTTGGCTTAACCACTGAACAATACAGGATAAAGTTCAGAGATACCAGAAAAGAATCCTCTCAAGACTGGACAGACTTTGTAGACTGTTTAGTAAAGGCATTGGAGGGTTGGTTACATGGCAGTAAGGTGACTGACTATGAAAGCCTGTATAATCTAATCCTGAGAGAGCATATATTGAGTAATTGTGTGTCTGATTTGTTGCACCAGTACTTGGTAGACTCAGATCTGACCTCTCCCCAAGAATTGGGAAGGAAGGCAGACAAATGGGACGGAACAAGAGTGAACAGAAAGGTTCATACAGGGTGTGACAAGGATGGCAAGAAGAAGGATGGTAAGTCTTCTGACAAGGGTGGGGACAAAGATACAAAACATTCTGAGTCTTCACTGGGCCCACAAAAACCCTCTGGGGGTGGTGGGTCCAAATCCTCTTCCCACAATCAAAAGAAGCCATGGTGTTATTTATGTAAAAGTAAAGGCCATTGGGAAAGTGACTCCACTTGTCCAAATAAAAACACCAAGGCTCCCACTACCACAACCCCAACTGCAACCTCTAGTGCCCCTAGTAATAGCAGTGGTGGTGGGAAGACTACTACGAATAGCCAATCAAAGGGTGTAGCTAGGCTCACCATTGGTAGTGTAGTTGGGGTTGGTCTTGTTAGGGAGACCACAGAGGCTGTTTTAGTCTCTGATGGTGGTATTGACTTTGCCACCTTGGTTGCTTGTCCCCTTAACATGGGTAAGTACAAGCAACTTCCCCTAATAAATGGTGTTGAGGTTGAGGCTTACAGGGATACAGGAGCCAGTGTCACTATGGTGATTGAGAAACTGGTTCACCCTGATCAACACCTACTTGGTCAGCAGTACCAAGTGACTGATGCTCATAACAACACTCTAAGCCACCCCATGGCTGTTGTGAATTTCAACTGGAGGGGGTGGTTACTGGTCCAAAGAAAGTTGTGGTAGCCACTGATTTACCTGTAGATTGCTTACTAGGCAATTATTTGGAGACATCAGCTTGGGCTGAAGTGGAGTTGGAGGCTCATGCAGCAATGCTGGGCATTCCTGGGCATATCTTTGCTTTGACAAGGGCTCAGGCCAAGAAGCAAAGAGGACAGGGAAACTTGGATGCTGGAACAATGGACCAAGTGCTCCCAAAAGCTAGGGGTAGAAAGGGTAAATTCTTGCCCACTATCCCTCCCTCTCCAGAAGATTCCCCTTTTGAGGAAGAGGAATACTCTCCCTGTGCAGACCCTACACCAGATGAGCTGGCAGCAGACACTGCTGAGCTTTTGGGTGCAGGGGGGCCTGTTAGGGAAGAACTGAGTATGACACAGCAGACCTGTCCCACACTAGAGGGGTTGAGACAGCAAGCTGTCAAACAGCAGAATGGGGATGTCACTGATAGCCATAAGGTGTATTGGGAAGACAACCTCCTGTATACTGAGTCAAGGGACCTTAAACCTGGAGCTGCCAGGAGATTGGTCATCCCTTTGCAGTATAGGGAGTTTCTTCTAACCTTGGCGCATGACATTCCTTTGGCTGGGCATTTGGGCCAGAGCAAAACCTGGGACAGACTTGTTCCATTGTTTCACTGGCCTCACATGTCAGAAGACACAACAGAGTTTTGTCGCTTTTGTGTGACCGGCCAAGCCAGTGACAAGACTGGTGGCACACCAAATGCCCCCTTAATTCCACTTCCTGTTGTTGGGGTACCCTTTGAAACGGTAGGGGTTGACATAGTTGGCCCCCTTGACCCTCCAACAGCTTCAGGCAATAGGTTTATCCTTGTGGTAGTGGACCATGCCACTAGGTATCCTGAAGCAATTCCCTTAAGGATCACTACAGCTCCTGCAGTGGCAAATGCCCTCCTGAGAATCTTTTCCAGGATGGTCTTCCCTAAGGAAGTGGTGTCAGACAGAGGTAGTAACTTCATGTCTGCATACCTCAAAGCTATGTGGAAGGAGTGTGGTGTAACTTATAAGTTCACTACTCCTTATCATCCATAGACAAATGGTCTGGTTGAGAGGTTTCATAAAACTCTCAAAGGTATGATTATGGGACTCCCTGAAAAACTCAGAAGGAGATGGGATGTCCTGTTGCCATGCCTCCTTTTTGCTTACACGGAGGTACCCCAAAAAGGAGTGGGATTTAGCCCCTTTGAATTCCTCTGTGGGCACCCTGTGAGAGGTCCCCTTGCACTCGTGAAGAAGGGTTGGGAACAACCTTTAAAAGCTCCAAAGCAAGACATTGTGGACTATGTACTTGGCCTACGATCCAGATGGCTGAGTACATGAAAAAGGCCAGTAAAAACCTTTAGGTCAGCCAAGAGCTCCAAAAGCAATGGCATGACCAGAAGGCTGTCCTGACCCAGTACCACCCAGGACAGAAGGTGTGGGTATTGGAGCCTGTGGCCCCAAGAGCACTCCAAGACAAATGGAGTGGACCCCATCTCATTGTTGAGGAAAAGGGTGAGGTTACCTACTTGGTAGACCTGGGCACTGCCTGGAGTCCCCTTAGAGTGCTCCATGTCAATCGCCTAAAACCCTACTATGACAGGGCTGACTTAACCCTGCTCATGGCAACTGATGAGGGACAGGAAGAAGAGAGTGACCCTCTCCCTGATCTCTTCTCCACCACTGAAGCTGATGGCTTAGTGGAGGGAATAGTGCTTGCAGATTGCCTTACTGCTGAGCAGAAGGACAACTGTGTAAATCTCCTGAGCCAATTTTCTGAACTCTTCTCACTAATACCAGGTATCACTACTTGGTGTGAGCACATAATCAACACTGGAGACAGTTTACCTGTCAAAAGTAAGATTTATAGGCAGTCTGACCATGTCAGAGATTGCATAAAACAAGAGGTACAGAAAATGCTGGACTTAGGGGTGATTGAGCCTTCAGAAAGCCCATGGGCTAGCCCAGTGGTGCTTGTCCCAAAACTTCACAGTAAAGACGGTAAAAGAGAAATGAGGTTTTGTGTTGACTACAGAGGTCTCAATCAAGTAACCAAAACTGATGCTCACCCTATACCTAGGGCAGATGAGCTAATAGATATACTGGCTTCTGCCAAGTATCTAAGCACTTTTGATTTAATTGCAGGGTATTGGCAGATTAAATTATGAGAAGATGCTAAACCTAAAACTGCATTTTCCACCATTGGAGGGCCCTATCAGTTCACATTGATGCCCTTTGGTTTGAAGAATGCACCTGCCACTTTTCAAATGTTGGAGAACACAATCCTGCAAGGTTTGGAAGCTTTTAGTGCAGCATATCTAGATGATATAGCTGTCTTTAGCTCAACCTGGGATGAGCACCTGGTCTACCTGTGGAAAGTTTTTGAGGCCCTGCAAAAGGCAGGCCTCACTATCAAGGCTTAAAAGTGCCAGATAGGGCAGGGAAAAGTGGTTTATCTGGGCCACCTGGTAGATAGGGAACAGATTGCACCACAGCAGGGGAAGATCCAGACCATTATGGAATGGGATCCCCTTACAACTCAAACCCAAGTGAGAGCCTTCCTAGGCCTCACAGGGTACTACAGGAGGTTCATAAAGAACTATGGCTCCATTTCAGCTCCTCTTAATGACCTCACTAGTAAGAAGATGCCTAAAAAGGAATTGTGGACAGCTAGCTGTGAAAAGGCTTTTGATGAGCTCAAACAGTCCATGTGCTCTGCACCTGTCCTAGAAACCCCTTGCTATTCCAAGAAGTTCATAGTCCAGACTGATGCTTCTGAATTAGGAGTTGGGGCAGTGCTATCACAGCTTAACACTGAGGGCCAGGATAAACCTGTTGCTTTCATCAGGAAGAGGTTGACCCCTAGAGGAAAGCATTGGTGCCATAGAGAGGGAGGCCTTTGCTGTGGTCTGGGCACTGTAAAAGTTGAGACCATACCTGTTTGGTACTCACTTCATTGTTCAGACAGACCACAAACCTCTTTTATGGCTTAAACAAATGAAAGGTGAAAACCCTAAATTGTTGAGGTGGTCCATATCCCTACAGGGAATGGACTATACAGTGGAACATAGACCTGGGAGTACCCACTCCAATGCAGATGGACTCTCCAGATATTTCCACTTAGAAAATGAAGACTCATCTGGGCAAGGTTAGTCTTATTGTCCCTGGTATTGTGTAGGAAAGTACCATCTTGCCTGGCATGTTACCCCCATTTTTACTTGTGTGTCAGCTTGTTTTTGCCTGTCTCACTGGGATCCTGCTAGCCAGGACCCCAGTTCTCATAGTTTGTGGCCTGAATGTGTTCCCTGTGTGGTGCCTAACTGTGTCACTGAGGCTCTGCTAACCAGAACCTCAGTGCTTATGCTCTCCCTGCCTTTAAAATTGTCACTGCAGGCTGGTGACCATTTTACTAATTCTGATTTGCACACTGGAACACTCTTATAATTCCCTAGTATATGGTACCTAGATACCCAGGGTATTGGGGTTCCAGGAGATCCCTATGGGCTGCAGCATTTCTTTTGCCACCCATAGGGAGCTCAGACAATTTTTACACAGGACTGCCACTGCAGCCGAGTGAAATAACGGCCACGTTATTTCACAGCCATTTTACACTGCACTTAAGTAACTTATAAGTCACCTATATGTCTAACCCTCACTTAGTGAAGGTTAGGTGCAAAGTTACTTAGTGTTAGGGCACCCTGGCACTAGACAAGGTGCCCCCACATTGTTCAGGGCAATTTCCCCGGACTTTGTGAGTGCGGGGATGCCATTACACGTGTGCACTACATATAGGTAGCTTCACAATGGTAACTCCGAATATGGCCATGTAACATGCTAAGATCATGGAATTGTACCCCCATGCCAAATCTGGTATGGGGTGCCAATCCCATGCATCCACGGGGATGCAGCATGGACCCTGGGTACTGCCAAACTAGTTCTCTGGGGTTTTCACTGCAGCTACCGCTGCTGCCAACCCACAGACAGGCTTCTGTTGTCCTGGGGTCTTGGGCAGCCCAGTCCCAGGAAGGCAGAACAAAGGTTTTTCTCGGAGAGAGGGTGTTACACCCTCTCCCTTTGGAAATAGGTGTTAAGGGCTGGGGAGGAGTAGCCTCCCCCAGCCTCTGGAAATGCTTTGAAGACTTGCATAAGCCAGTCTACACCGGTTCAGGGATCCCCCAGCCCTTGCTCTGGTGCGAAACTGGACAAAGGAAAGGGGAGTGACCACTCCCCTGTCCATCACCATCCCACGGGTGGTGCCCAGAGCTCCTCCAGTGTGTCCCAGACCTCTGCCATCCTGACTGCAGAGGTGTGAGAGCACAATGGAGGCCTCTGAGTGGCCAGCGCCAGCAGGCGACGTCAGAGACCCCTCCTGATAGGTGCTTACCTGGTTAGGTGGCCAATCCTCCTCTGAGGGCTATTTAGGGTCTCTCCTGTGGGTTTCTCTTCAGATAATGAATGCAAGAGCTCACCAGAGTTCCTCTGCATCTCCCTCTTCGACTTCTGCCAAGGATCGACCGCTGACTGCTCCAGGACGCCTGCAAAACCGCAACAAAGTAGCAAGAAGACTACCAGCAACATTGTAGCGCCTAATCCTGCTGGCTTTCTCGACTGTTTCCTGGTGGTGCATGCTCTGAGGGCTGTCTGCCTTCACCCTGCACTGGAAGCCAAGAAGAAATCTCCAGTGGGTCAACTGAATCTTCCCCCTGCTAACGCAGGCACCAAACTTCTGCCTCACCGGTCCTCTGGGTCCCCTTTCCTCTTGACGAGCGTGGTCCCTGGAACACAGGAGCTGGATCCAAGTGACCCCGACAGTCCAGTGGTCCTTCTGTCCAAATTTGGTGGAGGTAAGTCCTTGCCTCCCCACGTCAGACAGTAATACTGTGTACTGCGTGAACTGCAGCTGCTAGGGCTTCTGTGCACCTTTGCAAGAAATCCTTAGTGCACAGCATAGCCCAGGTCCCCAGCACTCCGTCCTGCATTGCTCAACTTGCTGAGTTGACCACTGACTTCGTGGGACCCTCCTTTGTAGTGTTGAGACGACCACTGTGCTCAGATTTCTTGAACGCCTGTTCAAGTACTTCTGCGGGTGCTGCCTGCTTCTGCATGGGCTCTCTGTGCTGCCGAGCACCTCCTCTGTCTCCTCCTCCAAGGGGCTACCTCGTGGTCCTTCCTGGGCCCAGGCAGCACCCATTTTCTTCAACTGCAACCTTTGCAGCTAGCAAGGCTTGTTTGTGGTCTTTCTGTGTGGAAACAACTCTGCATCCTCCAGCACGCCGTGGGACATCTTCTGTGCAAAGGAGAAGTTCCTCACATCTTCCGTTGTTGCAGAATCTTCAGCTTCTTCCACCCAGAGGCAGCCCTTTTGCACCTTCATCGGGGGTTTAGTGGGCTCCTTCCCCCACCTGGACACCTTCGTGACTCTCGGACTTGGTCCCTTCCTTTCAGTGCTTTGCAGTCAGTTGTTGTCTTTGCAGAATCTCCTATCATGACTTTAGTGTGTTTCTGGGGAGGTAGGGTAACTTTACTCCTACTTTCCAGGGTCTTGGGGTGGGGTATCTTGGACACCCTTAGTGTTTTCTTACACTTCCAGCGACCCTCTACACACTACACTAGGCCTGTAGGAATGGTCCCTAAGTGGTTCACATTCCACTTTCTTAGTATATGGTTTGTGTTGCCCCTAGGCCTATTGCATCCTATTGTATTCTACAGTGTTTGCACTACTTTTCTAACTGTTAGTTACCTGATTTTGGTTTGTGTGTATATTTTGTGTATTTTACTTACCTCTTAAGGTAGTATATCCTCTGAGATATTTTTGGCACATTGTCACTAAAATAAAGTACCTTTATTTTTAGTAACTCATTGTGAAACTTATGATATAGTGCTATATGATATAAGTGGTATAGTAGGAGCTTTGCATGTCTCCTAATTCAGCCTAAGATGCTCTGATATAGCTACCTCTATCAGCCTAAGCTGCTAGAACACTACTAATCTACTAATAAGGGATAACTGGACCTGTCACAAGGTGTAAGTACCATCAGGTACCCACTATAAGCCAGGCCAGCCTCCTACACGCCGGAACTCCACAGCGTAGCTTCAGCGCTCATCGGAACTGATGCAGGACTTTGATTGCACAATGCATCCTCGACAACAGCCTTTGCATCAGAAGCCCCGTCGCAGAATCCTCACCGCTCACACAACAGGACCTCGCACTGCAACCTTGCAGCATCTCTGAACCAACAAATTGCCACGGCTGCAGAATGCTTCTTCGACGCTGATCCATGCAACGCTCCACAACTAGATTTCAAGGTACTTTGGTACAGCAGGCCCAACTGTGTCCCTGTAGCCGGTCCGCGCTCCATCGTGGTCCCCCTAAATTTTTGAATTTGTCCCAGATATCCCCAATTGTGCTTTTTTTTTTTTTTTTTTTTGCTCCTTAGCCTAGTTTTACTTAAAACTTTGAAATTCAATATCTCCTGTTCTACTCTTTGGATTTTTGTCATTCTAGTCATGTTTCATTTATTCAGTTCAGATCTATTTTTCCTAACCTGGTGTGGAATTGTTTTCTGTGGTGGCTTCACTGCTCTATTGTTTGAGGTGCTGCACAAATACTTTATACATTGCCTCTAAGTTAAGCCTGACTTCTCTGTGCCAAGCTACCAGAGGGTAACCATAGGTTAATTTAGGGTTTTTGCATGCCTTGCCCTGACTAGGACTGACTAGGGCTTACACCCCAGTCAACCAACAGCCCAATTTCTAGCAGCAGGAAAACATATGGGGTTAAGGCTAAGGTTAAGAGTGTAAGTATTTAGTTACATGTGAAGAATGGTGAAGTGTCATGTGAGTTATGAACCCTCTTGGCTCCTGAAGGACTCCGTAGAACTCTGATGTAAGTCTTAGAATGTGGTGAAGTGAATGCAAGTTTAGGATGTCGAGTTTGCGGTCAGATGCTACAACTGATGACAAGATAGGGAATAAGTAATCCGAAGATCGGCAGTGTGCCTCCATTGAGATGTAGAGTAAACATTTGGCGTGTGTGGAGTCAAAGCGCAGCACAAGCTCATGTGAAGCATGTACAGATAATGAAAGCTTCGCTGAGAATTCCACACATCGTTGGGCGAGAACCTGCTGTCAAGTCCATAAAGATAGGTACTGCGCTACTACGCAAAGTAAAGCTATACAGTGTATGCAGTAATAACACTAAATGAGACTACAAACAGATACATACAAGAAACGCTGAAACTATCATAGTCAAATGCGAGTAGGATACATAAAAGCGCTAGCTGACAGAGAATTGACATTAAAGCTAACTGTTGTTACACTAATCGAAGCCCCAAAAGAAGAGCTCTACGCAGCGGGCGAGGAAATCCAAGAAGAAGCACGGGGCTGTGCTTACTGAGCTGTCCAATACCATAAGTGGCATACCATCAAAGCTGCCAGGTGGCGGCTCAGGACAGCTCCAGAGTTCTCCAGAAAAGTGAAGAACTACCATGGAGACCAAGCTAGAGGTCACAGTTCCACAGGCTGTGCAAGATGACCCAGAGGCCATAACGTCACAGGACCTTAGAGATCGCATGAAAGAAGCGGGTCCTACTGGACAGCAGACAGTATTGATGAAGAACTACATTTTCAGTATCAGACAATACTATAAACAGTTATAAAGCTGCCGCCTTTCTAAAACCACCACCATTCAATACCAATAAAAAGTAGAATATTGGCAACAGATGGACTGCTTGGATAGAGACATTTGATGAAACAGATAACAAAAAGATTGTCAAATAACTTAAAAATCCTGCTGGTAAAGGTGTAAAAGAAGTCATAAAGAAAATGACGCAAACAAATTAAAGAAGCCTTGATCAAATGTAGATTACGAAAGGTAATTTTTCAGTCAAGAATGACAGAGAGTTGGTGAAACCCTAGACAAATTTGTTGAGAGACTGGATACAGTCATCAAACATTGTAGATTTAGTGACGAGTAAACAATACCTCTCCGAGTTATTGATGGATGCTTGCCAGATTCATTCAGACAAAGAATGCTGAGATAAACTCTTAGGGCATGATTTATGTTTTGGCGGAAGTATATAATATAATATATATAATATAGTGGGATTTAGATTTTGGGGGATGGGATGTCCATCTCTATTGTGATGGAGTAATCCCTCTGCCAATATCTAAAGCAGGTCCTTGGTCTGGAGCAAGGTCTCATGGCTGCCAGAGCTGAAGAGCTGCTAACTGGAGGCTGGAGGTCTCCAAAGTGAGTCAGTCATGAGCATAAAAAGTAGGCAGAAGCACAAAGCTAAAGGACAGAAGGTGATGCCTCTACGGAAAAAGAAGTTCAATCTAATCAACCAATCAATCATGGATTTGTAGAGCGCAGCTAATCACCCTGAAGGTGCTGTTTGTGGGTGTGCCGCTCAGTCGAAGAGCCAGGTCTTGAGGTCCTTGCTGAACTGCTTCAGTGATGCGGTCTGCCTGAGCATGAGAGGTAGTGCGTTCCATGTCCGGACTACTAGGTAGGAGAAGGATCTTCCTCCTGCTGTACTTTTCCGGATCTTGGGGACGGCTGCAAGGGCATGCTTGAAGGAATGGAGATATCTGTTGGGTACGTGGAAGGTGAGGCGGTGGTTGAGGTAACCGGGCCTATGTGCATTGCCTTGTAAGTGTGAATCAGAAGTTTGTATGTGATGCGTTTGTAGACTGGGAGCCAGTGTAGGTCTCTGAGGTGGGAGGAGATGCGGCTGGGTCAGGGGATGCCCAGCATGAGTCTGGCTGCTGCATTCTAGACTCTTTGTGGTCTTGATTTAAGTTTCTTGGTGATGCCGACTTAGAGTGTGATGCCGTAGTCCAGTTTGCTCGATATGAGTTCGTGGGTGACTGTCTTCCTTGTGTCAGGGGGAATCCATTTGAAAATCTTCCACAGGAGTTGTAGGGAGTGGAAGCATGACAAAGAGACGGCATTGAGGATAGAGAGGAGTCCAGGATGATGCTCAGGTTGTGTGCATAGTCAGTGCGGGCAGGGGCGTTACCCAGACTGGTGTGCCACCTGGAGTCATTCCAGGCAGAAGGGGTGGAGCTGATCACAAGGATCTCTGTCTTTTCCGAGCTGAGCTTGAGGCAGCTTGCCTCCATCCAGGCGACGACTGCTCTCATCCCGTTGTGGAAATTCCTCTTGGCTTGAGCAGAGCCCTGGGACAGGGAGAGGATCAATTGGGTGTCGTCGGCATAGGAGACTATGTTTAGCTCGTTTTGTTTGGTGATCTTGGCAAGCAGGGCCATGTAGACGTTGAAAAGCGTTGGGCTGAGTGAGGATCGTTGGGGCACTCCGCAGGAAATGTCTTTAGGTTCCAACGTGCACAGTGGTAGTCTGACCATCTGCATTCTTCCGGTGAGGAAGGAGCTGATCCAGTTCAGAGCTTTGTCTTGGATGATGGCGTCATGCAGTCTGTTGCAAAGGGTGGACTGGGAGATGTTGTCAAATGCAGCGGAAAGGTCGAGGAGGATGAGTGCGGCCGTGCCTCCACGTTCCAGTATGATGTGTATGTCGTTGGTGGCTGTTAGGAGTGCAGTTTCGGTGCTGTGGTTTCTTCTGAATACGGACTAGGATGGGTCTAGGATACAGTGTGCCTTGAGGAATTTGGTGAGTTGCTGGTTGACGGCTTTCTCCATTACCTTGGCTGGGAAAGGGAGCAGAGATGTGGGTCTGTAGTTCTTCAGCTCTCGAGTAGTGGGCTGATTTCAGTGTGTTTCCAGTCTGAGGAGAATGTGATGTCTTGGAGGATCGGTTGATGGTTTGGCAGAACCCTGGCGCTGTGGTGGGGCAGGTCAGGTTGAGGATGTGATGAGGGCATGGATCCGAGGGTGCTCCGGAGTTGATGGAGGTCATCAGTCTTTTGGGTATCCTCTATGGTGACGGGGGCCAGAAGATAAGTATCTGGTAAGGTGCTTGGTCCGTGGTGTTCAGCAGTGCTGGCGCCTTTGTAGATGTCCTGGAACTTACAGTGAAAGAAGGTGAGAAGGTCGTTGCAGAGGTCTTGGGAGGGAGGGATGGATGAGGTGTCTGCCCCGGGGTTCGTGAACTCTTTCACGATGGCGAAGAGCTGTTGTGAGTGCTGGTGTTGAGGCATGCTCGAAGGCCACCAGGAGTCATTCCAGGCAGAAGGGGTGGAGCCAATCACAATAATCTCTGTTGTCTCTGAGCTAAGCTTCAGGCAGCTGGCCTCCATCCTGCTTTTTTGTAGGCTGTGCAACCTTCAGTTGATTTGGTGATCCTCCATTTACGTTCCAGTTGTCTGCAGAACCGCTTGGATTCCTGTAGGTCTGTCATAAACCACTTGGGTGTTTTGCTTTGTCGATTCCCTGCTGTTTTCCTTAGGAGGGCTATGTTTTCAGTGGAGTTTGAGAGCCAGTGGTGTAGGTTGCTTGCGGCTTCATTTGCATCCGCTGCCTCTGGTGGGAGGGAGAGGTTGAAAGCGTTGGTAAGCTGTGCTTCCATGACTTTGCCCCAGTGTCTGCCAGGGAGACTGGGGTGTAGTGGCATGAGGTGCTCTTTGTGTAGGTAAAGTGGATGCACTTGTTGTCGGTCCAATGGTGTTGAAAGGTGTGGGAGATGGTGATGTTGTCCCCTGCAGAGGAAACGGGGTAAAGAATGTGTCCGGCTCTGTGGGTGAGGGCGGTGACGAGTTGTTTGAGGCCGAGAGTTGTGAGGTTGTCAAGGAGGTTTGAGGTGTTGGGGTCATCGTGGTATCAAGGTAGAAGTTGTGGTCACTGAGTAGGATGTAGTCGGAGGAGGTAAGCACTTGGGGGGTGACGAGGTCAGCAATGTCTTTGCAGAACTGGGGTCGGATGCGGGTGGCCTGGAAAAGAGGGTGCCACATAGGGAGGTGTTTGGGTTGGTCTGGACCTGGAAATGTAGGTGCTCGTGAGTTGACTGAGACTGCAACTCGATGGCAGTAGTCAGGCAGAGGTTTTTCTTATAGATTACGGCAATGCCTCCTCCAGGCTGTTTGGCTCTGTCCTTGTGGAAGATTTTGTGGCTGTCCGGGATGGCTGTGGCGATGTCTGGGGCAGTGGTGGGGGTGAAGAAGGTGCAATCTGGGGCTGTTGAGTTGAGAGGTCCCAGACTTCTACTGCATGCTTGATGAGGGAGTGTGTTGAGGAGTATGTACTTGAGGTGGCTGTCCGAGCTCTGTGCGGGATCATGGGCTGGTCGTTGGAGGGTGCTGGATCAGATGCGACAAGAAAAAGGTCCATGGGTATGCCTGGGGTCGGCTTGCTGGCAGACTGATGATCTTCCCAGGTTGAAGGCGCATTGAGTGCTGGCGTTGAACTAGTGGAAGAGGTGAGAACCAGGGTCTGTGTTGCTGGGCGCAGTCCAGGCACCATAGGGTGCAAACAGACTTGCCTTTGGTGCGCCCTCAGCGTGGCAGCGGCGCAGCCGCCATTAAGAAGGGGAGGGAGGCAGGGGGTCTGGTCAGCTGAAGGCTGGAGGGTGTTAAAAGTGCTTCGCGGGTGGGGGAGGAGAACGGGACCGCAGGGGCAGCAGCGGCACGGGGAAAAAACGCAAGAAGGAGAAAAAAAGACAAAAATAAACAGAAGTGAAAAATAGAAGTAAAGGCAAAAGTAAAAGGCAGGAGTAAAGAGGGACAGAAGATACTACCTTGCAGATGGCCACTAGGATACCAGGGATGAGGCACAGGCAGGAGCCTGTGGGTGGAGGTGGGCCTCGAACTGAGAGTCAAGCTAGCTCTCAGTTTGTCCCAAGCAGAGGCAGCAGCAGGAGGAGCTGCACTGAGGAGGGCAATAGACGCTGACTAGGAGGTCAGAGAAGTCGCCCTCTCACAGCGCTGGGGCCACCATTATAGAAGGGGAGGGAAGAGGGGGGGTCCGGTCAGCTGGGAGGCGGAAGGGTGGGAAAAACACTTCACAGGGGGTTGGAGTGGGTCGCAGGGGCAGCAGTGGCGTGGGAAAAAACACAAGAGGGAGAAAATGAAAAAGAGACAGTAGCAAACAGAAGTTCAAAATAGAATCTAAGTGGAGGTTAGTGGCCTATTACTAAGTGTAGGTACTTACCTGCCCTTACTAATAACCCATTTTCCAACATTTTTGGTGCGCAGTGGTGGGATCCTGTACTTGTGTTCGGTATCACATTACAGTTTTAAGTAAACAAATTAAAAAACTTTTAAATTGTCCTAGTGCAAAAATTGTTTTACATTTTTAATTTGGATTAATTTCAATTATTGAATTTTTGTGATTTTTCTAAATTCTCGTTCCCAATTTTTGCAAAACATTTTTGTTGACACAAAACTAGGGAACCATGGAGCTTGATCTGGTTAGCCTACCCACACTAACAGTAGTCCAGCTTAGGGGGGTTCTGTACTGCAAGGGGGTTGCCTGCAACCACTGACCTCAGGAAGCATGTCTTGATTAAATCCCTGACAGCACGGGCTGAGGCCCAAGAATTAGGCCCAGAGGAAGCTCCAGAGGAGGAAGAAGCAACGGAGGATGCTAGCTCCAACCACTCAGGTGAGGGAGGGCATCTGAGTCCTGAAGACCGGTCCTCACTACACATAGTCACTAGGGTCATACCCAAAGCTAGTTGGGGGAAGGTGGTCCCTTCAGGAGGAGAGAACCTGTCCCTCAGGGAAAGAGAGTTGGAGTCCCAGCTTGCATTTATAGCTTTGGAGGCAGAGAAGCTGGCCCTAGAAAAGAAAAAGTGGGCAAAGAAAGAGAAAAAAGATGGTGGCAGCGACAGAGAAGCTGAGGTATCCAAGGGTGGTTTTTTTTGCCCCAGATTACCCAAGGGGGTGGTTCCTGCCTATGTAGAGGGGGATGATATAGACAAGTGGTTGGAGGCCTTTGAGAGGGCCCTCCAAATGAGAAGGGTTAGGCCTCAACACTGGGGTTCACTTTTATGGGAGTTGGTCCCCAACTCAGGGAGAGATATGCTTCTGACCTTAAGTGGGGAGGAGGCAGATTCATACCCTAGTATGAAGAGGTGCTTAACCAAGAAGTTTGGTCTGACCCCAGAGCAGTATAGGATGAAGTTCAGGGACACCCAGAAGGTCAGTACCCAGTCTTGGGTTGACTTTGTACATACCTCACTTAAGGCACTAGAGGGCTGGATTCATTGCAACAAAGTAAATACTTATGAGGGGTTATACAATCTGATCATGAGAGAGCACATCTTGACCAATTGTATCCAAGAAAGGTTACGCCAGCATCTAGTGGACTCTAAGCTGACCAACTCTAGAGAGCTGGGGGAAGCAGCTGATGAGTGGTTGAGAACCAGGGTGGTTGTCAAGTCCCAGGGGGGAGACTCGAGGAAGGGGGGGTCAGGTCCCCAAAAACCTAAGGAGGGAAGTGGTAAGCCTACCACAGAGACTCCCTCTGTACCCCAGAACCCTAAGAAGGAGGAGAGTAAATCCCACTCCCACTCTGACAAGCAGAGACAGGGAGACCCAGGGTTAAAAAAGCTCTTGGACAGTAAGTAAGAGGAGATGCAGCCTGTCCAAAGAAGGTGGTTAGCACTGGGCTGTCCAGTGTAGCCATGGAGGAGGACTCCTCAGATGATGAAGTCCTCCTAGCATTGGGCTGGGAGACAGGACCAGATGGTAAGCTGGTGATCCCTGAGGGTGGGAGTAGGCACGTCCACTCCATTCACGTGAATGGGATCCCTACCACTGGCCTACCACTATAGTGAGTGACCGGTTAGTGACCCCAAACATGTATGTCCCAGGAGAGACCAGGAAAGTCAGGATAGCCACAGGGGAGGTCACCTCCAAACCTGTAGCCATAGTGCCCCTAGAGAGGGAGAGTATCCTTGGCTGGTTTAGGGTGGTAGTCAATGCTGAACTCCCCCTAGATTGTATCCTGGGCAATGACCTCCCAGAGGTGAGTCTGGTCCCAGATGGGGCGGTCGCCCAGGGCAACCCCAAACCCAAAGTCTTGGGGAGCAAGTCCTTACAATTAGGAGACAGGGGTCCCCAAGAAAAGGAAATAAGAAAAGGAAGGTTCAGCCACTCTTAAAGAGAGTTCCAGGGAGAGAAAGACCTTCTGCCCCAGTAGGGGGGGGAGGGCCCAGAGTTGGCACTGGTGAGGCCTCACTGACCCCAAGGAAGTCCTGAGTAGTCAGGCAGCTGTTCAGATTCAGGGTGTTGCCCCTGCACTGACAGAAGGGAGAGTGGAAGGAGGGTGTCTGCCACAGGAGGTGGTAGCCTCCCACTCTAGACATCAAGAGGGGTGCCAGGACCCCACAGTTGCCCTAAAGCAGCTCAGCCACCTGTCAGTGGAGAGCTTAGGGTGTGGTTCTGGGGGCTGACAGCTTTCAGTAGCCTCTGCTGGGTGCTAGCCTTCCTGGCAGCACTGCACGTGGCCTGGGAGGCAGACCCCAGGGCCAAAAGCAAAGTAGGGCCCCTGACCTTGTTGGTCATGGTGGGGTTGCTCAAGTGTTGGGTGACCTCTTTGGGTAAGCTAGGTGTTGCCCTAGCAATGTTAGAAGTAGGGGAGGTGGGCACCTCACTACCCAAGTTGGCAGAGAGAGGAGGAAGGCCCCCCTAGAGGGAAGTTTCAGTTTGACATGAGTCCTTTCACTGTTGGGATGGATTCACTATCCAGAGGGAGTGACCATGGCAGAAGGATGTAAGGCAGAGTAGGCCCTGCAAAGGGACAGTCTGTTCTCTTCACTGTCTTCCTCGCCTGCAAAGCCAGGAAGACTCTCCCAGGGGTGGGCTGAGTCTCCTGGGCGTGTGGGCTGGGGAGGGCTTGTGTGAGAGATCAGGGCTGATTTCAGAGGCCCTCTAACTTTTTGCCCCCATTGTCCACTTGTTGCTGGTGTTTTCCTGACTCTGATGGTGCCCTGGGTACTGCTAACCAGTCCTAGGGCCTGTGCTCTGTGTAAAATCTGTATGCAAATTAGGCTAATTATAATTGGCTAAGTCAACCTACCTATAAATCCCTAGTATATGGTAAGGCATGTAGGCTTAGGGACCCCAGCATAGGTGCACTGCTGAGGTGCCCAGTGTCATTTTAAAGGCAGGCCTGCCTTGCTGGCTGCTTTTAAACTAAAGTTATATGCAAATTTGACTTTGGAATTAAAAGTAGTTCCAAAGTCTTAAACTACCTTATAATTACATATAAGTCACCCCTAAGGTGTGCCCTATGTACCCCTAGGGCTGGGTGCCATGTAACTATAAGCAGGGACCTTATAAAAAATAGTTTTATAAGCCCTGGTGAGGTAAAACAGCCAACTTTGTTTTTCCCTCATTGTAGTGAATGGCCTCCATAGGCTAGAATGGGGAGACTTTATTTTAATTTTAAAAGTCCCCTTAAGTAACAGACACCAGAAGTTTGGTATCAAATTAATTGTTATAATCAATCCCACAACTTCCCGTTGTGGGATTTAATATAACTTGTTCAGGTAAATAGTTTTAAACTTTACCTGAAAAGTTGCCAACTTCAGCCCTGCAGTGTTTTTGCTGCTTTGCTCTGATTGGCCAGCCTCTGGCAGCCTATCCAGGCTGCCTTGATGAGGTGTGAAGTGGCCTGGCTGCACACAAAGAGATGTGCCTATGGGAGGAGATCTCCCCTCAGCAGATGGTGAGGCAGGAAGGGGGAGGGCTGCCAAACTGGTCTTCAAAGGAATAGAAGGACATTTGGAGCAACCAGCAACACCCCCACATCCTGCAACCCAGACAATTAGGTGCCCCCTTGATTAGATTAGGAGAAGGCAGGAGAGGGGTGTGTTTAGGATTTTTAGCCACACCAGTGGGTGGGCTCAGCCAGATGTAACCTCCAAAAATCACTTTCACCCATGATGGATTTTTGAGGAATGTTGCTCCCTGGGATTGATTTTTGCCACACTTCCCAGGAAGTGGTCATCACAGGAGGAAGGACCCTGCACCTGATTGGAGAACCAGGACCCCACTGTTTTTCACCCAGGAGCAAGGAGCAAACTGGCAGACCTGCACCCACACCTCAGTTCCCTACCAGATCCCTACCGGGAAGAACTACAGAAGAAGAAGGACTGCTCTGCTGGACCCCTGGCCTGCACCTGGACCCTGCACTCTGAAGGACTACACCAGCTGCACACTTGGGCTTCACCACAAGAAGGACTTTGCCTGGCTTCAACTGGTTCAAGGAGGGACTCCCTGTTTGCTACATGTGAAAACTTGCTAACCAGAGCCCCCTGCACCAACTCCTGAAGAAACCAACCAGCTGACCACTGCCCAGTGGCCAAAAAGGAGTTTGCGCCAGGTGCATTCTGGGAGTTGTAGTCCACACCTCCAAGGAGCATTTCAGAGGTTCTGGAACCTTGGGGTGAGCTGTGGACCTCAAAAGAACCTTAAAAGAACATCTGGAAGAAGATCCAGAAGTTTGGAGATCTTTTTGAAAAAAGCTCCATAAAGGGAGCGACCCGCCGCAGCAACTCTAGCCGGCATGCCTCAACTGTGACCCGGCCTTAGTTGCAGGTTCGTCTCGGTGAAGAAAATCTCTAAAAAAGAGACTAAGTCTGAACGTAGGAAGTTGACCGGGACCTCCCAGTCAGCATATCCGAGGAGGGCTCCAAGGACATCAGATCAAGATCCAGGTTTGCCCGGGTCGAAAGATTCTCACCTCGAAAAAACGACTAAGTCGAAGGTAAAAATCTCCACCGAGGGCTCCGCGACGCTTATCCGAAGAAGAGCTCCAGGAGGTCGGATTGGACTGGCAGGTTCGCCCGCTGAAGAAAATCTTCAGAAAAACGACAAAGTCCTAAGATAAACTTTTGAACGAGGCCTCCCACGGGCTGTAGCCGAGCCGGGCTCCATCGCGGTCGGCCTTAAACTTTGACTTTGCCCCGGTCGAGGTGCGACCAGATGACCAGATTGACGCTTTTTGTTTCTAGGCGCTATAAAACAATAATTCTTTAAAAATGCATATCTCTGGTTCCCCTTATCTGATTTTATTTGTTTTTGTGTCATTTTAAAGATAGAAATATAATCTATTTATATGAATTGTTTTTGGATTTTTAAACTGTTTCCTGTGTTTTATTTAATTACTGTTTTGTGATATTTGAATGCTTTACACTCTGTCTCCTAAGTTAAGCCTTGTCGCTCGTTACCAAGCTACCAAGGGTTGAGCTGGGTTTAATTTACTGGAGTTAAGTGGAGGTTAGTGGCCTATTGGTAAGTGTAGGTACTTACCTGCCATTACCAATAACCCATTTTCGAGCATATAGTTTTTCTATTCCTTAGTCTACATAATGTATATATCTTCACATATAAATCTTCAAGGTATGTTGATGTGGAGTTAGGAATAGTAAATCTGTACTTTCCTATATACACTTATGTTTCAATATTCTGTCCTCTATTTTCTTTTCCCGTGATATTCGGTATTTAGTTATACAACCAGTATTTGGGAAAGAAAGTGCCGACAGCTTTAATGTTTAGTCATAGCTGAGAGCCATGCCCCCCTAAACATATCCTTCTGGCTATGGGCCTGATCCCTAGCCCAGCCCAGAAGTGTTGCTACCAAGGTAGCTACACACACTCGAAAAACTGACTTGGCAACTGGTTTTCCATCTTCTCTCAAGTGCTCACCATTTGCCCTTTAAAGGCAGCTTCTCTTTGAAGCCTGCCTTGTGGGCTAACACATGTATGGCTTTCTGTCAGGGGGAGGCAACGCTTCTCGCCCCTGCAGGCTTTAATTGTCCCCTTTCATGGGAGACGTTTGCACGTCTCCCCAGGAGGGCAAACAGCTGTCTGAATGACAGACCCATGTGCAGCGGTGGATGGGCACAGGGAACTTAGTGCAACGCTATTTTCGAATTGGTTATCAGGTCAAGCTTAATGTAATGAGTTGTTATAGTATCAACTTTAGTTCCCCCAGTCAAAAGTGAGCAAAGCTGATGTGGCAGCCTGCAACTCTGCACTGCCCAATGGGTCTACTAGCCTTTTCCACAGTAAAAATGACAAATGAGGGTTTTTCATGTTGGAACATGTGAAGCACATGTTCCACTTCTTAATATATAGCACCCTGCCTTAGGGCTTGCTAGTCCTACCTTAGGGGTCACTTACATATATAAAAAAGGGAAGACTTGGCTTTGCCATTGCTTTAAATGGCAAAGTAGAGTTACAGCTGTCGTACCAGTCTACCGTGGCAGACTAGGAGGCATGTTTTACCTTTGCCACACACTGGGTGGCACAACCAGAACTGCAATCCCCGAGGTAACCCTTCAACTTAGTGGCCTTAGATGCCCTTTGTACCATATACCAGGGACTTGCAAGAACTTAACCTTATGCCAATTGGGTATAAGCCAAACAATCATATGAACTTTAAGGTCAGGACACAGGCACTGAAGTCCAGTTAACAGAGTCAGAAAATCAGCAGCATCAGTCCATAACCTTGGCAGTGACCACACAAAAGGATGCATTTCCTTACAACACCTCAAAATAAATAAGGGCTCGGACAGACTTAGAACAGTATACAATGTAACGTAGTGTCTATGGCCCTCATTACAAACCCCAAAAAAATGGCATCACGACCACGGCAGAAACCGCCAACATAGACAGCCACTTTAACACTCCGATCGCCATGGCGGTAGCAACAAACACAGCGGAAGTCACCGCCAACAGACAGGCGGAAGACAATGTACCGCCCACCCTATAACAACCTGCCAATCCACCAGCTTTTCCGGGGCGGTACCAATGCCATCAAAAGCACGCCAGAAACAGTCTTTGGAAGGGAAACCACTCACCTCTCGACAATCAACGAAGAACCAGGACACCATGGAGCCCGAGCTGCAGGTCCTGCTGATGCTGGTCTACCTCCTCATACACGAGGAATTTCAAAGGTGGCGGCGACGACCACGGTGAGTACTGCACCTAGCACACGGGGGGGAAGAGAGTGACACACACACGTAACACCCCCACCCTCACCCACAACGCCATACACACAAACACATGCAGCAACATTACATTTACACCCCTTTCCCCCTGGAAGAACGCAAGGAAAAAAGGACTTGAGTGAAATCAGTGATATTTTAGAATTAAGCAGATATTCTTAACAAATAGAAAAACAGCATATACAAATAGTTACAATATGTACGAAGGCCGTGCACTGTCCTTTGCAAATGTCCGTGGCCCACTAGGCCAAAAATTATGGGCCAAGCCCACACTTGACTCCTGCCTCTATACGGAGAGAACACTGCAGGGGGATCAGGTCGTAAACACACAGGCACCTCAGGGGGACGGAGAAGGGGGGAGGACCTCAGCCGGAAGATGAATAACGCCACCGCTCCTCGGGGGCTCCATGTCCACTGCTTGCTCCTGGGGAGTGCAAGGCCACAGACTCACAAGTGGGTGGTATGCCCACTGCCTGGTCCTGGGGAGTGCAAAGCCACAGGCTCTCAAGTGGGTGGTATGCCCACTGCTTGGTCCTGGGGAGTGCAAGGCATCTCCACTGATTCTGGAGGGGGCTTTGTGCCCAGTCTGCTTCATCCTGCCAAGGATAGGGGGAGTGGATGCCTTTCTCCACTGGTTCTGGAGGGGGCTTTGTGCCCAGTGATGCAGCACTTGGGGTGTGGCAGTTCACATTCCCTCACCTGGGTGTCTGAGGCACGAAATTTGCAGGGAACAGGTAGCATGATACTCCATGGAGGCAGGGCCAAACTCCATTCAGCAGCGACTAAGGCTGCAAACTGGTGGTACTGCCGGAGCTGGTGGGGGTGCTTCCAGTGGTGGTGGGAGGCTCCAGGCCATCTCCTGCAGCCTCGGACGGCTGTCCACTGGGGATGTTGCTGCTGACAGTTGTTGTGGCAGCGGTGGTGCAGGTGGCGGTGTTGGTGGCAGTGCTTGCGGCGGGGATGCTGGTGGTGCTGGCCGTGGTGCAGATGCTGGTAGTGGTGGAGGAAGGCACCAGCTCGTCTCCTGCAGCCTCGGACAGCTGCCCACTGGGGACGCTGCTGCTGACAGTTGTTGTGGCAGTGGCGGGGCAGGTGGCGGTACAGGTGGCAGGGCTGTCGGTTCTGATGGTGGGCACCAGGCCCTCACCTGGAGCCTCCAGGCCTGAAGTTCCTTGCCTTAGCTTTTCTGCCCCTTCCTCACCTTGGGACCTTGGCACTGGCAGTTGGAGTTTTGGAGGAGGCCTTGCTGGGTGGGGCGTGCTCCTTGGCTCTGCTGCATGCTGGCCCCTTCTTCACCTTGGCAGGTGGTGGAATGGGTTGGTCCTTTGCAGGGGTCGGAGCCACACTGCCTGGCCTGGCGGGTGCCCCCTTTGATCTTCTGCAAGTTGCAGGTACCACAGCGTCCGCAGACTTGGTGGCTGAGGTGCTGGCCTGGGATCTGGACACCCTGGCCCGAGGGGAAGGACGGGGGGAGGCGTAGGGAAGAGGTAAATGTTTGCTAGGAACAGTTTTTTAGACACACAGGGACGGGAAGATGGAGAGGGTTTAAGAGTGGAGGAAGAGGGAGTGGTTGTAGGAGGTGTCTGTCTGCTGAGTTTGGGTGAAGGTGCATGGGCTGGATGCTGTTGTGAGGTGGATGCCTGTTGGGTGGGTGGGTGCTTGCGTTTGTGTACTTTGGGAGGAGGGGTCACAGACACACTGGGAGAGGACACTGGGGGTGTGTGCATGGTTGTGGGGGTGGTGACTGTTCGTGAGGGGTGTGTTGTAATGGGTGTGCTGGTGATGGAGGTAGTGGATGAAGATGTAGTGCATGCAGGTGTGAGTGGAGATGCTACTGGGAGGGAGGTGGACAATGAAGAGGAGGGGGACACAGTGGAGGCAGTGGATGTTGGTGTGTCTGCATGGGTATGGTGCTTGTGTGAGTACCTGTGAGATGAAGTGTGGTGTTTATGTTTGCCTGAGCCATTTTTGTATGGGGATTTGGGTGAATACTGGTCTGAAGGTGTGCTTGGCATAGGCTGAGGTTGAGGGGATTGGGTCTGGGTAGAGGAAGTTGGAGGGGGGAGGCTAGACAAGGGACAAAGGCTGCCATCAGTGCTGAGGCCAGAGCCTGAAATGCTCTCTGTTGGGCCGCCACGCCAGAGTGAATGCCCTCCAGGTATGCATTTGTTTGTTTCAAATGCCTCTCGTCACCCTGGATGGCATTCAGAATGGTTGACTGCCCAACAGTGAGGGATCTCAGGAGGTTAATAGGGCAGCAGGGCTGACTGGGGCAGGGCCTGAAGAGCCTGGGGCGAAGGAGATGCCCACCCTCCTGGGTGAGCGGGCACAGGAAACACACTGAGGGGCTGCTGGGAGGGCGGTGCTGGTAGGGTGGGTGGTGGCTGTACCTGTTGTTGGGGTGGACACAGAGGTGTCCGCCACTGCCAGGGAGCTTCCATCGGAGGAGAAGTCGCTGTCTGTGGTCTCTCCTCCTGTCCCCATCGTGGTGGTCCTGTCGCCCTCCGTCCCACTGGTGACTTCACCCTGGGTGAGTTTGGCCTCCAGGCCCATGTGGGATGCAGCTCCCTCCATCGCCAGTCCCTCTGCTCCTCTGCCAGATGATGCTAATGCACACAAGGACAGGGTGTCAAAACAAAAAGGGGGGGAGACAGAGGATACATTTGGTCAATGCCGCAAACAACACCACTGTTGGCGTACACTACACACAGGGATCAGCCCTATGCACTAGGCCATGCCCAACCATTTACTGAGACAGTCACCAGCCCATGGGGTACAATGCCTAACGCCAGCATCTGCACACCAGAAACCCACAGGACCCTGCCCAGTAGTAGATGGCCACTTACACCATTGGCGTAGGGGTGCTCCAGAGCCTGCCCAACAAGGGACCTACCCTGCCATGATCGCCCTGGCCTAGGGGAACCCACAGTCCACATCCACCACCGAGGTACCTCCTAATGTGCACAAAGTCAGCTTTCGAAATCTGTACTCACCCCCTTGTGTCTGCTGTGATGCCCTCAAGCGCCCATCCAACTCCGGATAGGCCACTGCCAGGAAGCAGAACATCAGGGGGGTCATGGAGCGACGGGCACCCCTTCCACGTTGGGAGGCCAGCCCCAGCTGGGCCTCCACTGTCTTCTTTGACCAGCGGCGCAGGTCCTCCCATCTCTTGCGGCAGTGGGTGCTCCGCCTGTGAAAGACCCCTAGGGTCTGCACCTCCTTGGTGATGGCACACCAAATACCCTTTTTCTGGTGGGTGCTGACCTGGAGGGAAAAGACAGCAGAAAATGGATATTACTCACCCGTCCGGACCGTCATACTCATTGCCCACCAGTTCCCACCTATGCACTGATGCACATACACTGAACACCTTACATGCTGCACTCTGGCCAGGACCCTCAGCACCCTCCAATATGTGGCTTACATCCACAGCAGTCCATACATTCATGGCCCACGCATCATGCTCACAATGTACTCACCTGTTTGTCTGGAAGACCGTAGAGTAATGTGTACTGGGGTAGGACCCCATCCACCAGGTTCTCCAACTCCTCCGCAGTGAAGGCAGGGGCCCTTTCCCCAGACACTTGAGCCATTCTTGCTTCCAGACACAGGTCACAGCAGCACTTGCAGTGTAGGTCCTCTCTTGTTGAAGGTCAGGTAGCAAGTGAGTGAATAGTTAGAAAATGGAGGTCACGCCCACAGCAGTGCGTACTGTCACGGCCAGCGTACATCGCCATTGGCTCCTGGAACCTATAGGGCCCAATAATAACCAATGCAAAGTTGCGTGCCGGTCATCGCCCGCCAACCGCGACGGCTTACAACGCCAGTGCAATTACCTCATTTCCACTTGTCCCTCCTCACAGTTCAGGCAGCCGCCATTTCAGGGGGGCACAGGGCATGGCACATAACTGCGTCACAGCAGACATTGGCACATCAACTGACTCTCGAGTTCACATACTGCTTCTGTAAAGTAAATGAATCAACATTAGTGCAATAGATGTGGAAATATGACGCTCTGCTCACCGTTCTCTTCCATAGGCTTCAACCGCTGAGGCAGATTATGAGATGGCAGCATTCTCCAGTGTACAGATCCCCGGTGGACCTTGCGACAATGGAGGACAGACACATTATCATCACATACAGACTTGATCGTGCCACAATCCAAGAACTGTGTGCCCAATTGGAGCCAGACCTGATGTCAGCTATCCGCCAGCCCACAGGAATCCCCCCTCCAGTGCAGGTTCTATCAGTGCTCAATTTCTTGGTAAGTGGTTCCTTCCAAATAACAGTGGCCATGGCATCAGGGATGTCACAGCCAATGTTCTGTAACCTGTTGACCAGAGTGTTGTCTGTCCTGCTGAAACACATGCACAGCTACATTGTGTTACCCCAGGTGGAGGATTTGGCCACAGTGAAGGCTGACTTTTCTGCCCTGGAACATATCCCCAACATCATTGGTGTCATTGATGGTACACATGTAGCATTTGTCAAGCCCCGGAGAAAGTTTACAGGAATAGAAAAATCTATCACTCGAAAAATGTGCAGATGGTGTGTTTGGCGGACCAGTGCATCTCCCATGTGAATGCCAAATATCCTGGCTCTGTGCATGACACCTTCATATTGAGGAATAGCAGCATCCCATATTTGATAGGCCAACTCCTGAGGCACCAGTTGTGGCTAATAGGTGAGCCAAAGGTCCCCACCCAATATATGTTGCAGTCTGGGTATGGGATTGCCCCTAAGGGTTAGTGTGTCTCTAACCCTATATTTACAGGTGACTCTGGTTACCCCAACCTCTCATGGCTACTGACCCCAGTGAGGAATGCCAGGACAAGGGCATAGGAACTATACAATAAGGCACATGGGCGTACAAGGAGGATAATTGAGAGAACCTTTGGCCTCCTGAAGGCCAGGTTCCAGTGCCTCCATCTGACAGGTGGCTCCCTGTACTACTTACCCAAGAAGGTGTGCCAGATCATCGTTGCATGCTGCATGTTGCACAACCTGGCCTTGAGATGCCAGGTGCCTTTTCTGCAGGAGGATGTTCCTGGAGATGGTCTTGTGGCAGCGGTGGAGCCTGTGGACAGGGACAAAGAGGTGGCACAGGAAGAAGATGTTGACAACAGAACAAATATAATACAGCAGTACTTCCAGTGACACACAGGTAAGAGACTGTAACTCCACTTAACATTTCAGTAATCTGTTGGACATTGTACAAGTCAGCCTCTTACCCTTATGTCTATGACCACTGACTGTTTCCTTTGAATTCTCTACTTTCAGAGCTCTGTTCCCCATTCTGGCACCTGCTATGAGTACTGCTACCCATCAATGGTCATCCTGTAGTATATTTCACTGTACATATATGGTGCAATGCTTTGATAATGTTGCACTAATACATTTGTAAATTATTAGACTTACTCCAGATTGGTATTTGTTTCAAGGGTGTTTATTTAGGTGCTAATAAGTATAGGAGTATGTGCAAGGGGCTGGTGTGATGGTGGAGGGAAGTCCATGGTAGAGTCCAGTCTCTTGGTATCACAGGTGCATTGTCCAAGGGGGCATAGGAAGGGGAGTAATGGCAACTCAAGGTGGACAGGGTAACAGAGTGGAACAGAAGGGTGACTATCAGGAGAGTCCTATTTCCTGGCGGGGGTCTTGGCAATGTTCTCTGTCTTCTGCCTGGATCACAGGAACCGTTTGCAGGGTGGTTCTCCTTCTGCAGGGGGTGGGGTGCTGGTGGACTGTTGGTCCTGTGGCGGGGCCTCCTGTCCACTAGCACCTGCAGAGGTGGAAGGCTGTAACTTGGTTTGGCTAGTGTCAGGCACCCTTTGTTGTGCCACTGCCTCCCTCATGGTGTTGCCCATGTCAGCCAGCACCCCTACAATGGTGACCAGGATGGTGTATATTTTTGTTAGGTCATCCCTGATCCCCAGGTACTGTCCCTCCTGCAGCTGCTGGGTCTCCTGCAACTTGGCCAGTATCTGGCCCATGGTCTCCTGGGAATTATGGTATGCTCCCAGGATGTTTGAGAGTGCCTCGTGGAGAGTGGGTTCCCTGGGCCTGTCCTCCCCCGTCGCACAGCAGTCCTCCCAGCTTCCCTGTTGTACTGTGCCTCTGTCCCCTGAACCGTGTGCCCACTGCCACTGATCCCAGGTCCCTGATTGTCCTGGGTTTGTGGGGTTGCCTGGGTTCCCTATAGTGGTGAACACACTGCTGATTGACGTGTCCTAGGCACAGTGGCATGGGCCTACTGGGTGGGTGCTGTGCTGGTGTTTCCTGAGGGGGGAGGCTCTGTGGTGGCTTGGGACTGTGGCAGGGGAGCTGACTGTCCAGAGGCCCCTAATGGGCCAGTTTGGTCATCCTGATCCAGGAGTGCAGAGCTGCTGTCATCATTGTGGGCCTCTTCGGGGGGGGAGACTGGATGTAGCTGCCACCTCCTCTCCGGTGACGTTGAGTAGGGGTCCTGTTGGGATACAAATGCATTGTTAATGTATCTACTTGGGCCATATTGTGCATGGGTGTGTTTCCATCTATGATTGTGATTTCCCTGTCGGCTTGCCCTTGTGTGAGTGGTGATTTTGTGGGCTAGGTGAGTCTCCCTACCTGGCATGCTTTAGTGATGGGTGTCCATGCAGGTCTGTGATGGGGGTCCATGCATTGGTGTGGCATGCAGGGCTTTGTATTGGGATGGGTGGGTTGTAATGGTTGGGTATATGTGAGGTGGTGGAGTGATGGGGGTGAGTGTAGGGGTAGGAGTTTGTGATGGCATGCAGGTAGGGTGGAGGGGTGAAGTAGTTCAGATTTGACTTACCAGAGTCCAGTCCTCCTGCTACTCCTGCCGGGCCCTCCGAATGCATGATTGCCAAGACTTGCTCCTCCCATGTTGTTAGTTGTGGGAGAGGAGGTGGGGGTCCACCGCCAGTCCTCTGTACAGCAATCTGGTGTCTTGCTACCACGGAACGCACCTTCCCCCGTAGGTCGTTCCACCTCTTCCTGATGTCATCCCTGGTTCTTGGGTGCTGTTCCACTGCATTGAGCCTGTCCACGATTCTCCACCATAGCTCCATCTTCCTTGTATTGGACGTCTGCTGCACCTGTGATCCGAATAGCTGTGGCTCTACCTGGATGATTTCCTCCACCATTACCCTTAGCTCCTCCTCAGAAAACCTGGGGTGTCTTTGGGGTGCCATGGATGTGGTGTGAGTGATATGTGTGGGGTGATGTGTTGTGGTGTATGCTGTGATGTGCGTGAATGGTATATGGGTGATGGTGTTCTGTGCCTCTGATTGAGTGGGTGCTCCTTTCTTGTCTCTGCTTGCTATCTTTTTTTTCGCTGTAACGGGTTGTGGGTGATGTGGGTGTGTGTTTTATATTGGATTGGGTGTGTGGGTGTGTGTATGTGTGTCAGGTGTGTGTAGTTTCAATTGTCCAATGTGGTGTAGTTTTGTCAGTGTGTGTGTATTTTGAGCCCTGCGATATGTACCACCAACGGTTTACCGCGATTGATGACCGCCGCAGTGATTCGTGGGTCGTGATACTGGGGGCGTATTCATGTTGACGTAACGGTGCGGGTTTTGGTACCGCCAGCTTATCACTGACCTTTGGTCTGGCGGACTTGTGTGGGTGTCTATGTGTCTATATAGTGGCGGATTTCTCTGTGGAGTCATAATGCCCGTGGTGGATTACCGCTGCGGTCACGGTATGTTGGCGGGCGTCAGCATGGGGGTAGGTGGCATTTACCGCCATGGTTGTAATGAGGGCCTGTGTCCGCTATGGAGGAGAATACCATGTGACCTTTTCTCAACCAATAATGATGCAGAAAGCGTGTAATACATTTACGCATCATGCTGCATATTTGGAAGTGGGTGACCCACCAGGGCTTATTCGCAGGTTGGCCGATAAATACAACACATTTTCCCTTGCTCACCAGCATTTAGGTGTGAGGATTGGATAGGTAAATCCACCAGCCACATCCTTGGATGAATTAAGTTAAGGAGCAAACTATGGGTTTGCACTGCTTGTTCACCGATATTACTTTTCTCTCTCATTTATAGAAACACAGCAACTGAACATTCCTTCTCTAGAGTGCGACTACAAGAACAGCTTGTTCCCGGCTCTTATGGGGTTCTAGTTAAGCCCATCCATTGGTGAGTCTCATCAGCCGACTAAACCAATCTGCCATTTATGCATATTGGTTTGTATTGTAATGTTGTGTGTGGCACCTTGTGCACAGCTCTGTGTGGTTTGCTGTGACATCACCTGTGATTTTCCAACTATAGAATGTTTCACTGGCATGAAAGATTGGGAAATTTGCTATGCATTATGGGAACATTATAAAATATACTTGGTCTCTCTTTACCTGCCTTTTCAGGAAATTACCAGGCTTATTCAAGTCCTCATGTAATTATGTAATTATCTCTAGCCTGGTTCTGCTTGTGCACAGGAGGTTTCTGATGGATGCATCTACCTGTGGATTCCTCACTTTTTGAATACTCCCAATGTGTCAGCCTCCTACGGAAATCTTTTCTTTATAGCTCTCCATATCGACGAGGACGTTGCAATGGAACGGCTCAGCACGCGAGTCCATCTGATGTCATCAGAGCCATAAGAAGTCCTCACTGGCGTGCTGCCGTCAGTTCCCTTTTTACTGTGCCTTCAACGCTAACGGTTTTTCTACCTCTCCAGGTGTTACACTGTGTCAAGGAAGCTTCTTCATTAAGTTTTCTTCATGCTACAATGTCTCCGCTGAAAAAGTTGGGCTTTAAACCTTGTAGAGAGTGTGGAGGTCATATGTCAGTTACTGACTGTAGGCGGCTGGCTCTCTATGTAGTGCGCATAACTAGGCACACTGTGCAGGGAGTCCAGGCAACCACACGTTGGTTTCCAGAGATAAAAATGAGACTACCTAATGCTCCAGTTTTTAAGGTAGCTGGCCGAGCAGTTAGGCTAATCTAGAAGATGTGCTAAGCATTTGTTGTACTCACAAATCCAATCATGCACCACACACACTCAATGACTAACTCAAGACCAGAATTTATAAAAATACTTCAGACTTTTATATAAATTTTAAGCCTAAGATCTGTAAGACACGTTAAGTACTTTTTGAGATATGAATCTTCAAAGTTTTATTAAAGTTAGTTTTCTGTGCATAATTGCGCACCATAGGAATCAATAGGCAGTCACTTTTAAAAATGCATTAAAAATCGTACAATTGAGTTACCTTTTTTTTCTTTGCAGGATGGTCGCAGCAGTCGGTGGGCACCTTGTGCCAGCTGGAGAGCCTCAGACGGCTCCCGGTTCCAGCGGGAGCAAAGCTGAAAAGTTGCTTGCATAGGGACAGGGCCACTTGGAGGGGCCACCTGGAAAAGGAGATGGTTTGCAAACATAAAGCTGGTCCCTTGGGCTGTTGAAGGCGCAAGGGGTTGGGGACCCATGGAGCACAGCTGGTTCCTTGTTGCAGGGCAGCCGGATGCAGAGCGAGTTGGAGATCCAGGAGTGTGCACAATGGAGTCCTGGGGGCACTCTGGTGGGAGCTCCAGGGTGTTCCTGAAGTCCCTCGACTGGGGCTTCCTCCTGATCCTTTTTTCAGCTCTGAGGGAGCTGGTTTTCTGGGTGTCCAACGTCAGCTGACCAGTACCCAGGGTATTAGTGCACTCAGCCTCTGGAGGGCACAGT
This sequence comes from Pleurodeles waltl, assembly GCF_031143425.1. Classification (NCBI taxonomy): domain Eukaryota; kingdom Metazoa; phylum Chordata; class Amphibia; order Caudata; family Salamandridae; genus Pleurodeles; species Pleurodeles waltl. Next base: position 1,334,947,871 of record NC_090437.1, on the reverse strand, counting down.
GCCACTAAACTTGGCACACTTGTAGGTCACTTCCAGGCAGTCATCAGAGTGTCGTCAGGTCCAGCTGCGACTTCTGGTTGAGGAGATCTTGACCAGTCAGTGAAGTGACCCTCACTGGCTTTTTGGTTCTTGCTTGGTTTTTGGGTGGTGCTCCATTCAGAAGGGAGATCTGGGGTGATTCTTGAAGCCTGGAGGTCCCCTGGATTTCCTTGGGTCGGTCTAGTGTCAAGCTCTTCCGCAGCGGCGATGTTCGGGTCCTGGGTGCAGCAGGTAGGGTTTGGCGCCTTTTCTTGTGCAGCAGGTCCACAGTTCTCTTGCTTAGATTCTTCTTTGCTTCTGGTCTTCTTTATCTTTTCAAATCTGATTTCTTGGTTTAGGGGAGCCCACTAAATACGTAATTTAGTGGGCGTTTTAGGGGGAACCTGGTAGTGTCCAATGGGACACTTACCCTTGGGTGGCTACACCTACTACAGTGACCACTTCCTGTCGGAAGGGTCACTTCCCTAAACCTGATTGGCTATTTACCTCCATTCCAAGATGGAGGAAACTGAATTTGAGGGTCCATTTCTCAGGCTGCACCTTAAGGGTGGTGCAGGCTAGGTGAGGCCACTCCTCCTACCCATTTTGTGGTTTTCCACCTTTGCTCCCTCCAAAAGTTGGGGTTTGCGAAAGGGGAGGTCAACAGCTGCTTGCAGCACACCCGGGGATCGGGTTTCAAGGGTGGTAGCCCTTTGAAGCTCACTGCCAGGGCCGCGCAGTTTCCTAAGGGGGGGGGAGTTGTTAGCTCCTCCACCCAGGAAGGGCATTGTTTTTTCAAACCAGAGAGACAGGGCTCTCCCTAGGTTTGTATATTGGCTGTCTGGATATGGCAGGCTGGCTGGTAGCAGTCAGCAATCATGCCAAGATAGTTAGCTTTTGCAGGGGACACCTCTAAGGTGACCCCTAGGTACATTTTATAATAAATGCAGTACTGCTACCAGTTTGGATTTATCATTCTGAATTATTTGATACCAAACAACCCAGGGTTCAGAGTGGCCATCATGTAGCTGGGAAACTTGTGTTTGACCAATGACCAGCACATGCATTAAAATGGTTGCTCTGTTCACTCACGATGTCCCAGGTTTGGCAAAGACACAGTGGGGGCATATTGCTCATGCAGCTAAGCCATCACATATGGTATGGAGCACCCTGCCTTAAGGCCGTAAGGCCTGCTAGAGGGGTGTCTTACCCATAGTAAATGCAGTATATGGTGGACATGGCACACAGGTATTGTGCCAAGTCGATGTTTGTATTTTAGGTTTGCACCAGGACACTCAGCCTGCCATGGCAGTGATGGGTGCATCTGGATGCATGGTCCTAGTGGGTGGCACAATCAGTGCTGCTGCCCTAAGGATCATACCCATAGTACCCCATGCCCTGAGTACCTAAGTACCTTTTACTGTGGACTTATAGTGGTAGCTAAAGGTGTATCCAATTACTTTTACAATGTGTTAGGAAAAAAACACTGGCACTGGAAAACTGGTTAGCAGGATCCCAGTGCACTTCTGTCCAAGTTGTGTTTAGAAACCAGGCAAACAGTGTGGAGGGGGGACTGCAAGAAGGTGCCAGTCTCTCACAGTGCCCCACACAAAAATTGCCTCATGTGCCTGAGTTCGATCACAACGTCAGGGATGCTCTTCTTCCCAGAGTGTGAAGATTTAAAGGAAGGAGTGCTCCATTCACATTCTCATGGCTTTGAGAATATTGAGGTGGCAAACGGACCGGATGCTTCTCCTGAGTGGGAGTTGTTATTACCTGGCGGTCTTCCGCCTCTGGAAATTACTACTTACCATGGTGTGATCAGGAAGGCTGCTGACCTTTTAGAATTGCAATTACCCACATCGGAGCTGAAGTTCAACATCCTGACTGAGGTTCTTCACTCCCCCTCTGCTACATCAGAACCTTTGCTGCCATTTAACAAGGCTTTGTCGGAGTTGGTTCCTATATCTGTGGCAGAAATCTACTTCTACTCCAGCTATTTCCAAAGTCATTGCCAGAAGGTATAGGGCACCTTGATGGATCTCTCTTTTGACAGGTCAAGAATATTTAGAGAGAAGGCTGAATTAGTACTAGAAAGGTTCAAGGAGAGCACTGCCATGGTCTTTAGGTCTTCAGTCACTCTCCAAGACCTATAGACCTTTCAGTAAATTTAGGGGCTTTGGCTGCAGCTCCTCCTTTCACGGGAGGCAGCGGTTCCAGAGTCAGCAGTCTGCCAATCCGCTGTATAGGTCCTACAGTGGTTGGGAGAAACTCAGCCAACGTGGTGCCGCCCAGCAACCTTCCTCCTCCTCCACTGGGAACCTTTCAGGAAAGCAGCCCTAGTTCTCTTCCCTTTCAGCAGCATGTGTTGCCCGTAGGAGGGAGGTTAATTCATTTTCTTCAAGAGTGGAAGTCAATAATATCAGACTCTTGGGTGGTAAGCATTGTAGGAAATGGGTATGCCGTTCCCTTTCCCGAGTTTCCCCCTCCCTTCTCTCCCCAGCAAACACGTTGTTCAGAGGATCGTCTGCTGGTGCTTCAGCAAGAGGTACAAAATCTACTTTTAAAGTGGAGTCGGTTCCGGAGCAAGAAAAGGGCAAGGGATGTTATTCAAAATATTTCCTGATGCCCAAGAAAAATGGTCGTTTGAGGCCCATCCTAGAGCTGAGGATTTTGAATTAGTTCCTCAAACAGGAAAAATTGAAAATTTTGACCCCAGCTCAGGTGCTTTTTGCACTGGACAAGGAAAACTGGATGGTTTCTATCGACTTGCAGCACGCGTATTTTCATATCCCCATTCTGCAGTCACACAGGAAGTATCTCCGGTTCATGGTAGGGACACAGCACTATCAGTTTGCAGTCCTTCCTTTTGGTCTTACTTCCGCACCTTGAGTCTTCTCAAAGGAGATGGCAGTGGTTGCAGCACATCCCAGAAGGAGGGGAATATCTTTATTCCCTTACTTGGGTGATTGGCTGCTCAAAGCCAAGTCACCAGAGTTGGTTCTGCATCATTTACAGTTGACAACCCAGTTGTTGTTCAACCTGGGCTTTTAGTTAAACGTGCCCAAGTCTCACCTGGAGCCCTCTCAGCACCGCCTGTTCGTAGGGGTGGTACTGGACACAACATCGAATCATGCCTATCCTCCTCCTCAGAGGATTTGTACATTCAAGCTATGATTCCAATGTTTCAGAATGGAGTGATTGTTCAAACCCTAGAGGTCCTGCGCCTGCTCAGTCTGTTCGCTTCCTGTATTCTGTTGGTCACTCACGCACATTGGCCTATGAGGGCTCTCCAGTGTTTCCTCAACAAGCATTGGTTTCAACACAACAAGATCTCAAAGAGTCAATAACAGTCTCCAGAGACACTGCAGTGGATCTTCGATGGTGGAGTGTGGACGACAGCCTATCACAGGGGAGGCTGTTTTGTCTTCCGCCTCCAATGACCACAGTCATAACGGATGCTTCCACTCTAGGGTGGAAAGTGCATCGTGGGGATCTGGAGATCAAGGGGCTTTGGTCTCCAGAAGAACAGATGTCTCATATCAATCTGTTGGAATTGCAGGCAATGCGTCTGGCTCTCAAGGCCTTCCTCCCTTCCATTTGCGGTCATTCAGTACACGTCTTAACAGGCTAGACTACTGCAATGTGGTACATCAACAAGCGGGAGGTGTAAGGTTGTATCTTCTCTGCAGAGAGGCTCTACAACTCTGGTCCTGGGCTCAGGACCATCGGATTTGCATAGTAGCAACCCATTTAGCCAGAGTTCTCAAGGTACACGCTGACAGTCTCAGCTGGCACTTTTCAGATAGACCTATTTTCCACTCGCAAGAACGTGCACTGCCCGTCTTTCTGCAGTCTCCAGTTTCCAATGCAGGGAGCACTGGGGGCAGCGTTTCAGTTGAGCTGAAGCAACCGGCTGCTTTACGTTTTTCTTCCCATTCCCTTGATTCCTTGGGTTCTGAGAAAGATTCACCAAGACCGGGCCCAAGTCATATAATTAGTCCCAGATTGGCCAAGAAGGGTGTTGTACACAGACCTCCTTCACCTCTTGCTGTTCCCTCCACTCCGTCTCCCTCACAGGGCAGACCTCCTCTTGCATCTGCAGAAGCAAGTTCTACACCCCCACCTACAGAACCTGCATCTACATGCTTGGAGATTGAACGTGGTAATCTGAATTCTTTTTCTCTCCCCCCTGAAGTGGTGGATGTTATATTATCAGCCAGGCAATACTAAAAATTGTCTCTGCCGGTAGATGGGCCAAGTTTTTTAAATGGTGTGAGGAGACGCTTTTGATCCTTTAAAGGCCCATTCATCCAATGTTTTACAATTTGCTCTCTACTTGGCACAACCAATTTGCGCAGTTGCGACAGTGAAGGCCATTTGTCTGCACTTTTGGCATGTATTTGTTTACACAACCAATCTTTTGATTTAAGTCCCCAATAGTTCTAAGGTTTCTATGGGTTTGACTAGTAATTTTACTCCCACTCTGTTTATAATGCCGCAGTGGGATTTAAATTTAGTTTTAACATACCTGATGGGTACACCACTTGAACCACTGCATTGTTGCCGGTTGAGGCTACTTATGTTTAAACTAGTTTTTTTCATAGCAATCACATTGGCTAGGCGTGTTAGTGAGCTGCAAACTTTTAAGTGTAAAACCTTTGTTTACCACTTTCCATGCTAACAAGGTGGTTTTGAGAACCAGGGCAGCTTTCCTGCCAAAAGTGGTGACTCATTTTCATTCAGGGCAGTGCATCACCCGTCCGTCCTCTTACACTCCTCCCCATCCCACTAAGGAGGAGGAAAAGCTGCACCATCTGGATCCAAAGAGAGTGTTGAGCTTCTACGTGGACAGAACGAGAGAGTTTTGGATGGATGATCAGCTCTTCATTTGCTGATGAAGGGCAAAACCTTCAACAAAAGAACACTATCAAGTGGGTCATTCTTTGCATTAAAATATGTTATGCACCGGCAAAAATGGGTCCTCCTGAGGGCATTAAAACTCATCCTACCAGAGCTAAGGCCACTACTTTGGCTATAGGTGTACTTGTTGTAGATATTTGCAAAGCGGCAACTTGGGCTTCCATCCACACTTTTGCAAAGCATTACTTGGAAGTGAGCATTACTTGCCCATTTTGCCCATTAAGTGCTGCAGAATTTCTTGGTATAGCCAGACAGGCACCCACCTCTGAGTGCGGGACTGCTTTGGGACTCTAATCAAAAGGTGAGGAATCCACAGGTAGATGTATCCATCAGAAGAACAAGTTACTTACCTTCATTAACACTTTTTTCTGACGGATACAGTATCTGCCTATGGATTCCTCACTGTCCCACCCGCCTTCCCGTCGCCTATCTGGTTATGCCAAGAATAAAATTTTTTGTATATATTATATATGTATTTCTGGCAAGTTATATATACAGAATGTATGTTTATATATAAATGTATATATAAATTCTTGTATTGAGTTTGCACGTTGTGCTTGTGATGTTAGTGTTCACCTGTTCGCCTCGAAGGCACAGTAAAAAAGTGGGTGACACCAACGCCAGGCGGAGTCACGTTCCATTGTGATGTCCCCCTTGATGTAGCGAGCTAGAAAAAAAGATTTCCGTTGAATGCTGGTGCATTGGGAGTATTCAAAAGGTGAGGATTCCACAGGTATATACTGTGTCCACCAGAAAAAGCGTTACTGAAGGTAAGTAACTTGTGCTTCAATACTATCTTGGTTTGCTGTCTCATTTTCCAATCGGATTTCAATACTGTTTGCATACACTTGCACAGTCATCTTGTATTGATCTACAAGCTGAGAGAAAAGGCACATATACTTTTTTTTTTTTTCAAATATGTTTTTATTAACTGTTTGCTGTTTTACATATGTAGGTCTATTTGCAATAACATTTTGTCTTTATTGTACATTTCTATTAACTGGGCCGCGTCTCTGTTATACTTTGCTTGCAATGTGCTTCGCGATCATCAGGTCATTTCAATTACAAAGTAGCATTTATACATCATTGTTTCCAGCTCTTTAATCAATCCATTTTTTGGGCATCAGTTCTTTCAGTGCCCCTTGTTACTTTTGTGCTTGGTGACCTAATAACAGACTTAACTCAACTTCAAACTGTAAGTAAACTTATTGGCTTATGTGGGTGGATCTGCTTAATTTCTAAAGGGAGGATTACCGGGGCATTTCTTATCATGTAGTGGTGGCCTGTACTCCGCTCCCCCCCTCCTCTAACCTTTAGTTATTGTGTCCTTTTCCCCCCTACTCTTTGTCCCTACATTATCCTGGCGGGGCGTCTGGTATTTCTCCCGTCCTGTATTCGGGGATCTTCCCCAGCAATCATGTCTTTTGGCCGTTTCAGCTAGTTCATCCCACCCCCTCAGGTGCTATCGGTCTCTTCGTTAGGTCGTCCCAGTTTATCACTAGGTTTTCCCACTCCGAAGCGATGGGGGTCTGGCGAACTCCCCTGGCCTCCTCGGCTTTAAGGACCTGCAGCTCAGCCCTGGACCATCTTGTGACATCACCTCTCCAATCGGACAGAGAGGGGCAGCCGGGTGACTTCCAGCCCTTCACAATCAGTCTTTTATAGAGGGCTAGGGACAAGTCAAGGAACCAACCCCCAACCCTACTCCATTTGACGCCAGCTCTAAGGCCCAATAGGCACATGGCGGGGGTTGGCCGTAGCTCCGCCCCGTACATCTCTGTGAGGATTGCCATCATCGCGCCCCAACCCCTCTGGAGTATCGAGCATCCCCACATCATGTGATCGTAGTCGGCTTTACCATCCCCACATCTGGGGCATGTCCTGGGCGCCCCCCCGTGTATGCGATGTAGTCGTTGAGGAGTGAGGTATGTTCTGTGTAGGTAGTTATATTGGATGTATCTCAGCCTCGTGTTGCGTGAGATCGTCCTGGGATAAGCTAGTGCTCTGGTCCACTCTGATTCAGACAGGTCCCGCCCAATTGTCCTCACCCAATTTTCTCTTAGGGAATGCAGGGGGTCCACCGCTGCCTCTATTTGGGCCCGGTAGATTTTAGCAATCAAGTGAGATTCCTCTCCTCCTGTCAACAGGAGGTGCAACACCCCGTGAACAGTGGGTTCCGCGTTAATCGTGTCCCAATGATCTTTCAGGGTGTGCACCAGCTTCCTGTAGAGTAAAAATTGTCCTTGTGGCACTCCCCCCTCTGTTACCTCAGCGAAGCTCCTCAACACCCCATCCTTGAATAGCCCCCCGATTGTCACCATCCCTGCTCTCGTCCATGGTCCCAATCCCAGTCCCCCCCGCACCTCCACTCCCGGGTCCAGGGCGACGACCGCCATCGGCAGAGCGGGAGAGTATGGCGGCCCCACTCCAGTTCTTTTCGTGCACCGCTTCCAGCATTTCATTGCCACATTGCACAGTATATTATCTCTTATGGGGGCAATCTTCCTGCCCGCCATACTTGCTGCTAACCGAGCTGTGTCTATTTCTCCGTGTGCGGTAGACAGGTCCAGCTGTCCCCTACCCTCCAGCCAGCCGGCCACCCATTGTAACTGGGATGCCAAGTAATAAGCCTCGAAGTCGGGGGCACCCAGACCTCCCAGATGTGTCGGTCTACAGATAGTCGAGAGCGCCGTTCTCCTGCAGCCCTCATCCCATATCAGCTCTCTAAGCAGAGCGTTCAACTCTCGGAACCATGCAGAGGGGATCTGTAGCGGTAAGTTAGCAAAGTAGTAGAGGAGGCGTGGAAGCATGATCATTTTTGAGAGTGCCACTCTGGCCATTATTGATAGTTTCAATGATCTCCAGAACCCCACCGAGGAGCGCAGGGATTTGAGTGTCCTGCCAAGATTACCGTCCCTGAGGTCGCTCAATTCGTGAAATATTTGTATGCCCAGGTATCTAAAAGTCAGCGGGCCCAGTTTAGATCGCTGGGCACGCATCAGGGCGCGCGCTGCCTGACTGCACGGGGAACACAAATGTTTTCCTCCGATTAAGGCGAAGTCCGGATAAGACCCCGAAGTCTTCCAGGATCCCCAATGCCCACGTGAGTTCTCTTGCCCCGCCCCTCAGATAGAGAAGTATGTCATCAGCAGACAGAGAAACAATATGCTCAGTCGGACCCCAAACGATTCCCTTGCCCATGCCTTCACACCGCAGCTGCGATGCCAGGGGTTCAATTGCCAGGGCAAACAATAGTGGGTACAAGGGGCAACCCTGCCTGGTTCCCCGGTATACTGGGTATGCACTCGAAATCGTCCTTCCGGTCTTAACTGTTGCTAGTGGGGATGAGTACAACAGGTCCACCCATTTCACCCACTCCTCCCCCAGCCCCTTTTTAAGCATCACAGTCCTTAGATAGTCCCACCTGATAGAGTCAAAGGCTTCTCGAAGTCTACCGCGAGCAAAACCCCCGTTGGCGGCTTCAAGGCCTTGGGCATGTGCAAAACCGTAAAAACCCATCTCAGATTCAGGGAGGTACTGCGGCCAGGGACAAAGCCGTTCTGGTCAGCATGGACTAACTTGGTCATAAGGGGGAGCAGCCGATCCGCCATAATCTTGCTAAGAATCTTGAAATCGCTGTTTAGCATTAATAAAGGCCTAAAGTCCGTCACCGGAGCTTCCCTGATTTTTGTCTTGGGGAGTGGCACCACTAAAGCTTCCGCAGCGTGCATGGTAGCTCTCCTTGATGCAGTGCTTCCGCATACATCTCTGCCAGTTGGGGAGCCAGCAGGGACTTGTATTTTTTATAAAAATCCATGGGGAGGCCGTCTGTTCCAGGGGTCTTCCCAGGTGCTAACTGCGCAATGGCTTCGCTTACTTCCTCCACCGACACTGGTCCCCCCAGGTTATCTCTCTCCTCTGCACTCAATGTTGGCAGTGGAGTTTGTTGTAAGTACCTATCGAAGGTCTCTGTCCGCAGCTCGCTGGGTTTCCCGTACAATTGCGTATAGTATTCCCTGAATGCGTCATTTATGGGGCCCGGTCTGAGCCTGCGAGATCCTTCCCCATCTAGCACACATGTGATAGGCTCACCCTGTCCCCCTGGGCGGACCAGCCATGCCAACAGTTTCCCCGATCTGCCCTCCTCCGCCTGCATGGATGCTAAATATTTTTGCATATTGTGGCACCTGAGCTGTTCTTCAATCCGGGAGTGTTCCCTGCGGGCACGGTTATATTCTTCATTCACCTGAGCTGCCTTCCCCTGTCCCAATTCCCCCTCATGTATTTCCTTCTCCAGGGCATTCAGTTCCTTTTCAAGCGTGCGCTTCACCCCCACCGATTGCCCCAAGCAGAAGCCCCTCGCCACCACCTTGAGTGTCTCCCACTCCAGGGCCCTAGAGGAGGTGGACCCACTGTTCGTCTCGATATATTCTGCTAGATGACATTGTAGGGCCTCCCTATGCGCCTGGTCTTCAAGTGCTGAGGGGGACAGTCTCCATGACGGTATTGGGGGTCTATCCTCCAGCACCCTCATCGTTACTAGCAAGGGATTATGGTCAGACAGGGTGCGGGCTAGATATTCTGAGCGTGTCATGGTATTCATTAGGCCTGCAGTGCAGACCACTCTGTCAATTCTAGTGTGCACCCGGTGGAGACCTGAGTAGTAAGAGTAGTCTCTAGCAGTTGGGTGATGCACCCGCCAGACATCCGTCAACCCCCACGTGTCCAATCACTAGCCTAATCTTTTGGCTGTTTTAATTGTCGCTGCCCCCTGTAGAGGCGGGGTGGACCTGTCCATGTTTGTGTCTAGCATTGCATTAAAATCCCCCCCTATTAATAGCTCTCCGTGCATTGGCGTAAAAGGTGTCTCGACAGGCCCGTCATGAAGGGTACCTGGTCTTGGTTGGGGGCATAAATGCAACTCAAGACTATCGGTATACCATGTAGCCTCCCCTCTAATATCACGAATCTTCCCTCTCTGTCTATGTTGGCAGAGATCATTGTGAAAGGGACCCCCGCTCTGATCCATACCAATACACCTCTCGCGTAGGCTGAGTATTCCGATGCAAACACCTGCCCTCTCCATCCGCGTCTTAGCTTCTCTCCCTCCCCTGGAGCCAAGTAGGTCTCCTGCAGTAATGCCACCTGTACACCCCTTCTCTTTAAGTAGGAGAGTATTTTGTGCCTTTTAGCTGGTGTGCCCATCCCCCTAACGTTCCAGGTCAAGAGATTGTAATCTGCCATTTCATAATATCAGCCTGGTGACATTGTCCCCGGCTCTCTCAGGCCTCGGTGTTGTTTTTCTGCATGTTCATGTCTTTGCCATAAACTAGTTCCGCCACCCACTTTGCCATATTAACTTGTAACTGTGTAACCCAACTCCCGATCCCCAGGGCGCCTCTTAACTTATAGGTTGCCCAGCAAACTGTGCAACAGTGCAACTTGTTCAACCACTTGTCAGCAGTACTCGCCATTCTGTTGGATAGGCGAGGTTCTGGTCCGGGGGGTGGCCAAGTCCGGAGGGGCCGCTAGTTCCCATGACATGCCTTATCTCCGGAGCCCTTCTGCAGGTCCAGGTTAGCCAAGTTCATCAGCCGTTTGCGGGGTCACTTTCGGGGCTCGGGCTGAGTGTTCCAGGTCTCCCGCAGATGACAACAATGTGTCGTCCGATTCCTCACCGGAGTCTTCCTGGGGGGGCGCCACACCACCCATGCGTGCCGCAGCTTCCAGCGCTTCCTTCCTGCCTTTCTCCTTCTGTGTTTGCGTTGGCGCCAGTCGTCGACGGTCTCTGGATTTCCTTCCCTTCATAGCTCGGCGAGCCCTGCCTCCAGCCGGGCCCTCTCCTGCGGGCCCCCCCGCCTGGGAGCCATGTGACTCCAGCCACTCCCACGCCTCCTCTGGGGTCCGGAGGAACGTTGTCTTCCCATCCAGCATCACTCTTAATCTGGCTGGGTAGAGTAGCGAGTACTGGATTCCTTCTTCTCTTAGGGCTCTCTTGACTGTCAGAAACGAGGCTCGCTTGTTTTGTACCTCCAGGGTAAAGTCCGGGAATAGTGTCACCTCCCCGTTTGCAACTTTAAATGGGCCCGATTCTCTTGCCCTCTGCAGGAGGGTGTCCCTGTCTCTGTAGTGTAACAGTTTAGCTATAATGGCCCGGGGGGGCCTACCCGGAACAAGGGGTCTCGCTGGTACCCGGTGCGCCCGCTCCAGTGTGTAGAAAGGAGTCAGGCGCCCTGGCGCCACTGTCGTACTGAACCACTTCTCCAGGAATTCAACAATGTTTGTCCCCTCGCCCCCCTCCGGGAGGCCCACCACACGAACATTATTCCTTCTGTTCCTCCCCTCCGCGTCCTCAGCTCTCTTTTCGAGGCGCGTCACTCTGTCAACAAGGGAAGTCACTTCGGCCGCCAGGTCTTTCTGTTTTGGTGCGATGTCCCCCAGCGCGGTTTCTGTCTCTTTGACTCTGTCTACCAGTTTGTGGTGATCCGCTCTCAGTAGGCTCACCTCGACCGCGACTTGGCTGATCTCCCGCTGCAACGTTGCTTTTGTGTCCTCAATCGCCCCGAGTATTTTATCTAGAGTGTCCTGGACTTTGACCTGCGTGTGGTCCCGTGGGCCCGGTTCCCCGTCCTCGGCTCTTGGGGGACATCTGACCGGTGGAAGGCCGCACCCCAGGGGCCCTGAGAGCAGCCCCAACGGTGTCTATAATTCCTCTCTGGGTCTTCGATCTTCACCCTCCCTAGGCCGTGCCTTTGTTCCCGGTTCGTCCTCGGCAGGATCCCTGCATCCCATCGGGATCCGCTGTTTCAAAGTTGTGGCGCTGGGGGGTCCGCGCTGGCACTTTCTATTTAGCCGCTAATCTCTTCAGCTCCGGACCCTTTAGTGCGTCGTAGGTTCGCGTCTATCCCCCTTCCTCCTGGTTCCGATGTTGCCTCCCTCTTGCACTCCTTTTTGCACAGTAGTCACTTTTAGGCACCCTCAGTCACCCCTCTAGGGCTATTCTCCTCTTGTATGCTGTCCTCCATCCTGCTTGATTTGTGGTCTCTGGCGCTCCCGGGCACCCGGGGGAGTCCGCGATTCCATCTGCTGGGCCTTCCACCCACCGCTCCCCCCCAGGGCGCGAGCCGCCACTCACCAGCACCACCGATTGATCCTTTTGCTTCACTGGCTTGATCCTGTCAGTTGGATCCTCCTGCCCCTGTCTCCAGGTCAGCTCCCAGGGGTCTCGGCTCGGCGCAGTCCCGGGCCGCTCCACTCCGGCATCCACCTCAAATGGTCTGCCTGTCCCGCCACAGTCTCATCAGTGCCCAGAGGGGCTTACCAGGGTTTACTGTCCGCTACTCTTCCGTTACTTCAGCGTTTGCCAGGGCCCAGGGCTCCACCTCCAGTCAAGCGGCCCCGCAGCATGCCCCCTGGTCGCACCGCCACCTCAGCGTCGCGCTGCTCCGTCTCCCTCACGGACCCGCGCTGGCCCCTACCCTCTCTGGGGCACCACCTTTGCACAGGGGCAGCACCGCTCCGCCTTCCGACGGGGTTTGTCTTTAATTGGGCCCCTGGGCCCCAACCGGCATCTCCGCCGCAGCGGGGAGACTCGACTGGAGTCCCCCGCTGTCCTCGGGCCGGCCGCCCCCGAGCCGCCTCGGTCCGCAGCCCAGCGCGAGGCCTCAATCTCCTTCGCGGGCCGGCCCCTGCATTTTCAGGGGGCTGCCCGCCTCCAGAAGCGCCGCTTCGCCGCACCCCGACTGGGCGCGTCCTTACTTGGGCTCCCGGGCCCCCACTGGCACCTCCGCGGTCGCGGGGAGACTCGTCCTGAGTCCCCCGCTGTTTTGGGGCCGATCGCCCTCACGCTGCATCGGGTCGCGGCCCCACGCAAGGCCCCGGCCGCACGACCAGGCCCCCGGCCCTTGAACTCGCCGACGGGCCGATTCCACCCCCCGGCACCCTCCGGGGTCGCCACAGGGGTCCGATCACGCCCGGCCACTTCCGTCGGCTCCGCCCCTCTGCTCGGACCCTGATTGGCCCGGAGAAGGCACGCTTTTGAACGTTTTCTCGCCGGCCCCTCCAGAGCCAGAAATTCAGGCGTGCGCCATCTCCGGGTCGTTGGCCACGCCCCCCTCAGAAAAGGCACATATACATGCTGAAAAGAAAGGAGGACAGGAAACAGCCTTGAGGACTGTTGCAGGAGTTGACTTGTCAGCTTTGGTAGGCTGGCAAGAAAGGGTCTAATTCATCCGTAGGCAACAGCTGAAAGTATCCCATTTCTTGTGCCTTTGAAAACATATCTTTTGGTTGACTTTATCAATGGCTGCCATGAAAGAGGAGTGTAATGGAAGCCAGAGATGGATTGTCTCTCCTTGATGCCTTGAACTAGAATGGTGGTCAGAGGATAGGATGCAGATCAATATTTTCTTGCCGGGGATGTACGTGGCCTGATTCTAAAGAGGGATGTCATTGCTTCAGGCAGGGGGCCAGACATGACTTGACAGGCACTTTAGAGGCTGTAGTTCAGTGTAGAAATAATGTTAGGTCTTTCTCTATTACTGGAGTTATTGTAGGAAAGTGCCCTTTTTCTATGGTCACCCTCACACTTATTTTTGCCCCAATGGTGATTCTTATGACTGAAAGTGCACCGGAGACTGCTACCAGGCCCCAGTGCCTGTGCTCTCTCCCTAAATATGATGAATGTGGATTGGTGCTCCCAATTGGCAAGAACTTTAGCCCCCTTGTAAGTCACTGGTAAATGGTATCAATAGTATCCAGGGCATGGGCGTTAAAGGGGTCACTTGGGCCTGAGCACAGTTTGTGCCACCCTGAGTGGCCCAAGTAACACAGCATAACATAACACAATACTTGTAATTGTAAAGTGCACGTATCACACAATGGTATAAAGGTGCTGAATAACAGATGTTTATTGTTCCCAAACTTAGTGGTACTCATTTTATTGACCTCAGAAGGATGAATGTCTGAGTGGACCCGCAGTGATTTCAACCTGTGATCATGAAGTAAAACACAGGCCCCTACAGTAGATGCATTAGTCCACTAGGCCACCAGACCACGCATAAGTAAACAGATGACAGCAGGCGTGCCATTGCAGGCTGCAGAGCAGTGCAAAATGCTCCAATTTGACCTTGCCCTCACCATTTGTGGCAAGGTCAAAGCACTGTTTTTAATATATGCCAATCACCCCTAAGCAGTGCTTTAAATGGGCCGGTACTGTCCGGTACTGGGTACCGGCACTGTTTTATTTTGAGAGGGAGAGTACCTGCACTTCTCCTGAAAAACATAATACTTTCAATTGGAGAGTACCAGCACTTCTCAGAAACTAACAGGTACTCTAATACAGTGTACCTGCACTTCTATTTTTCCATTTCAAGCACTGCCCCTAAAGTAGGCCTTCTAAGCCCAGGAGGCAGGGTGCATTATTTTAAAGGCGTGGACATGTAATTGCAAGCTTATATTTCCCTATTGTGGCCTCTTTCCTTTAAGGGCTACTACAAGTGGTCAGGGGCCAGAGGCTAACATGGGCTGGCAGCTGGGCATCCTGAGTTTGCAACTCCATTTTGGTCCCACTGAAATATGTCATGTTTGATATCAAACAACTTGTCACATTATACCTGACTTTATTCCAAAGTCAGATTTAATGTGACATGCACCCAGGTGGCTACTTTAGAGGTTACCCACCTGGTGGCCCCAGCCTTTCTGGCACCCTGGCAGGCAACCTGCAGATGCTGCTGCCAAGACATGAGTCTGACTCCCTTCCAAGAGGTGGGAACACCCCAGGAGTCAGAAGCAAAGCCTGTCTGGGCGGGAGGTGCCACCTCCCTCCCTGACAGGATGACTAGTGAAGTGGCGCATCAAGGCAGTGAGCTTCAAAGCCCACACCGCCTCTGATATACAATTAGGCTGACTCCCAAAGAAAGACAAAGCCATCCCCCAGCCCTCAGGCACATTTGCTCCTGGGCAGGCGGGAAAATTAGGTAGTCGGAGGCTAGCCACACCCCAGAAGTGGGCTGGGTAGGCTGACTGGTTTACCTGGTTTGCCATTTTTAAAAGTGGTAGACTAAGAGGGGTCTGGGTAGCTCACTCCCCTAGATGTGGTCACCCCAGGGGCGGATTAGATGCTGGGGCTAGTGGCCAATTGGGTACTTGCACCCACACCCCTACACATGCCTAAATCTAGGATTTAAGGGGCACACTTGGCACCAGAACCTGAGATCTGATTCAACCTGCAATGAGGGACAAAGAAGAGGGCAGAGTCTGCGAGTTCTGGACCTCCACACAGCAAAGGCGTGATACCCTGCACCTGTGGCAACCATCCTGCAACTGCACGGTTGCAACTTGTCCTGGACCTGAGAGCGGTTCCAAAAGCAAGAGGAAACTGTTTGAGCACCAAAGGCAGCTCCAGAACTCATTTGGGCTACAGTCATTAGTCCCCTGCAGGCACTGAACGCTCTTGGAACCAAAGAATCACTTGCCAACGGGCCTGCCAAGGATAGCTGAGCTTGCAGGTTCCAAAGCTTGTTTGTGGCCAATCTGGTTACCACTACCTTTGTTTGACGCTGCATCTTGATGAAACCCCGCAGCACCTTCAGCTCGCCAACTCATTGGCCCCGCTGTCGAGCTTTTGCATTGGCTTCCTCACCAGCACTTTCTAAGTGGTAAAATCAACAGGGGCGTAGCTTGGTGAGTTTGGTTGTGGCGGTGTGAGCCTAAGATTTCCAAACAATCACGCAGGGACATATTGTAAAAACACATTATTTGAGAAGAAGGACATGAAGGGGGCTTAAGGAGAAGTGGAATGACAGAGGAATGCAGATTGAGGGGTACTTACAAAACACTATTTTTCAAACTAATCAAAATTTTTAAGGCCTTCAAAACAGAGTAGTGTGTGTGTTTTGTTAAAAATCATTGGTGAAATCTGGCATGCACTTCACATTACACGACTTAAGGCACTTGTACCCAACTATTTAGTACAGAATACATTTTTAGGGGGGAGTAATACCCCACCCCCCCTCCCAATACCCCACCTTCCCATGGAGCTACATCCCTGAAAATCAGCACTCCTTCGGCCCCTCCCCAGCGACTAGGAAAGCCAGGACAACTTTGCACTCAGGCCTCACGAGCCAGGTAATATTGAAATGACTTTCGAGGCCTGGCCCTGGGACTCGCATCACATTAGCCCCCTGTGTTTTCCACTGGACTCGACCTGCAAGTGACCAATTGTCACTAGCTGTTTTCTCCACTGTTAATGTTTTGCAGTAGTAAGTTGCATTGATTTATTTTTCTTTGAAAAATCCAAAACTCATGTTATACTTCTCTGATTGTGTTGGTTTTGGTGTCTACATTTATTTAAAAATCTTGTCTATTCATATAAATTAGTGTTCTTTTGAGTTCTGTCACTTATGTATCATCCATGTTGATCCTCTGAAATGCTTAACACATGTTCCTCTATTAAAGCCTGACTGCTCTGTGCCACTCTACCAGGACTGAGCTAGGGATTTATTAGTGTGAATCCAAAGGACCCAGTTTGGGGTGGGTTGTGTATTTGTCCTAATAGGTTTCTTAGGAGCCCCTGCATTTGCTCTATATGAATGTGCAAGTGAATGCCTATGTTATTTCTTCAACCTCACATCATGGGTCATGAGGTTAAATTTTCTTAAATAATCCATTTTGTTGGAGTAAATTAGCTGTTCACAGCCCCTTTCAGGGATAGCTGGTCTTCACAATAGGTAGTAGCACTGTTCCATGCATAACTGCATTATGGCTACAGCCTTGTAGCATTCCTTGTGCACAGACATCATTTCGCCTCATTTACGAGACAGACAGGATTTATACTGGAAAATAGATGTCATTCAGGTATCCATGTGTAGTGACAAACTCAGTACAGACCCTTGATAAACCAGCAATGTGTTTTTGCTAAAAAGTAAACATGTAGCCATTCTTTAAATGCACCCTGTGCTATGTTGGTTTTCATTATTTTCACATTCACTGTTTGCTTTTGCTACATTTGCCTTGATGTTTATGATAATACGGTTGCATATATGTTGCACTAAATTTTACTTAAAATAAAGCCTTTAAAATAACAGTATGAATTTAGTGTGTAAGCACTTAGGAAGAGGTAAGGAAAAATCTCCTGAACTCACAACAATAAATCAAATGCCTGAAAGTCCTTGACAGGTTCTGTTACCTGCCTAAAAATCTCAGAGAGATGTGTGGGCCATAGTGTGTCTATGCTCCCTGCTCAAGCTGGTAAATTGATACATATCTGTGCTTGTCTGAGAGCCATAACGATAATCAAGTCAACATCTTGAAACCACTGTCACGTAACAGGTGAATGTTTTGAGATTTAAACAATCTTGATGATTTTTCACAAAAGTAATGTCAAAAGTAGGCCTTCTAGTGTCGCAAGACTCATCAATAGTGTTTTAATTGTCTTGGAGAGATCATCTCATGGTAGAAATCTTTTGTTTGATGTGTGGTCTTATGAAGTGTTTGGTAAGGTATGTTTTTCTAGTTCTTTTGGTAGCAGAGAGTTTTTCTCCTTCTGTCATGGGTCTGTGTCATTGGTGTTCAAGGGTGCAGCCTATTCTTATTGAATTGCCAGTGTGTACATTTAAATCACAACTGTGTTTTATTTATTAGGATGAAGTTTCTACACTGTCCATATCTTTTCACTCAGTTGTTCAACTCCTACAGTATCCCCCAGCCTCCCTTATGAAGGATCTCTTTGCCTTGTCCAATTTTCAGCAGCCCCTTCTTCCTTGAGCTTAATGTCGGGAAGCAAGGCAAAAGGTGCAACCTACTTCTTAGTGTGTCTCACCCACGTGTGCTCTTTTTTATGAAAGAAAAGCTGTCAGTCATCACCGAGTGCTTGTTAGTCTTGGCCCCCTCTGCAAGGTCTCACACAAACTTTATGCCTTCACCCCCCTGTTTTCTAAAACCATGTTTGTTGGCTTTTAGCACTCTGTGCACTTTACCACGGCTAACCAGTACTAAAGCGCTTGTGCTATTCCCTCTAACCATAGTCAAATTGGCTTAAACCCATTTGGCACATTTAAAGTACTTGCAGGACCCTAGTGAAGTGGTACTACGTGTACACAGGCTCTGTAAATTAAATGCTAGTAGTAGGTCTGCAGCAGCTATTGTGCCACCAACTTCAGTAGCCTTTTAAACATGTCTCAGGCCTACCAGCTGTACTCTGTGCATGCAGTTTTAAACTGCATTTTTAACATGGAAAACAAACCTTTGCAAGGCCCAAAGTTTCCTTTATAATACATATGTGACTGCTAGGGTTGGCTCTAAACATCCAATGACGCAGAATGCAGTGTTTTAAAAAGTTGAAGATGCACTTTTAGATTTTACATGTCCTGGTAATAACAAACTCATATTTCACCACTGCAGGCCTACCTTTCACATAGGACAACATTGCTTTACCCTATTACACCTAATAAGTGATAACTTTTGAATGGGAGTAGGTGGGAGTGTTGAGCTTGGTATCTTAAAAATTGTAATTTCAAAAACTGCCCCCCACAAAAAAAAAATATATAAAAATCAGGTGAACTCAATACAAAACAAAACCACAACTGGATGACACAGTAGGAATAGGACAGTAGTACATTGCTGTGGTTTTACATAAGACATTGGTAGCATGAGGACCAAAGCACACAAATGACACATGTTTACAATACTTATCAACCTTTTGTGACTGATGACAGGCCGTGAGATTGTGAGTTAAGTCTTATTTGAGGACAAGGTCATTACATGCTGTTTCTATGGGTGTTATCCTTGGAGAGCTTCAGCCGGTCTAGAACCTCATGTTTTCTGATTTCTGTGGGGAATCAGTCTGTTTGGTGTGAGAATTGGTCAACTGACTCCGTGATGATCGAGTCATGTGTGGTGTGACAACATGCTTATCATTTCTGCCCACTGAGCAATTTCATCCTGTGATTTATCATCGGTTATGACCTCTCCCAGGCACCTTTTGTCTGCTGATGTCCACTCTGTTATATCCTTCAACTATGGCTTCTGTGTGGGAACTCTTTGTGAGACCCAGTGGATCGCTGTGCACATTTTCCCCAGTACCAATCCCAGGGCAGCAAATTTGTGTGGCATTTTCCTCTTACTGGGTCTAGACAGGAGCCCCAGTACACACTGCTTTACAGTTGAGGTACATTACTGCAAGTCTACTGCTTTAGAGTCATAACGATCTCCTCCTAGTAGTTCCACATCTCCCCCCCCATTCCTGGAACATGTCACTAAAGGTTCCACTGTCTGTGCCACGATTAGGACAAGTCAGAGGTCGTTGCGGGAAGATTTTGTGTAGCCTCATTGGGGTTAGGTAGGTGCAGTGTCGTACCTCTGTCAATTTAAACCTTGGGGTACTAGCTGTTGTCTGGACTAGTCCACAGGCGGACTCCCACTCCTTATCCAGTAGGGGTTCCCCAAGGTCCTCCTCCCATCTTGTCTGGACCACCATTGAGGCCTTCACTCTGTCGTATTTCAAAGCTTTCTATAGTCTGTAGATTAAGGAACAGGACACTCCCCCTTCTAGAATTGTTTTAAGTGTGGCAGACATCTCAGGTGTGCTTGGGAACTCTGTCCAGACCTCCCTCACTGTTTTACTTAATTTTGTGAATTGTTAAAAGTGACCACAACCTCACAGGCTTCGGTGCAAGTAATGAATATATTCACTGGATATAGGTCTCCCAGGTTATGACATCCTCCATCATGCTAATATACTAAAAACATAACCTGTTCTATATCCCGGAAAGGTTTAATCTATTCCAGCCATAACACTCTGGAGAACAGTGATCTGTGTAGCACTCTCACGACTGCTTTGTCCCATGCTGCCATCAACTTTGTAACTATCGTTGGGATCCTGCTAGTCTGATGGGACCCCCCACATCAAGTAGCAGGCCTGAGTTTCCGTTTCCACCATGTCCTTCAATAGAGTCTTTTCCCAGTTACCTCTTCCTCGCACCAATGTGTCACGTGCTGGAGTTGCAACGCTAACAAGTATAGTTTTAGGTCCGGAAGCCCTAGACCGCCTTTAGCTTTATCTTTCTTAATATGTGTCAGTTGCAGTCTTCTCTTGCCAGTCCACACCAGACAAATCAACAGCGGATCTAGCGTTGTAAAAGTCTTGCATGGAAGGTAGTGTATGGAGTTCTGAAGTGTGTACAGACAACAAGGAAGAAAGACCATGTTCGCTTGTGTCACTCCCCATTACCGATATACAAAGTTTATTAAAGAACTTTTAAAAAGAAAACCATTTTTTATTGATTTTATCAAACAGTTCCCAACAGTGGTACAGAGCATTAAAACAGACTTCAGAGACATCAGCACTGTTACAACAGAGCGATTCAATATCAAGACAACCAGGTTCAAAACATAGTCCAACATCCCATGACTACGTGGCAAGCACCAAGTCTCCGACGCCATGTGCAAGTCATGTACTTCAGAGCTATGTGAGTGCATATCTCTAAAGATGGACCATGATGTAGTTGGGTCCTTTTGTGTTGCTAAAGTTGCCCTATGTGGGAAGGGTATGGCCAGACGTGGGTCCCTTGCTCACTGTGCCACTGGATTCAAGCTAGCCTGGCTGATGAAGGGTGAAACCCTGAAACTGGTCCCAGGATGCTTGTTTCCGGTCCTGGGAGGACCTGGCCTGGCAGATCCACAAACAGGCAGAGTCACAGAAATGGTATAAGCAAGAAAATGCTCACTTTCTAAAAGTGGCATTTTCAAACACAAAATCTCCAAACCAACTTTACTAAAATATGTATTTTTAAATTGTGAACTCAGAGACCCTAAACTCCACATGTCCATCCGCTCCCAAAGGGAATCTACACTTTAAGCAGATTTAAAGGTAGCCCCCATGTTAACCTTTGAGAGGGACACTCCTTGCAACAGTGAAAAACGAATTTAGCAGTATTTCACTGTCAGGACATATAAAAACACATTACTATATGTCCTACCTTAACCATACACTGCACCCTGCCCTTGGGGCTACCTAGGGCCTACCTTAGGGGTGTCTTACATATAAGAAAAGGGAAGGTTTAGGCCCGGCAAGTGGGTACACTTGTCAAGTCGAAATTACAGTTAAAACTGCACACACAGACACTGCAGTGGCAGGTCTGAGACATCATTACAGGGCTATTCATGTGGGTGGCACAACCAGTGCTTGAGGCCCACTAGTAGCATTTGATTTACAGGCCCTGGGCACCTCTAGTGCACTTTACTAGGGACTTACCAATAAATGTGTTGGAAAATGGGTTATTGGTAGGGCAGGTAGGTACCTACACCTAGCAACAAGCCACTAACCTCCACATAGGTACAGTTAGGTCTCAGTAAATTAATCCCAGCTCAACCCTTGGTAGCTTGGCAACGAGCGTCAAGGCTTAACTTAGGAGACAAAGTGTAAAGCATTCAAATATCACAAAACAGTAATTAAATAAAACACAGGAAACAGTTTAAAAATCCAAAACCAATTTACAAAAATAGTTTATATTTTTATCTTTAAAATGACACAAAAACGATTAAAATCGGTTCAGGGGAACCGGAGATATGATTTTTTAAAGAATTATTACTTTTCTAGCGCTTAGAAACAAAAAGCGCCAATCGGGTCATCTGGTTGCACCTCGACCGGGGCAAAGTCAAACTTTCAGGCCGACCGCGATGGAGCCCTGCTCGGCTACAGGTCGCGGGAGGCCTCGGTTAAAAAGTTACCTTCTGACTTAGTCTTTATTTTGAAGTTTTTCTTCACCGGGACGAACCTGCCAGTTGAATCCGACCTCCTGGAGCCCTTGTCCGGATACGCGATGTGGGTTTCCTCGGTGGAGACTTTTACCTTCGGACTTAGTCGTTTTTTCGAGATGAAAATCCTTCGACCGGGGTAAACCTGGATCTTGATCCGACGTCCATGGAGCCCTTCTCGGATACGATGGCTGGGAGGTCCCGGTCAACTTTTTACGTTCGGGCTTAGTCTCTTTTTTGGATGTTTTTCTTTACCGGGACGAACCACGAAGTCAGGCCGGGTCGCGGTTGAGGCAAGCCGGCTAGAATTTCCGCGGCGGTTCGGTCCCTCTCTGGAGCTTTTTTCCCAAAATTCTCAAATCTTTTCCAAACTTCTGGGGCTTCACCCAGATGTTCTTTTAAGGTTCTTTTGGGGTCCACAGCTCACCCCAAGGGTCCAGAAGTTCTGTGATGGTCCTTGGGGGGTGCGGACTTCAACTCCCAGAATGCACTTGGCGCAAACTCCTTTTTGGCCACTGGACAGTGGTCAGCTGGTCGCTTTCTTCAGGAGTTAGTGCAGGGGACTCTGGTTTAGCAATTTTTCACCTGTAGCAAACAGGGAGTCCCTCCTTGACCCAGTTGAAGCCAGGCAAAGTCCTTCTTGTGGTGAAGCCCAAGTGTGCAGCTGGTGCAGTCCTTCTGAGC
Organism: Pleurodeles waltl; assembly: GCF_031143425.1. Classification (NCBI taxonomy): domain Eukaryota; kingdom Metazoa; phylum Chordata; class Amphibia; order Caudata; family Salamandridae; genus Pleurodeles; species Pleurodeles waltl. Next base: position 1,334,925,491 of record NC_090437.1, on the reverse strand, counting down.
GCAGGGTCCAGGTGCAGGCCAGGGGTCCAGCAGGGCAGTCCTTCTTCTTCTTTAGTTCCTTTCTTGTTGAATTCTGGAGGGGATCTGAGGTGTGGGTGCAGGTCTGCCAGTTTTATCCTTGCTCCTGGGTGAAAAGCAGGGGAGCCCTGGTTCTCCAATCAGGGGCAGAGTCGTCCCCCTGTGATGCCCACTTCCTGGGAAGTGTGGCAAAAATCCATCCCAGAAGGCAACAGTCTCTAAAAATCCAACATGGATGAATCTGATTTTTGGAGGTTACATCTGGCTGAGCCCACCCACTGGTGTGGCTAAAAATCATAAACACACCCCTCTCCTGCCCTCTCCTAATCTAATCAAGGGGGCACCTAGCTGTCTGGGGTTGCAGGATGTGGGGTTGTTGCTGGGTGCTGCAAATGTCCTTCTCTGCCTTTGAAGACCAGTTTGGCAGCCCTCCCCCTTCCTGCCTCACCATCTGCTGAGGGGAGATTCTCTCCCCCAAGCACATTCCTTTGTGTGAAGCCTGGCCACTTCACACCTCATCAAGGCAGCCTGGCAGAAGCTGCTGCAGGCTGGCCAATCAGAGCACAGCAGCAAAAACAATGCAGAGCTGAAATTGGCAACTTTTTAGGTAAAGTCTAAACTTTTTACCTGAACTAGTTATATTAAATCCAACAACTGGAAGTTGTAGGATTTATTACAACAATTAATTTGATACCAAATTCTTGGTATGCAACATTTAAGGAGACTTTAAAATTTAAAATAAAGTCTGCCCATTCTAGCCTATGAAGGCCATTTACTTCAATGAGGGAAAAACAAATTTGGCTGTTTTTACCTCACCAGGGCTTATAAATCTATTTTTATAAAGTCCCTGCTTATAGTTACATGGCACCCAGCCCTAGGGGCACATAGGGCACACCTTAGGGGTGACTTATATGTAAAAATAAGGTAGTTTAAGACTTTGGAAGTACCTTTAATTCCAAAGTCGAATTTGCATATAACTTTAATTTAAAAGCAGCCAGCAAGGCAGGCTTGCTTTTAAAATGACACTGGGCACCTCAGCAATGCACCTAGGTGTGCACCACCTATGCTGTGGTCCCTAAACCTACATGCCCTACCATATACTAGGGACTTATAGGTAGGTTAACTTAGCCACTTATAATTAGCCTAATTTGCATATCCATTTTACACACAGCACAGGCCCTGGAACTGGTTAGCAGTACCCAGGGCACCTTTAAAGTCTGGAAAACACCAGCAAAAAGTGGAAAATTGGGGGCAAAAAGTTATGGGGCCTCTGCAATCAGCCCTGTTTTCTCACACAACCCCCCCCCCCCCAGCCCACACGCCCAGGAGACTCAGCCCAACCCTGGGAGAGTCTTCCTGGCTTGTTAGGCGAGGAAGACAGTGAAGAAAACTGGCTGTCCCTTTGCAGGGCCTACTCTGCCTTATATCCTCCTGTCAGGGTCACTCCCTATGGGTAGTGAAGCCATCCCAACAGTAAAAGGACCCAACACAAACTGAAACTTTCCTCTAGGGGGGTCTTCCTCCTTTCTCTCTGCCAACTTGGGTAGTGAGGTGCCCACCTCCCCTACTCCAAACTTTGCTAGGGCAACACCTAGCTTACCCAAAGAGGTCACCCAACACTTGAGCAACCCCACCATGACCAATAGGGTCAGGGGGCCTACTTTGCTATTGGCCCTGGGGTCTGCCTCCCAGGCCAAGTACAGTGCTGCCAGGAAGGCTAGCACCCAGCAGAGGCTACTGACAGCTGTCAGTACCCAGAACCACACCCTAAGCTCTCCACTGACAGGTGGCTGAGCTGCTTTAGGGGCATCTTTGGGGTCCTGGCACCCCTCTTGCTGTCTAGAGTGGGGGGCTACCACCTCCTGTGGCAGACACCCTCCTTCCACTCTCCCTTCTGTCAGTGCAGGGGCAACACCTTGCATCTGGACAGCTGCCTGACTACTCAGGACTTCCTTGGGGTCAGGTGAGGCCTCACCAGTGCCAACTCTGGGCTCCCCCCCTACTGGGGCAGAAGGCCTTTGGCTCCCTGGAACTCTCTTTAAGAGTGGCCTACCCTTCCTTTTCTTCTTTCCTTTTCTTGGGGACCCCTGTCTCCTAACTGTAGGGACTGACTCCCCAGGACTTTGGGTTGGGGGGGCGCCTTGGGCGACCACCCCATCTGTGACCAGACTCACCTCTGGGAGGTCATTGCCCAGGATACAATCTAGGGGAAGGTCAGCACTGACTACCACCCTAATCCAGTCAAGGATACCCTCCCTCTCTAGGGGCACTATGGCTACAGGTTTGGAGGTGACCTCCCCTGTGGCTATCCTGACTTTCTTTGTCTTTCCTGGGACATACATGTCTGGGGTCACTAACCGGTCACTCACTATAGTGTGACTGGCACAGGTGTCTCTCAGGCCAGTGGTAGGGATCCCATTCACTTGAATGTGGTGGAAGTGCCTACTCCCACCCTCAGGGATCACCAGCTTACCATCTGGTCCTGTCTCCCAGCACAATGCTAGGAGGACTTCATCATCTGAGGAATCCTCCTCTATGGCTACACTGGACAGCCCAGTGCTAACCACCTTCTTTGGACAGGCTGCATCTCCTCTGAAGTGACCTGTCTGCTGACAGTCAAAGCAAGCCCTACTGTCCAAGAGCTTTTTTAACCCTGGGTCTAACTGTCTCTGCTGGTCAGAGTGGGATTTACTCTCCTCCTTCTTAGGGTTCTGGGGTACAGAGGGAGTCTCTGTGGTGGGCTTACCACCTCCCTCCTTAGGTTTTTGGGGACCTGTCCCCCCCTTCTTGGAGTCTCCCCCCTGGGACTTGACAACCACCCTGGTTCTCAACCACTCATCAGCTGCCTCCCCTAGCTCTCTAGGGTTGGTCTGCTTAGAGTCCACTAGATGCTGGCGTAACCTTTCTTGGACCTTTCTTGGTCAAGATGTGCTCTCTCATGATCAGATTGTATAACCCCTCATAAGTATCTACTTTGTTACCAATAATCCAGCCCTCTAGTGCCTTTAGTGAAATGTCCACAAAGTCAACCCAAGACTGGGTACTGACCTTCTGGGTGTCCCTGAACTTCATTCTATATTGCTCTGGGGTCAGACCAAACTTCTTGGCTAAGCACCTCTTCATACTAGGGTATGAATCTGCCTCCTCCCCCCTTAAGGTCAGAAGCCTATCCCTCCCTGAGTTGGGGACCAACTCCCACAAAAGGGAACCCCAGTATTGAGGCCTAACCCTTCTCATTTGGAGTGCCCTCTCAAAGGCCCCCAGCCACTTATCTATGTCATCCCCCTCTACATAGGCAGGAACCACCCCTTTGGGTAATCTGGGGCAAACTCCCCCACCCATGGACACCTCAGCTTCTTTATCGCTGCTTCCATCTCTTTTCTCTTTGTATGCCCACTTTTTCTTTTCTAGGGCCAGCTTCTCTGCTTCCAAAGCTATGTATGCCAGCTGGGCCTCCAGCTCTCTTTCTCTGATGGATGGGTTCTCTCCTCCTGAAAGGACCCCCTTCCCACCACTAGCTTTGGGTCTGCCCCTAGTGACTGTATTTACTGAGGACCGTTCTTCCTCATCCTCACTTAGGCTCAGATGCCTTCCCTCCCCTGAGTGGTTAGAGCTTGCATCCTCCCTTCTTTCTCCCTCCTCTGGAGCTTCTTCTGACTCTACCTCTTGGGCCTCAGCCCATGCTGTCAGGGATGTGATCAGGATTTGCTTCCTGACATCAGTGGTTGCAGGCAACCCTCTTTCAATACACAACCCCCTAAGCTGGACTACTGTCAGTGTGGGTAGGCTAGCCAGATCAAGCTCCATGGTTCCCTAGTTTTGTGTCAACAAAAACTTTTTGCAAAAATTGGAAACAAGAATTTAGAAAAATTTCAAAAATTTAATAATTGAAATTAATCCAAATTAAAAATTAAAATTCTTTTTTGCACTAGGACAATTTAAAGGATTTTTAATTTGTTTTACCTAAAACTGTAACGTGATATTGAACACAAGTACAGGATCCCGTCGCTGCTTCCAATTATGTTGGAAAATGGGTTATTGGTAGGGCAGGTAGGTACCTATACCTAGCAACAAGCCACTAACCTCCACATAGGTACAGTTAGGTCTCAGTAAATTAATCCCAGCTCAACCCTTGGTAGCTTGGCAACGAGCGTCAAGGCTTAACTTAGGAGACAAAGTGTAAAGCATTCAAATATCACAAAACAGTAATTAAATAAAACACAGGAAACAGTTTAAAAATCCAAAACCAATTTATAAAAATAGTTTATATTTTTATCTTTAAAATGACACAAAAACGATTAAAATCGGTTCAGGGGAACCGGAGATATGAATTTTTAAAGAATTATTACTTTTCTAGCGCTTAGAAACAAAAAGCGCCAATCGGGTCATCTGGTTGCACCTCGACCGGGGCAAAGTCAAACTTTCAGGCCGACCGCGATGGAGCCCTGCTCGGCTACAGGTCGCGGGAGGCCTCGGTTAAAAAGTTACCTTCTGACTTAGTCTTTATTTTGAAGTTTTTCTTCACCGGGACGAACCTGCCAGTTGAATCCGACCTCCTGGAGCCCTTGTCCGGATACGCGATGTGGGTTTCCTCGGTGGAGACTTTTACCTTCGGACTTAGTCGTTTTTTCGAGATGAAAATCCTTCGACCGGGGTAAACCTGGATCTTGATCCGACGTCCATGGAGCCCTTCTCGGATACGATGGCTGGGAGGTCCCGGTCAACTTTTTACGTTCGGGCTTAGTCTCTTTTTTGGATGTTTTTCTTTACCGGGACGAACCACGAAGTCAGGCCGGGTCGCGGTTGAGGCAAGCCGGCTAGAATTTCCGCGGCGGGTCGGTCCCTCTCTGGAGCTTTTTTCCCAAAATTCTCAAATCTTTTCCAAACTTCTGGGGCTTCACCCAGATGTTCTTTTAAGGTTCTTTTGGGGTCCACAGCTCACCCCAAGGGTCCAGAAGTTCTGTGATGGTCCTTGGGGGGTGCGGACTTCAACTCCCAGAATGCACTTGGCGCAAACTCCTTTTTGGCCACTGGACAGTGGTCAGCTGGTCGCTTTCTTCAGGAGTTAGTGCAGGGGACTCTGGTTTAGCAATTTTTCACCTGTAGCAAACAGGGAGTCCCTCCTTGACCCAGTTGAAGCCAGGCAAAGTCCTTCTTGTGGTGAAGCCCAAGTGTGCAGCTGGTGCAGTCCTTCTGAGTGCAGGGTCCAGGTGCAGGCCAGGGGTCCAGCAGGGCAGTCCTTCTTCTTCTTTAGTTCCTTTCTTGTTGAATTCTGGAGGGGATCTGAGGTGTGGGTGCAGGTCTGCCAGTTTTATCCTTGCTCCTGGGTGAAAAGCAGGGGAGCCCTGGTTCTCCAATCAGGGGCAGAGTCGTCCCCCTGTGATGCCCACTTCCTGGGAAGTGTGGCAAAAATCCATCCCAGAAGGCAACAGTCTCTAAAAATCCAACATGGATGAATCTGATTTTTGGAGGTTACATCTGGCTGAGCCCACCCACTGGTGTGGCTAAAAATCATAAACACACCCCTCTCCTGCCCTCTCCTAATCTAATCAAGGGGGCACCTAGCTGTCTGGGGTTGCAGGATGTGGGGGTGTTGCTGGGTGCTGCAAATGTCCTTCTCTGCCTTTGAAGACCAGTTTGGCAGCCCTCCCCCTTCCTGCCTCACCATCTGCTGAGGGGAGATTCTCTCCCCCAAGCACATTCCTTTGTGTGAAGCCTGGCCACTTCACACCTCATCAAGGCAGCCTGGCAGAAGCTGCTGCAGGCTGGCCAATCAGAGCACAGCAGCAAAAACAATGCAGAGCTGAAATTGGCAACTTTTTAGGTAAAGTCTAAACTTTTTACCTGAACTAGTTATATTAAATCCAACAACTGGAAGTTGTAGGATTTATTACAACAATTAATTTGATACCAAATTCTTGGTATGCAACATTTAAGGAGACTTTAAAATTTAAAATAAAGTCTGCCCATTCTAGCCTATGAAGGCCATTTACTTCAATGAGGGAAAAACAAATTTGGCTGTTTTTACCTCACCAGGGCTTATAAATCTATTTTTATAAAGTCCCTGCTTATAGTTACATGGCACCCAGCCCTAGGGGCACATAGGGCACACCTTAGGGGTGACTTATATGTAAAAAATAAGGTAGTTTAAGACTTTGGAAGTACCTTTAATTCCAAAGTCGAATTTGCATATAACTTTAATTTAAAAGCAGCCAGCAAGGCAGGCTTGCTTTTAAAATGACACTGGGCACCTCAGCAATGCACCTAGGTGTGCACCACCTATGCTGTGGTCCCTAAACCTACATGCCCTACCATATACTAGGGACTTATAGGTAGGTTAACTTAGCCACTTATAATTAGCCTAATTTGCATATCCATTTTACACACAGCACAGGCCCTGGAACTGGTTAGCAGTACCCAGGGCACCTTTAAAGTCTGGAAAACACCAGCAAAAAGTGGAAAATTGGGGGCAAAAAGTTATGGGGCCTCTGCAATCAGCCCTGTTTTCTCACACAACCCCCCCCCAGCCCACACGCCCAAGAGACTCAGCCCAACCCTGGGAGAGTCTTCCTGGCTTATTAGGCGAGGAAGACAGTGAAGAAAACTGGCTGTCCCTTTGCAGGGCCTACTCTGCCTTATATCCTCCTGTCAGGGTCACTCCCTATGGGTAGTGAAGCCATCCCAACAGTAAAAGGACCCAACACAAACTGAAACTTTCCTCTAGGGGGGTCTTCCTCCTTTCTCTCTGCCAACTTGGGTATTGAGGTGCCCACCTCCCCTACTCCAAACTTTGCTAGGGCAACACCTAGCTTACCCAAAGAGGTCACCCAACACTTGAGCAACCCCACCATGACCAATAGGGTCAGGGGGCCTACTTTGCTATTGGCCCTGGGGTCTGCCTCCCAGGCCAAGTACAGTGCTGCCATGAAGGCTAGCACCCAGCAGAGGCTACTGACAGCTGTCAGTACCCAGAACCACACCCTAAGCTCTCCACTGACAGGTGGCTGAGCTGCTTTAGGGGCATCTTTGGGGTCCTGGCACCCCTCTTGCTGTCTAGAGTGGGGGGCTACCACCTCCTGTGGCAGACACCCTCCTTCCACTCTCCCTTCTGTCAGTGCAGGGGCAACACCTTGCATCTGGACAGCTGCCTGACTACTCAGGACTTCCTTGGGGTCAGGTGAGGCCTCACCAGTGCCAACTCTGGGCTCCCCCCCTACTGGGGCAGAAGGCCTTTGGCTCCCTGGAACTCTCTTTAAGAGTGGCCTACCCTTCCTTTTCTTCTTTCCTTTTCTTGGGGACCCCTGTCTCCTAACTGTAGGGACTGACTCCCCAGGACTTTGGGTTGGGGGGGCGCCTTGGGCGACCACCCCATCTGTGACCAGACTCACCTCTGGGAGGTCATTGCCCAGGATACAATCTAGGGGAAGGTCAGCACTGACTACCACCCTAATCCAGTCAAGGATACCCTCCCTCTCTAGGGGCACTATGGCTACAGGTTTGGAGGTGACCTCCCCTGTGGCTATCCTGACTTTCTTTGTCTTTCCTGGGACATACATGTCTGGGGTCACTAACCGGTCACTCACTATAGTGTGACTGGCACAGGTGTCTCTCAGGCCAGTGGTAGGGATCCCATTCACTTGAATGTGGTGGAAGTGCCTACTCCCACCCTCAGGGATCACCAGCTTACCATCTGGTCCTGTCTCCCAGCACAATGCTAGGAGGACTTCATCATCTGAGGAATCCTCCTCTATGGCTACACTGGACAGCCCAGTGCTAACCACCTTCTTTGGACAGGCTGCATCTCCTCTGAAGTGACCTGTCTGCTGACAGTCAAAGCAAGCCCTACTGTCCAAGAGCTTTTTTAACCCTGGGTCTAACTGTCTCTGCTGGTCAGAGTGGGATTTACTCTCCTCCTTCTTAGGGTTCTGGGGTACAGAGGGAGTCTCTGTGGTGGGCTTACCACCTCCCTCCTTAGGTTTTTGGGGACCTGTCCCCCCCTTCTTGGAGTCTCCCCTCTGGGACTTGACAACCACCCTGGTTCTCAACCACTCATCAGCTGCCTCCCCTAGCTCTCTAGGGTTGGTCTGCTTAGAGTCCACTAGATGCTGGCGTAACCTTTCTTGGATACAATTGGTCAAGATGTGCTCTCTCATGATCAGATTGTATAACCCCTCATAAGTATCTACTTTGTTACCAATAATCCAGCCCTCTAGTGCCTTTAGTGAAATGTCCACAAAGTCAACCCAAGACTGGGTACTGACCTTCTGGGTGTCCCTGAACTTCATTCTATATTGCTCTGGGGTCAGACCAAACTTCTTGGCTAAGCACCTCTTCATACTAGGGTATGAATCTGCCTCCTCCCCCCTTAAGGTCAGAAGCCTATCCCTCCCTGAGTTGGGGACCAACTCCCACAAAAGGGAACCCCAGTATTGAGGCCTAACCCTTCTCATTTGGAGTGCCCTCTCAAAGGCCCCCAGCCACTTATCTATGTCATCCCCCTCTACATAGGCAGGAACCACCCCTTTGGGTAATCTGGGGCAAACTCCCCCACCCATGGACACCTCAGCTTCTTTATCGCTGCTTCCATCTCTTTTCTCTTTGTATGCCCACTTTTTCTTTTCTAGGGCCAGCTTCTCTGCTTCCAAAGCTATGTATGCCAGCTGGGCCTCCAGCTCTCTTTCTCTGATGGATGGGTTCTCTCCTCCTGAAAGGACCCCCTTCCCACCACTAGCTTTGGGTCTGCCCCTAGTGACTGTATTTACTGAGGACCGTTCTTCCTCATCCTCACTTAGGCTCAGATGCCTTCCCTCCCCTGAGTGGTTAGAGCTTGCATCCTCCCTTCTTTCTCCCTCCTCTGGAGCTTCTTCTGACTCTACCTCTTGGGCCTCAGCCCATGCTGTCAGGGATGTGATCAGGATTTGCTTCCTGACATCAGTGGTTGCAGGCAACCCTCTTTCAATACACAACCCCCTAAGCTGGACTACTGTCAGTGTGGGTAGGCTAGCCAGATCAAGCTCCATGGTTCCCTAGTTTTGTGTCAACAAAAACTTTTTGCAAAAATTGGAAACAAGAATTTAGAAAAATTTCAAAAATTCAATAATTGAAATTAATCCAAATTAAAAATTAAAAAACTTTTTTGCACTAGGACAATTTAAAGGATTTTTAATTTGTTTTACCTAAAACTGTAACGTGATATTGAACACAAGTACAGGATCCCGTCGCTGCTTCCAATTATGTTGGAAAATGGGTTATTGGTAGGGCAGGTAGGTACCTATACCTAGCAACAAGCCACTAACCTCCACATAGGTACAGTTAGGTCTCAGTAAATTAATCCCAGCTCAACCCTTGGTAGCTTGGCAACGAGCGTCAAGGCTTAACTTAGGAGACAAAGTGTAAAGCATTCAAATATCACAAAACAGTAATTAAATAAAACACAGGAAACAGTCTAAAAATCCAAAACCAATTTATAAAAATAGTTTATATTTTTATCTTTAAAATGACACAAAAACGATTAAAATCGGTTCAGGGGAACCGGAGATATGAATTTTTAAAGAATTATTACTTTTCTAGCGCTTAGAAACAAAAAGCGCCAATCGGGTCATCTGGTTGCACCTCGACCGGGGCAAAGTCAAACTTTCAGGCCGACCGCGATGGAGCCCTGCTCGGCTACAGGTCGCGGGAGGCCTCGGTTAAAAAGTTACCTTCTGACTTAGTCTTTATTTTGAAGTTTTTCTTCACCGGGACGAACCTGCCAGTTGAATCCGACCTCCTGGAGCCCTTGTCCGGATACGCGATGTGGGTTTCTTCGGTGGAGACTTTTACCTTCGGACTTAGTCGTTTTTTCGAGATGAAAATCCTTCGACCGGGGTAAACCTGGATCTTGATCCGACGTCCATGGAGCCCTTCTCGGATACGATGGCTGGGAGGTCCCGGTCAACTTTTTACGTTCGGGCTTAGTCTCTTTTTTGGATGTTTTTCTTTACCGGGACGAACCACGAAGTCAGGCCGGGTCGCGGTTGAGGCAAGCCGGCTAGAATTTCCGCGGCGGGTCGGTCCCTCTCTGGAGCTTTTTTCCCAAAATTCTCAAATCTTTTCCAAACTTCTGGGGCTTCACCCAGATGTTCTTTTAAGGTTCTTTTGGGGTCCACAGCTCACCCCAAGGGTCCAGAAGTTCTGTGATGGTCCTTGGGGGGTGCGGACTTCAACTCCCAGAATGCACCTGGCGCAAACTCCTTTTTGGCCACTGGACAGTGGTCAGCTGGTCGCTTTCTTCAGGAGTTAGTGCAGGGGACTCTGGTTTAGCAATTTTTCACCTGTAGCAAACAGGGAGTCCCTCCTTGAACCAGTTGAAGCCAGGCAAAGTCCTTCTTGTGGTGAAGCCCAAGTGTGCAGCTGGTGCAGTCCTTCTGAGTGCAGGGTCCAGGTGCAGGCCAGGGGTCCAGCAGGGCAGTCCTTCTTCTTCTTTAGTTCCTTTCTTGTTGAATTCTGGAGGGGATCTGAGGTGTGGGTGCAGGTCTGCCAGTTTTATCCTTGCTCCTGGGTGAAAAGCAGGGGAGCCCTGGTTCTCCAATCAGGGACAGAGTCGTCCTCCTGTGATGCCCACTTCCTGGGAAGTGTGGCAAAAATCCATCCCAGAAGGCAACAGTCTCTAAAAATCCAACATGGATGAATCTGATTTTTGGAGGTTACATCTGGCTGAGCCCACCCACTGGTGTGGCTAAAAATCATAAACACACCCCTCTCCTGCCCTCTCCTAATCTAATCAAGGGGGCACCTAGCTGTCTGGGGTTGCAGGATGTGGGGGTGTTGCTGGGTGCTGCAAATGTCCTTCTCTGCCTTTGAAGACCAGTTTGGCAGCCCTCCCCCTTCCTGCCTCACCATCTGCTGAGGGGAGATTCTCTCCCCCAAGCACATTCCTTTGTGTGAAGCCTGGCCACTTCACACCTCATCAAGGCAGCCTGGCAGAAGCTGCTGCAGGCTGGCCAATCAGAGCACAGCAGCAAAAACAATGCAGAGCTGAAATTGGCAACTTTTTAGGTAAAGTCTAAACTTTTTACCTGAACTAGTTATATTAAATCCAACAACTGGAAGTTGTAGGATTTATTACAACAATTAATTTGATACCAAATTCTTGGTATGCAACATTTAAGGAGACTTTAAAATTTAAAATAAAGTCTGCCCATTCTAGCCTATGAAGGCCATTTACTTCAATGAGGGAAAAACAAATTTGGCTGTTTTTACCTCACCAGGGCTTATAAATCTATTTTTATAAAGTCCCTGCTTATAGTTACATGGCACCCAGCCCTAGGGGCACATAGGGCACACCTTAGGGGTGACTTATATGTAAAAATAAGGTAGTTTAAGACTTTGGAAGTACCTTTAATTCCAAAGTCGAATTTGCATATAACTTTAATTTAAAAGCAGCCAGCAAGGCAGGCTTGCTTTTAAAATGACACTGGGCACCTCAGCAATGCACCTAGGTGTGCACCACCTATGCTGTGGTCCCCAAACCTACATGCCCTACCATATACTAGGGACTTATAGGTAGGTTAACTTAGCCACTTATAATTAGCCTAATTTGCATATCCATTTTACACACAGCACAGGCCCTGGAACTGGTTAGCAGTACCCAGGGCACCTTTAAAGTCAGGAAAACACCAGTAAAAAGTGGAAAATTGTGGGCAAAAAGTTATGGGGCCTCTGCAATCAGCCCTGTTTTCTCACACAACCCCCCCCCCAGCCCACACGCCCAGGAGACTCAGCCCAACCCTGTGAGAGTCTTCCTGGCTTGTTAGGCGAGGAAGACAGTGAAGAAAACTGGCTGTCCCTTTGCAGGGCCTACTCTGCCTTATATCCTCCTGTCAGGGTCACTCCCTATGGGTAGTGAAGCCATCCCAACAGTAAAAGGACCCAACACAAACTGAAACTTTCCTCTAGGGGGGTCTTCCTCCTTTCTCTCTGCCAACTTGGGTAGTGAGGTGCCCACCTCCCCTACTCCAAACTTTGCTAGGGCAACACCTAGCTTACCCAAAGAGGTCACCCAACACTTGAGCAACCCCACCATGACCAACAGGGTCAGGGGGCCTACTTTGCTATTGGCCCTGGGGTCTGCCTCCCAGGCCAAGTACAGTGCTGCCAGGAAGGCTAGCACCCAGCAGAGGCTACTGACAGCTGTCAGTACCCAGAACCACACCCTAAGCTCTCCACTGACAGGTGGCTGAGCTGCTTTAGGGGCATCTTTGGGGTCCTGGCACCCCTCTTGCTGTCTAGAGTGGGGGGCTACCACCTCCTGTGGCAGACACCCTCCTTCCACTCTCCCTTCTGTCAGTGCAGGGGCAACACCTTGCATCTGGACAGCTGCCTGACTACTCAGGACTTCCTTGGGGTCAGGTGAGGCCTCACCAGTGCCAACTCTGGGCTCCCCCCCTACTGGGGCAGAAGGCCTTTGGCACCCTGGAACTCTCTTTAAGAGTGGCCTACCCTTCCTTTTCTTCATTCCTTTTCTTGGGGATCCCTGTCTCCTAACTGTAGGGACTGACTCCCCAGGACTTTGGGTTGGGGGGGCGCCTTGGGCGACCACCCCATCTGTGACCAGACTCACCTCTGGGAGGTCATTGCCCAGGATACAATCTAGGGGAAGGTCAGCACTGACTACCACCCTAATCCAGTCAAGGATACCCTCCCTCTCTAGGGGCACTATGGCTACAGGTTTGGAGGTGACCTCCCCTGTGGCTATCCTGACTTTCTTTGTCTTTCCTGGGACATACATGTCTGGGGTCACTAACCGGTCACTCACTATAGTGTGACTGGCACAGGTGTCTCTCAGGCCAGTGGTAGGGATCCCATTCACTTGAATGTGGTGGAAGTGCCTACTCCCACCCTCAGGGATCACCAGCTTACCATCTGGTCCTGTCTCCCAGCACAATGCTAGGAGGACTTCATCATCTGAGGAATCCTCCTCTATGGCTACACTGGACAGCCCAGTGCTAACCACCTTCTTTGGACAGGCTGCATCTCCTCTGAAGTGACCTGTCTGCTGACAGTCAAAGCAAGCCCTACTGTCCAAGAGCTTTTTTAACCCTGGGTCTAACTGTCTCTGCTGGTCAGAGTGGGATTTACTCTCCTCCTTCTTAGGGTTCTGGGGTACAGAGGGAGTCTCTGTGGTGGGCTTACCACCTCCCTCCTTAGGTTTTTGGGGACCTGTCCCCCCCTTCTTGGAGTCTCCCCCCTGGGACTTGACAACCACCCTGGTTCTCAACCACTCATCAGCTGCCTCCCCTAGCTCTCTAGGGTTGGTCTGCTTAGAGTCCACTAGATGCTGGCGTAACCTTTCTTGGATACAATTGGTCAAGATGTGCTCTCTCATGATCAGATTGTATAACCCCTCATAAGTATCTACTTTGTTACCAATAATCCAGCCCTCTAGTGCCTTTAGTGAAATGTCCACAAAGTCAACCCAAGACTGGGTACTGACCTTCTGGGTGTCCCTGAACTTCATTCTATATTGCTCTGGGGTCAGACCAAACTTCTTGGCTAAGCACCTCTTCATACTAGGGTATGAATCTGCCTCCTCCCCCCTTAAGGTCAGAAGCCTATCCCTCCCTGAGTTGGGGACCAACTCCCACAAAAGGGAACCCCAGTATTGAGGCCTAACCCTTCTCATTTGGAGTGCCCTCTCAAAGGCCCCCAGCCACTTATCTATGTCATCCCCCTCTAGATAGGCAGGAACCACCCCTTTGGGTAATCTGGGGCAAACTCCCCCACCCATGGACACCTCAGCTTCTTTATCGCTGCTTCCATCTCTTTTCTCTTTGTATGCCCACTTTTTCTTTTCTAGGGCCAGCTTCTCTGCTTCCAAAGCTATGTATGCCAGCTGGGCCTCCAGCTCTCTTTCTCTGATGGATGGGTTCTCTCCTCCTGAAAGGACCCCCTTCCCACCACTAGCTTTGGGTCTGCCCCTAGTGACTGTATTTACTGAGGACCGTTCTTCCTCATCCTCACTTAGGCTCAGATGCCTTCCCTCCCCTGAGTGGTTAGAGCTTGCATCCTCCCTTCTTTCTCCCTCCTCTGGAGCTTCTTCTGACTCTACCTCTTGGGCCTCAGCCCATGCTGTCAGGGATGTGATCAGGATTTGCTTCCTGACATCAGTGGTTGCAGGAAACCCTCTTTCAATACACAACCCCCTAAGCTGGACTACTGTCAGTGTGGGTAGGCTAGCCAGATCAAGCTCCATGGTTCCCTAGTTTTGTGTCAACAAAAACTTTTTGCAAAAATTGGAAACAAGAATTTAGAAAAATTTCAAAAATTCAATAATTGAAATTAATCCAAATTAAAAATTAAAATTCTTTTTTGCACTAGGACAATTTAAAGGATTTTTAATTTGTTTTACCTAAAACTGTAACGTGATATTGAACACAAGTACAGGATCCCGTCGCTGCTTCCAATTATGTTGGAAAATGGGTTATTGGTAGGGCAGGTAGGTACCTATACCTAGCAACAAGCCACTAACCTCCACATAGGTACAGTTAGGTCTCAGTAAATTAATCCCAGCTCAACCCTTGGTAGCTTGGCAACGAGCGTCAAGGCTTAACTTAGGAGACAAAGTGTAAAGCATTCAAATATCACAAAACAGTAATTAAATAAAACACAGGAAACAGTTTAAAAATCCAAAACCAATTTATAAAAATAGTTTATATTGTTATCTTTAAAATGACACAAAAACGATTAAAATCGGTTCAGGGGAACCGGAGATATGAATTTTTAAAGAATTATTACTTTTCTAGCGCTTAGAAACAAAAAGCGCCAATCGGGTCATCTGGTTGCACCTCGACCGGGGCAAAGTCAAACTTTCAGGCCGACCGCGATGGAGCCCTGCTCGGCTACAGGTCGCGGGAGGCCTCGGTTAAAAAGTTACCTTCTGACTTAGTCTTTATTTTGAAGTTTTTCTTCACCGGGACGAACCTGCCAGTTGAATCCGACCTCCTGGAGCCCTTGTCCGGATACGCGATGTGGGTTTCCTCGGTGGAGACTTTTACCTTCGGACGTAGTCGTTTTTTCGAGATGAAAATCCTTCGACCGGGGTAAACCTGGATCTTGATCCGACGTCCATGGAGCCCTTCTCGGATACGATGGCTGGGAGGTCCCGGTCAACTTTTTACGTTCGGGCTTAGTCTCTTTTTTGGATGTTTTTCTTTACCGGGACGAACCACGAAGTCAGGCCGGGTCGCGGTTGAGGCAAGCCGGCTAGAATTTCCGCGGCGGGTCGGTCCCTCTCTGGAGCTTTTTTCCCAAAATTCTCAAATCTTTTCCAAACTTCTGGGGCTTCACCCAGATGTTCTTTTAAGGTTCTTTTGGGGTCCACAGCTCACCCCAAGGGTCCAGAAGTTCTGTGATGGTCCTTGGGGGGTGCGGACTTCAACTCCCAGAATGCACTTGGCGCAAACTCCTTTTTGGCCACTGGACAGTGGTCAGCTGGTCGCTTTCTTCAGGAGTTAGTGCAGGGGACTCTGGTTTAGCAATTTTTCACCTGTAGCAAACAGGGAGTCCCTCCTTGACCCAGTTGAAGCCAGGCAAAGTCCTTCTTGTGGTGAAGCCCAAGTGTGCAGCTGGTGCAGTCCTTCTGAGTGCAGGGTCCAGGTGCAGGCCAGGGGTCCAGCAGGGCAGTCCTTCTTCTTCTTTAGTTCCTTTCTTGTTGAATTCTGGAGGGGATCTGAGGTGTGGGTGCAGGTCTGCCAGTTTTATCCTTGCTCCTGGGTGAAAAGCAGGGGAGCCCTGGTTCTCCAATCAGGGGCAGAGTCGTCCCCCTGTGATGCCCACTTCCTGGGAAGTGTGGCAAAAATCCATCCCAGAAGGCAACAGTCTCTAAAAATCCAACATGGATGAATCTGATTTTTGGAGGTTACATCTGGCTGAGCCCACCCACTGGTGTGGCTAAAAATCATAAACACACCCCTCTCCTGCCCTCTCCTAATCTAATCAAGGGGGCACCTAGCTGTCTGGGGTTGCAGGATGTGGGGGTGTTGCTGGGTGCTGCAAATGTCCTTCTCTGCCTTTGAAGACCAGTTTGGCAGCCCTCCCCCTTCCTGCCTCACCATCTGCTGAGGGGAGATTCTCTCCCCCAAGCACATTCCTTTGTGTGAAGCCTGGCCACTTCACACCTCATCAAGGCAGCCTGGCAGAAGCTGCTGCAGGCTGGCCAATCAGAGCACAGCAGCAAAAACAATGCAGAGCTGAAATTGGCAACTTTTTAGGTAAAGTCTAAACTTTTTACCTGAACTAGTTATATTAAATCCAACAACTGGAAGTTGTAGGATTTATTACAACAATTAATTTGATACCAAATTCTTGGTATGCAACATTTAAGGAGACTTTAAAATTTAAAATAAAGTCTGCCCATTCTAGCCTATGAAGGCCATTTACTTCAATGAGGGAAAAACAAATTTGGCTGTTTTTACCTCACCAGGGCTTATAAATCTATTTTTATAAAGTCCCTGCTTATAGTTACATGGCACCCAGCCCTAGGGGCACATAGGGCACACCTTAGGGGTGACTTATATGTAAAAATAAGGTAGTTTAAGACTTTGGAAGTACCTTTAATTCCAAAGTCGAATTTGCATATAACTTTAATTTAAAAGCAGCCAGCAAGGCAGGCTTGCTTTTAAAATGACACTGGGCACCTCAGCAATGCACCTAGGTGTGCACCACCTATGCTGTGGTCCCTAAACCTACATGCCCTACCATATACTAGGGACTTATAGGTAGGTTAACTTAGCCACTTATAATTAGCCTAATTTGCATATCCATTTTACACACAGCACAGGCCCTGGAACTGGTTAGCAGTACCCAGGGCACCTTTAAAGTCTGGAAAACACCAGCAAAAAGTGGAAAATTGGGGGCAAAAAGTTATGGGGCCTCTGCAATCAGCCCTGTTTTCTCACACAACCCCCCCCCAGCCCACACGCCCAAGAGACTCAGCCCAACCCTGGGAGAGTCTTCCTGGCTTGTTAGGCGAGGAAGACAGTGAAGAAAACTGGCTGTCCCTTTGCAGGGCCTACTCTGCCTTATATCCTCCTGTCAGGGTCACTCCCTATGGGTAGTGAAGCCATCCCAACAGTAAAAGGACCCAACACAAACTGAAACTTTCCTCTAGGGGGGTCTTCCTCCTTTCTCTCTGCCAACTTGGGTAGTGAGGTGCCCACCTCCCCTACCCCAAACTTTGCTAGGGCAACACCTAGCTTACCCAAAGAGGTCACCCAACACTTGAGCAACCCCACCATGACCAATAGGGTCAGGGGGCCTACTTTGCTATTGGCCCTGGGGTCTGCCTCCCAGGCCAAGTACAGTGCTGCCAGGAAGGCTAGCACCCAGCAGAGGCTACTGACAGCTGTCAGTACCCAGAACCACACCCTAAGCTCTCCACTGACAGGTGGCTGAGCTGCTTTAGGGGCATCTTTGGGGTCCTGGCACCCCTCTTGCTGTCTAGAGTGGGGGGCTACCACCTCCTGTGGCAGACACCCTCCTTCCACTCTCCCTTCTGTCAGTGCAGGGGCAACACCTTGCATCTGGACAGCTGCCTGACTACTCAGGACTTCCTTGGGGTCAGGTGAGGCCTCACCAGTGCCAACTCTGGGCTCCCCCCCTACTGGGGCAGAAGGCCTTTGGCTCCCTGGAACTCTCTTTAAGAGTGGCCTACCCTTCCTTTTCTTCTTTCCTTTTCTTGGGGACCCCTGTCTCCTAACTGTAGGGACTGACTCCCCAGGACTTTGGGTTGGGGGGGCGCCTTGGGCGACCACCCCATCTGTGACCAGACTCACCTCTGGGAGGTCATTGCCCAGGATACAATCTAGGGGAAGGTCAGCACTGACTACCACCCTAATCCAGTCAAGGATACCCTCCCTCTCTAGGGGCACTATGGCTACAGGTTTGGAGGTGACCTCCCCTGTGGCTATCCTGACTTTCTTTGTCTTTCCTGGGACATACATGTCTGGGGTCACTAACCGGTCACTCACTATAGTGTGACTGGCACAGGTGTCTCTCAGGCCAGTGGTAGGGATCCCATTCACTTGAATGTGGTGGAAGTGCCTACTCCCACCCTCAGGGATCACCAGCTTACCATCTGGTCCTGTCTCCCAGCACAATGCTAGGAGGACTTCATCATCTGAGGAATCCTCCTCTATGGCTACACTGGACAGCCCAGTGCTAACCACCTTCTTTGGACAGGCTGCATCTCCTCTGAAGTGACCTGTCTGCTGACAGTCAAAGCAAGCCCTACTGTCCAAGAGCTTTTTTAACCCTGGGTCTAACTGTCTCTGCTGGTCAGAGTGGGATTTACTCTCCTCCTTCTTAGGGTTCTGGGGTACAGAGGGAGTCTCTGTGGTGGGCTTACCACCTCCCTCCTTAGGTTTTTGGGGACCTGTCCCCCCCTTCTTGGAGTCTCCCCTCTGGGACTTGACAACCACCCTGGTTCTCAACCACTCATCAGCTGCCTCCCCTAGCTCTCTAGGGTTGGTCTGCTTAGAGTCCACTAGATGCTGGCGTAACCTTTCTTGGATACAATTGGTCAAGATGTGCTCTCTCATGATCAGATTGTATAACCCCTCATAAGTATCTACTTTGTTACCAATAATCCAGCCCTCTTGTGCCTTTAGTGAAATGTCCACAAAGTCAACCCAAGACTGGGTACTGACCTTCTGGGTGTCCCTGAACTTCATTCTATATTGCTCTGGGGTCAGACCAAACTTCTTGGCTAAGCACCTCTTCATACTAGGGTATGAATCTGCCTCCTCCCCCCTTAAGGTCAGAAGCCTATCCCTCCCTGAGTTGGGGACCAACTCCCACAAAAGGGAACCCCAGTATTGAGGCCTAACCCTTCTCATTTGGAGTGCCCTCTCAAAGGCCCCCAGCCACTTATCTATGTCATCCCCCTCTAGATAGGCAGGAACCACCCCTTTGGGTAATCTGGGGCAAACTCCCCCACCCATGGACACCTCAGCTTCTTTATCGCTGCTTCCATCTCTTTTCTCTTTGTATGCCCACTTTTTCTTTTCTAGGGCCAGCTTCTCTGCTTCCAAAGCTATGTATGCCAGCTGGGCCTCCAGCTCTCTTTCTCTGATGGATGGGTTCTCTCCTCCTGAAAGGACCCCCTTCCCACCACTAGCTTTGGGTCTGCCCCTAGTGACTGTATTTACTGAGGACCGTTCTTCCTCATCCTCACTTAGGCTCAGATGCCTTCCCTCCCCTGAGTGGTTAGAGCTTGCATCCTCCCTTCTTTCTCCCTCCTCTGGAGCTTCTTCTGACTCTACCTCTTGGGCCTCAGCCCATGCTGTCAGGGATGTGATCAGGATTTGCTTCCTGACATCAGTGGTTGCAGGCAACCCTCTTTCAATACACAACCCCCTAAGCTGGACTACTGTCAGTGTGGGTAGGCTAGCCAGATCAAGCTCCATGGTTCCCTAGTTTTGTGTCAAC
Organism: Pleurodeles waltl; assembly: GCF_031143425.1. Lineage (NCBI taxonomy): Eukaryota > Metazoa > Chordata > Amphibia > Caudata > Salamandridae > Pleurodeles > Pleurodeles waltl. The sequence goes on along the minus strand of NC_090437.1, from coordinate 1,334,906,006 downwards.
AAAAACTTTTTGCAAAAATTGGAAACAAGAATTTAGAAAAATTTCAAAAATTCAATAATTGAAATTAATCCAATTTAAAAATTAAATTTTTTTTTTGCACTAGGACAATTTAAAGGATTTTTAATTTGTTTTACCTAAAACTGTAACGTGATATTGAACACAAGTACAGGATCCCGTCGCTGCTTCCAATTATGTTGGAAAATGGGTTATTGGTAGGGCAGGTAGGTACCTATACCTAGCAACAAGCCACTAACCTCCACATAGGTACAGTTAGGTCTCAGTAAATTAATCCCAGCTCAACCCTTGGTAGCTTGGCAACGAGCGTCAAGGCTTAACTTAGGAGACAAAGTGTAAAGCATTCAAATATCACAAAACAGTAATTAAATAAAACACAGGAAACAGTTTAAAAATCCAAAACCAATTTATAAAAATAGTTTATATTGTTATCTTTAAAATGACACAAAAACGATTAAAATCGGTTCAGGGGAACCGGAGATATGAATTTTTAAAGAATTATTACTTTTCTAGCGCTTAGAAACAAAAAGCGCCAATCGGGTCATCTGGTTGCACCTCGACCGGGGCAAAGTCAAACTTTCAGGCCGACCGCGATGGAGCCCTGCTCGGCTACAGGTCGCGGGAGGCCTCGGTTAAAAAGTTACCTTCTGACTTAGTCTTTATTTTGAAGTTTTTCTTCACCGGGACGAACCTGCCAGTTGAATCCGACCTCCTGGAGCCCTTGTCCGGATACGCGATGTGGGTTTCCTCGGTGGAGACTTTTACCTTCGGACTTAGTCGTTTTTTCGAGATGAAAATCCTTCGACCGGGGTAAACCTGGATCTTGATCCGACGTCCATGGAGCCCTTCTCGGATACGATGGCTGGGAGGTCCCGGTCAACTTTTTACGTTCGGGCTTAGTCTCTTTTTTGGATGTTTTTCTTTACCGGGACGAACCACGAAGTCAGGCCGGGTCGCGGTTGAGGCAAGCCGGCTAGAATTTCCGCGGCGGGTCGGTCCCTCTCTGGAGCTTTTTTCCCAAAATTCTCAAATCTTTTCCAAACTTCTGGGGCTTCACCCAGATGTTCTTTTAAGGTTCTTTTGGGGTCCACAGCTCACCCCAAGGGTCCAGAAGTTCTGTGATGGTCCTTGGGGGGTGCGGACTTCAACTCCCAGAATGCACCTGGCGCAAACTCCTTTTTGGTCACTGGACAGTGGTCAGCTGGTCGCTTTCTTCAGGAGTTAGTGCAGGGGACTCTGGTTTAGCAATTTTTCACCTGTAGCAAACAGGGAGTCCCTCCTTGAACCAGTTGAAGCCAGGCAAAGTCCTTCTTGTGGTGAAGCCCAAGTGTGCAGCTGGTGCAGTCCTTCTGAGTGCAGGGTCCAGGTGCAGGCCAGGGGTCCAGCAGGGCAGTCCTTCTTCTTCTTTAGTTCCTTTCTTGTTGAATTCTGGAGGGGATCTGAGGTGTGGGTGCAGGTCTGCCAGTTTTATCCTTGCTCCTGGGTGAAAAGCAGGGGAGCCCTGGTTCTCCAATCAGGGACAGAGTCGTCCTCCTGTGATGCCCACTTCCTGGGAAGTGTGGCAAAAATCCATCCCAGAAGGCAACAGTCTCTAAAAATCCAACATGGATGAATCTGATTTTTGGAGGTTACATCTGGCTGAGCCCACCCACTGGTGTGGCTAAAAATCATAAACACACCCCTCTCCTGCCCTCTCCTAATCTAATCAAGGGGGCACCTAGCTGTCTGGGGTTGCAGGATGTGGGGGTGTTGCTGGGTGCTGCAAATGTCCTTCTCTGCCTTTGAAGACCAGTTTGGCAGCCCTCCCCCTTCCTGCCTCACCATCTGCTGAGGGGAGATTCTCTCCCCCAAGCACATTCCTTTGTGTGAAGCCTGGCCACTTCACACCTCATCAAGGCAGCCTGGCAGAAGCTGCTGCAGGCTGGCCAATCAGAGCACAGCAGCAAAAACAATGCAGAGCTGAAATTGGCAACTTTTTAGGTAAAGTCTAAACTTTTTACCTGAACTAGTTATATTAAATCCAACAACTGGAAGTTGTAGGATTTATTACAACAATTAATTTGATACCAAATTCTTGGTATGCAACATTTAAGGAGACTTTAAAATTTAAAATAAAGTCTGCCCATTCTAGCCTATGAAGGCCATTTACTTCAATGAGGGAAAAACAAATTTGGCTGTTTTTACCTCACCAGAGCTTATAAATCTATTTTTATAAAGTCCCTGCTTATAGTTACATGGCACCCAGCGCTAGGAGCACATAGGGCACACCTTAGGGGTGACTTATATGTAAAAATAAGGTAGTTTAAGACTTTGGAAGTACCTTTAATTCCAAAGTCGAATTTGCATATAACTTTAATTTAAAAGCAGCCAGCAAGGCAGGCTTGCTTTTAAAATGACACTGGGCACCTCAGCAATGCACCTAGGTGTGCACCACCTATGCTGTGGTCCCTAAACCTACATGCCCTACCATATACTAGGGACTTATAGGTAGGTTAACTTAGCCACTTATAATTAGCCTAATTTGCATATCCATTTTACACACAGCACAGGCCCTGGAACTGGTTAGCAGTACCCAGGGCACCTTTAAAGTCAGGAAAACACCAGCAAAAAGTGGAAAATTGGGGGCAAAAAGTTATGGGGCCTCTGCAATCAGCCCTGTTTTCTCACACAACCCCCCCCCCCCAGCCCACACGCCCAGGAGACTCAGCCCAACCCTGGGAGAGTCTTCCTGGCTTGTTAGGCGAGGAAGACAGTGAAGAAAACTGGCTGTCCCTTTGCAGGGCCTACTCTGCCTTATATCCTCCTGTCAGGGTCACTCCCTATGGGTAGTGAAGCCATCCCAACAGTAAAAGGACCCAACACAAACTGAAACTTTCCTCTAGGGGGGTCTTCCTCCTTTCTCTCTGCCAACTTGGGTAGTGAGGTGCCCACCTCCCCTACTCCAAACTTTGCTAGGGCAACACCTAGCTTACCCAAAGAGGTCACCCAACACTTGAGCAACCCCACCATGACCAATAGGGTCAGGGGGCCTACTTTGCTATTGGCCCTGGGGTCTGCCTCCCAGGCCAAGTACAGTGCTGCCAGGAAGGCTAGCACCCAGCAGAGGCTACTGACAGCTGTCAGTACCCAGAACCACACCCTAAGCTCTCCACTGACAGGTGGCTGAGCTGCTTTAGGGGCATCTTTGGGGTCCTGGCACCCCTCTTGCTGTCTAGAGTGGGGGGCTACCACCTCCTGTGGCAGACACCCTCCTTCCACTGTCCCTTCTGTCAGTGCAGGGGCAACACCTTGCATCTGGACAGCTGCCTGACTACTCAGGACTTCCTTGGGGTCAGGTGAGGCCTCACCAGTGCCAACTCTGGGCTCCCCCCCTACTGGGGCAGAAGGCCTTTGGCTCCCTGGAACTCTCTTTAAGAGTGGCCTACCCTTCCTTTTCTTCATTCCTTTTCTTGGGGACCCCTGTCTCCTAACTGTAGGGACTGACTCCCCAGGACTTTGGGTTGGGGGGGGCGCCTTGGGCGACCACCCCATCTGTGACCAGACTCACCTCTGGGAGGTCATTGCCCAGGATACAATCTAGGGGAAGGTCAGCACTGACTACCACCCTAATCCAGTCAAGGATACCCTCCCTCTCTAGGGGCTCTATGGCTACAGGTTTGGAGGTGACCTCCCCTGTGGCTATCCTGACTTTCTTTGTCTTTCCTGGGACATACATGTCTGGGGTCACTAACCGGTCACTCACTATAGTGTGACTGGCACAGGTGTCTCTCAGGCCAGTGGTAGGGATCCCATTCACTTGAATGTGGTGGAAGTGCCTACTCCCACCCTCAGGGATCACCAGCTTACCATCTGGTCCTGTCTCCCAGCACAATGCTAGGAGGACTTCATCATCTGAGGAATCCTCCTCTATGGCTACACTGGACAGCCCAGTGCTAACCACCTTCTTTGGACAGGCTGCATCTCCTCTGAAGTGACCTGTCTGCTGACAGTCAAAGCAAGCCCTACTGTCCAAGAGCTTTTTTAACCCTGGGTCTAACTGTCTCTGCTGGTCAGAGTGGGATTTACTCTCCTCCTTCTTAGGGTTCTGGGGTACAGAGGGAGTCTCTGTGGTGGGCTTACCACCTCCCTCCTTAGGTTTTTGGGGACCTGTCCCCCCCTTCTTGGAGTCTCCCCCCTGGGACTTGACAACCACCCTGGTTCTCAACCACTCATCAGCTGCCTCCCCTAGCTCTCTAGGGTTGGTCTGCTTAGAGTCCACTAGATGCTGGCGTAACCTTTCTTGGATACAATTGGTCAAGATGTGCTCTCTCATGATCAGATTGTATAACCCCTCATAAGTATCTACTTTGTTACCAATAATCCAGCCCTCTAGTGCCTTTAGTGAAATGTCCACAAAGTCAACCCAAGACTGGGTACTGACCTTCTGGGTGTCCCTGAACTTCATTCTATATTGCTCTGGGGTCAGACCAAACTTCTTGGCTAAGCACCTCTTCATACTAGGGTATGAATCTGCCTCCTCCCCCCTTAAGGTCAGAAGCCTATCCCTCCCTGAGTTGGGGACCAACTCCCACAAAAGGGAACCCCAGTATTGAGGCCTAACCCTTCTCATTTGGAGTGCCCTCTCAAAGGCCCCCAGCCACTTATCTATGTCATCCCCCTCTACATAGGCAGGAACCACCCCTTTGGGTAATCTGGGGCAAACTCCCCCACCCATGGACACCTCAGCTTCTTTATCGCTGCTTCCATCTCTTTTCTCTTTGTATGCCCACTTTTTCTTTTCTAGGGCCAGCTTCTCTGCTTCCAAAGCTATGTATGCCAGCTGGGCCTCCAGCTCTCTTTCTCTGATGGATGGGTTCTCTCCTCCTGAAAGGACCCCCTTCCCACCACTAGCTTTGGGTCTGCCCCTAGTGACTGTATTTACTGAGGACCGTTCTTCCTCATCCTCACTTAGGCTCAGATGCCTTCCCTCCCCTGAGTGGTTAGAGCTTGCATCCTCCCTTCTTTCTCCCTCCTCTGGAGCTTCTTCTGACTCTACCTCTTGGGCCTCAGCCCATGCTGTCAGGGATGTGATCAGGATTTGCTTCCTGAGATCAGTGGTTGCAGGCAACCCTCTTTCAATACACAACCCCCTAAGCTGGACTACTGTCAGTGTGGGTAGGCTAGCCAGATCAAGCTCCATGGTTCCCTAGTTTTGTGTCAACAAAAACTTTTTGCAAAAATTGGAAACAAGAATTTAGAAAAATTTCAAAAATTCAATAATTGAAATTAATCCAAATTAAAAATTAAAAAATGTTTTTGCACTAGGACAATTTAAAGGATTTTTAATTTGTTTTACCTAAAACTGTAACGTGATATTGAACACAAGTACAGGATCCCGTCGCTGCTTCCAATTATGTTGGAAAATGGGTTATTGGTAGGGCAGGTAGGTACCTATACCTAGCAACAAGCCACTAACCTCCACATAGGTACAGTTAGGTCTCAGTAAATTAATCCCAGCTCAACCCTTGGTAGCTTGGCAACGAGCGTCAAGGCTTAACTTAGGAGACAAAGTGTAAAGCATTCAAATATCACAAAACAGTAATTAAATAAAACACAGGAAACAGTTTAAAAATCCAAAACCAATTTATAAAAATAGTTTATATTTTTATCTTTAAAATGACACAAAAACGATTAAAATCGGTTCAGGGGAACCGGAGATATGAATTTTTAAAGAATTATTACTTTTCTAGCGCTTAGAAACAAAAAGCGCCAATCGGGTCATCTGGTTGCACCTCGACCGGGGCAAAGTCAAACTTTCAGGCCGACCGCGATGGAGCCCTGCTCGGCTACAGGTCGCTGGAGGCCTCGGTTAAAAAGTTACCTTCTGACTTAGTCTTTATTTTGAAGTTTTTCTTCACCGGGACGAACCTGCCAGTTGAATCCGACCTCCTGGAGCCCTTGTCCGGATACGCGATATGGGTTTCCTCGGTGGAGACTTTTACCTTCGGACTTAGTCGTTTTTTCGAGATGAAAATCCTTCGACCGGGGTAAACCTGGATCTTGTTCCGACGTCCATGGAGCCCTTCTCGGATACGATGGCTGGGAGGTCCCGGTCAACTTTTTACGTTCGGGCTTAGTCTCTTTTTTGGATGTTTTTCTTTACCGGGACGAACCACGAAGTCAGGCCGGGTCGCGGTTGAGGCAAGCCGGCTAGAATTTCCGCGGCGGGTCGGTCCCTCTCTGGAGCTTTTTTCCCAAAATTCTCAAATCTTTTCCAAACTTCTGGGGCTTCACCCAGATGTTCTTTTAAGGTTCTTTTGGGGTCCACAGCTCACCCCAAGGGTCCAGAAGTTCTGTGATGGTCCTTGGGGGGTGCGGACTTCAACTCCCAGAATGCACCTGGCGCAAACTCCTTTTTGGCCACTGGACAGTGGTCAGCTGGTCGCTTTCTTCAGGAGTTGGTGCAGGGGACTCTGGTTTAGCAATTTTTCACCTGTAGCAAACAGGGAGTCCCTCCTTGAACCAGTTGAAGCCAGGCAAAGTCCTTCTTGTGGTGAAGCCCAAGTGTGCAGCTGGTGCAGTCCTTCTGAGTGCAGGGTCCAGGTGCAGGCCAGGGGTCCAGCAGGGCAGTCCTTCTTCTTCTTTAGTTCCTTTCTTGTTGAATTCTAGAGGGGATCTGAGGTGTGGGTGCAGGTCTGCCAGTTTTATCCTTGCTCCTGGTTGAAAAGCAGGGGGGCCCTGGTTCTCCAATCAGGGACAGAGTCGTCCCCCTGTGATGCCCACTTCCTGGGAAGTGTGGCAAAAATCCATCCCAGAAGGCAACAGTCTCTAAAAATCCAACATGGATAAATCTGATTTTTGGAGGTTACATCTGGCTGAGCCCACCCACTGGTGTGGCTAAAAATCATAAACACACCCCTCTCCTGCCCTCTCCTAATCTAATCAAGGGGGCACCTAGCTGTCTGGGGTTGCAGGATGTGGGGGTGTTGCTGGGTGCTGCAAATGTCCTTCTCTGCCTTTGAAGACCAGTTTGGCAGCCCTCCCCCTTCCTGCCTCACCATCCCCCCCGACCCCATGCCCCCCCGACCCCCGTCATCGTCCCGCTGCCACCCTTCCCTTAATATTTTCCGCAGCCGCCACTGGATATAAATCTATTGACTTGAAAGCAGAAATGTTACAGCAAAAGCACCTCTTTAAAGGGCAGCAGTCTGAGCTGGAAGCACCATCTCTGCCTCCCGTACATGGCACAGCGAGAAGTGGCAGAAGTGAGGCATCGGCAGGGTGAGGGTAAATACCAATGTGTCCCTAATAAAACAGGCATTCACCAAATATGGAGAAGATGACTGGGCAGGTGGGTTACAGCGTAATTTATGTTTGAAAAAAATCATTGACGGAAGAAGAGACAGTTGGGACGATGGTGAAAAGAGAAAAAACTGAAAACAGAAACATTCATAAGGCAGGTTCTGGCTGGGTTGGTATGTGTGTGTGTGTGTCTGTTTTATGCATAATTTAACCTTTTTGAGATTAATCAAAAGTGACCAATCGCATGGGAGTAATCTTAGTCTCTTTATTTAAATGATTATTTTTACAGTAATCTGTGATTTCCTTTTGTCCATGGAATGTGAGCTAAATTTTGGTTTTCCCCTTTTCCTGTATTACTTTATTACTTCCCTTAACATGGCCGCCCCAAATGCTAACTCTGATTAGAGCCCTAACATAGATTTATTGATACCTTTTCCAAATTTTAACACCAAAATACATGCATTCAATGGCAGATAGGCAGAAGTGGAATTAAAAAGTAAAAGTAAACAGAAAAGTACATTACAAATAAGTAGTGGATGAAGGACAGAAATCCATCTATGGAATCAACTGGAAGAAGATTCATGCACACATTACATTACAGAACGCTGTCTTCTTTACTAAGTTTACAATTACACACTTGCACCATCAAGCTTTATTTAGCAGAAACAGAGCTTGTTGCATGAAATGAATATAATCATTGACTTGAGAGGCAGCCACCCAATAGAACATGTCCTCATCTTTCACCCTCTGCTAGATCACCAGATAGGGCCACCAAGAAGACGTCCAGATTCTTAGCTTGATGTCTGATTAGGTTTTGGGACTCTCCTTGAAATCCGAATTCCCCAGGAATCGAAATATCTTCACAGTTTACTCTTTAATTCTTTATTTCCTTTGAATACATGGTTCTGTTTCTTCACCTTTAGGGAGCGTCTCCCCTTGTAGAACTCATCAATGATCTTCTCATACTTTTTCAAGACTACAGGACGCTTCAGTTTCAAGGTGGGACCTGAATGTGGGAGAACAGAAGAGGAAAGTCAGCAAAGGAAGGAAAAGCAAAGTATTTCGAAAGCAAGAATACAATCTTTCAGAAATCTGTAACACTCTCAACTCTATTCTATTCTTTTAAGTCTTCTGTGGCCCTTCTATATTGTGTAAATCCCATATGTTTTATCCCTTGCAAAAGAGGCCCTCAATTTGACCTGTACTCTACTAAGGATAAATTCTTGTGAACTATGAACAGCAGATATTATTGTGCCCACGTATACTGTCTGACTGTTCCTTAACACTGCCTTTGTATTCTTACAGAGACACTGTTAGAAATGGGGTGTCTAGTTGGCTAGAGTATGCACCTAAGCCAGGCAGAACCCACCACTCTAGTCAGGGCGAGCAAGTCACACACCAAAGATAACCTGGGCTCTCCCCCTGGTAGCTTTGCACAGAGCAGTTAGGCGTACCCACAGAGGCAAAGTGTAAAGCGTTTGCGCCACACACTCACACCAGTGACACAATACAACTACACATAGAATTATAGAAAATATGTTTCTGTATTATCATATATATATATATTAGGACCAAAACAACATAAATCATAAGTACTGTACAAATAAAACAATTACTAGAAGATAATGTTGGTTATCCTGAGTACTACAGTAATCATTAGTGACACACAACACATTATCCGCATATACTTAGAGCATGAAATGTAATCTACTGGGAAATATACACACACATGGAGCATGAGATCATCATAAAGCCTGATATCTGTGTACATTATACAAGTGCTGTCATAGCACATGCTATCCTGACAGTGACGGTATCTAGAACAGCATATAATACAATATCAGGGCATGGCAAATGCAGTAATTGCGTTAGGATAAGAAGATAACAGATTTCATAATCTCACAGTAAATACTTTGTAGACAAGGCAGTAGAGTTAAACACATGGCAAAACACACATGACAAAACACGCCAACATAGGGTCCGGCGCCTCTGCGCTCCTATTAGCAGGATTTTGGTAGATTTCTTAGGCTACCCTGGAACAAGGATATTTAGGCATGAAGTGTAGGCTGCAGGAACTCCTTCATGCCTATTATGTGTAATATGGGAGTTTTGGTAAATTCCCCCAAGCAACATGGCGGGGGCCTCCATGAGGTCTGGCCCTGTATTGGGACGAACAAACAAATGCCCCCCAAGGTATGCCCAAAAAAAAGGTGATAGAGAGGACTCTCACTGGTAGATTGTCGTAGGAAGACCTCGCCAGGACCCCCGAGGCATCCTGAGTCTCCACCTGCAGCTCCTTGCAAGTACGGGGTGCAGCTGCCAAGAGTGTAAATGCTGCCCTTCTCAGCCTGCAGCACCTGATCCCCTGGCTTCCTCTCGGGAGCGGGTCATGGCACACCGACTTGGCCGCAAGAGGTGGGGCCAAGCAGATGCAGTGGACCTCGTGGGTCCAGTTCAAGGGTACCGTGCTCCGAGGTCGGGACCACAGTGTACTCCTGGTAGGTTTCTGAAGGGAGGAAGCTGCACCCAAGAGCCACTTTCAGCAGCAAAGGCTAGCTCTCACTATGCGCTGATTGGGACTAGAGTGACCAGTCTACAATGCTCTCCCCCAGTCTGTGGGACTGTCCCGGAGCCTCTCATCGGTGCTGTGGCGTCATCCCCGCCTATCAGCCTCCTGAGTAGCCCCAGAGTGCCTGTGCGTGCTTTCCCCAGCAAAAGGCAGGGGAAAGAGAAGTGACAAAGCAGGGCAGATCCCAGGGCAGACGCCAGTTGAAAGGGTTGGACCCTTGTGGATCCTAAGCTTCCAGATGAACCAGGGTGGTGTGGGGGGAAGCAGCCAACCAGCCCCAGGGGAACAAGAGGGGGGATAGCATGCAGTAGGCCAGCACATAAGACATGTAGTCCCAATGGTGGTTTCTCCTGATAAAACAGCAGTCCTCCTGGCTGTAATGAGTCAGGGAGCAGCAGGGCAGCAAACAGGAATGCAATCCATTGAGTTCTTCAGGCTACCCAGCAAGAAGCAGGCAGCAGGGCAACAGTGGAAGAGCAGTCCAGATGAGTCCCTTGTGTAGTGCAGCAGTCCTTCTGACAGAGGTTCAGTCCCAGTTCCAAAAGTGCTCTAAAAATATGGAGTCAGAGCCACCATACTTATACCCAAAAATGTCTGAGTTTAAGGGGTGACCTGGCTCCAGACATCAGTAGGGGTAAATCAGCTCTTTGTGTGAGGGCAGGACACAGGCTATTGACATGTAAGATGTGCACAACCTCTCCCCGCCAAGGAAGGCTATCAGTATACAGATGGATGCAAGTGCCTCTCTTGTCACACCCAGCCCCTCCTGTGTTGTGGCTTTCTAGAAAGTATGCACAAAACTTTGCTGTCATTCTGCCCAAGACGAGGATTGGAGTCAGGCTCCAAAACACTAGAGTTACAAGCACAGAGAAATGTCCACTTTCTAAAGGTGGCATTTCTAAAACAGTAATGTAAAATCCAACTACACCAGTTAGCAGGATTTCTCACTACCATTCCAAACATACCAAACATGCCCACGCTACTCCTTTCAGATCAGAAATTACCACTTGATGATATATGAGGGAATTCCCAATACTAACCTAGAAGAGGAGCAGCCCTCAAAGTAGAGAAAAATGAAATAGTCTGTTTGTCACTACATGTAAAACATAAGAGTACAGGTTCTACATTTTACATGCACCACACCTTGCCCATAGGGGTACTTAGGGCCTACCTTAGGGGTGACTTAGGGTAGTAAAAGGGGAGTTTAGGCGTTGGCAGGTAGCTTGAAATGCCAAGTCAATGTGGCAGTAAACTGAACACACAGGCACTGCAGTGGCAGGCCTAAGACAGGTTTGAAAGCCTATGTCTGTGGGTGGTTCAATCAGCCCAGCAGGTCCACTAGTAGTATTTAATTTACAGGCCCTGGGTATATGGTATACCACTTTATAAAGGACTTACATGTAAAATAAATATCCCCTAGAGGTGTAAGTCATCATATCACGTTTTAGGGGAGAGAGCACATGAAGTTTAGCACTGATGAGCAGTGGTAAAGTGCCCAGAGTCCTAAAGCCAACAAAGAGAGGGTAAAAAAAATAGGAGGAGAAAGGCAAAAGGTTTAGGGGTTAACCCTGCAGAAAGGGCAATTTCCAACAAAGACATTTTAAGGCTAATCTCCTCCTAAATGTCTTATTAGAAGAGATCCTACTGGTTGACTGAGCGGGGAGTGTTACCAAAGACGTTTTTGTATTTAGCCTCAAAAACACTATTAAAAATATTGTTTTGGTCACACACTGATGCAAACCAAAAACGTTTCAAAATGATATATGTTTCTCCTTAAAATAACAAAAGCCTAGATGCAGTGGAGTGTAAAGAACACACTGAACCCTACCTCCTACCTTCCAAGTAGATTCTGACAGTTAGATCAGTGTTTCCTTTACAGTTCTTGAAACTTACAAATCAAAGTGACAGGCCTTCATGAAGTATGCCTGTGGTTCCTGGGGAAGGAGCACGATTCCAGGGCGTCTGATGACTGCGCTCAGACGAATCCAAAGGTCATACAGGACCGCAAGGGAAAGCTGAAAAACTCCACTCAATGACTGGTGTAAGGCAAAAGGAACTTTACACCCCCGCAAAATATCGTCGCTTTCAAAGTCTTTGAGTAAGGCTGATAAAAAACATAAAAAATTAAGCAGGAATGAGCTCTTTCCTGTCACTCTCTAACTCTAGGGAGGGTCTGATGGTGCCAGTGTGCCACCGGGTCTTATTCCCGATCACCCATCGGAGCTGATCATGAGTCTAGTCCTTGTGCAACCTGAGTTTCTGTGTCCATCAGCAGACTTTTTCACACTTTAATAGTTGCCTCTAGCATGCCTTTGGGCTCCAAGGACCCGCAGGGAAATCCAATCAGATTTCTGCCAGCGGGTCTGCCCTCAGTGCCACCTGTGCCTCTTGAAGCCACTTTGGATTCAGCACTGGCTCCGGTGCTGACCTCAGTTCTTGTGCCACCTGATGCACCGTTGCCTCCGCTTCAATGCCGCAGACCCTGGAGGAGGATTTTCAGTGTTGTGTGCTTTCTGACCCCTAGCAGAATCCAGTGGAGTGCAGCCAGTTGGCCGTCCTTCTTCTTCTGTTACTTTGCCCTTACCACGTGGTAGGGCCCAGACTTTGCACAATCTTATTGGCACTGGCTCAGATAATGATCTTGACGAGGGGGATGATTTTGATAGGCAAGAATTACTACAAGATGCCTGAGGCCTGGATGCGTTTCCACTATTTGTCCTCCTGTCCCTGCTATCCAAGTGCCTCTTTTTCTTTGACATGGAGGGCAGTAGAAGACATAGGCCTACAACTCTCTACAATGGAGGTGAAGACCAATGTTCTGACAGAGGTACCCCAGCCTAGTCAACCACGTACAGAACCTCTATTACCATGCCATGACCCCTTGTGGATACCCCTTAGGTACCTGGGCAAAGCCGTATTTGGGACCGCCAGTCATTAGGCAGGTCACTCAACACCTGGCGACCCTGACTTCCTAACTCAACATCCCACACTAAAGAGTTTGGTGGTGCAGGCGTCCACCAGTAAGATTAATCCTAGCACCTTCTTCACCACCCCTCCTCGGTCTAAAAGGATATCAGGCAAATGCATCTTCTCAACCAGTAGCCTTCCTTTGTGGTCTGTAAATGACAGCTGTCTTCTAGGCTGTTAATCCCATTCCCTATGGAGTTCAGTGGCCCCTGTTTCACCGTCAGTTACAGATGCCCTTCCTGACACAAGCCATCCTGGATGGCTGCAACACAGTTAAATGTGTAATTTGAACTGGCTTGGACACGACCAACTACTTAGGTTTTGTGATGGGTACAAGTGTGCCATTTTGGTACCATACCTAGATGTGGTCTACTGGCTTCTCCAGGATGCCCAGGCATCCCAAATCGGCATGCCATTTGGTGGCTCTTGCCTTTTTGGCAACAATGCAGATTTAGCCCTGGAACAGTTTAAGGAGAGTGGGCCACAGCATGCTCATTGGGTCTGTCTGCCCCCACCAGACAATTCAACAAGCAATTTTATCCCATCCGAGGCTTTGGCAGGAGTTTTCAGGTTTGCCAATTTCAGGCCCTTTTGTACTTCAGCTCCTAGCCCTCCCATTTAATTCACATCAGGATGCTGACAGGAGGACCACCAGTCCGTCTTGCAGCAGAAAGTGCAGGGACTTTTGGCATCGGAAGTAGGAGGTGGATGTTACTCCCACTACTGCATGGTGCTGAAAAAGGACAGACGCCTTCATCCTATTTTAGATCTCAGCCCTCTCAATGCCTTTCTGCGGAAGGACAGATTCTCACTCTAGCCCAGGTTGTGTCTTCCCTAAGTTGCGAAGACTGCATGCTGGTAATGGGCCTGCAGGAAGCTTATTTACACATCCCTGTCCTGGAGGCCCTCATACACTAACTGCAGTTACAGTGGGCATGAGAATTTTTAAGTTTGCAATGCTCCCTTTTGGCCTCACAAGGGCCACTCAGATGTTCACAAAAGTGATATTGGTGGTCATGGCATGCCTTCGGAGGTCATGAGTACCAGTCTTGTACTGCCTTGACGACTGACTGCTGAAGGCGGGGCCCACTCACGTATCCGGTAAGCAGTATCCATATGATGGCGACCCTCCTCATATCGCTGGGGTTCACTATCAGTGTTTTGAAGTCACACCTTACTCCTTCGCAGTTGCCCCCTTTTAACTTAGCAATTATGGATACGTTACAGGTTTGTGTGGCAAGTCCAGGACATTTAAGCTACTATCCTTTTTCAATCAGTCAATCAAACATTTATAGAGCGCTGCATATCAGACATGAGGGTCTCGAGACGCTCGAGCTGTATGCTGCTGCTTCGAGGTATGAACATTCGAACATTCAGGTTTTCAGTTCTTTTCTGAATCACTGGAGTGTTGGTGTGGTCCTGAGGTGCAGGGGAAGGTTGTTTCAAGCCTTTCTTGCCAGGTGTGAAAAGAAATGTCCTGCGCTATTGACTCAATGGATCCAGGGTCTCTGCGAGGGAGAGGGAAGCTGATCAGAGGTGTCTGTTCGGTTGGTAGAAGGTCAGGAGCTGGTTGATGTAAGCTGGTCCTTCGTTGTCCAGAGCCTCGACGGCGAGAGTCAGCATCTTGAAATGGCATCTCTGCTGAATCGGGTGCCAATGTACTTTCTTGGGATGTGAAGTGACATGGGTCCTTCTGGGGAGATCAAGTATGAGTCTTGCCGCTGAGTTCTGTATTGTATGCAGTGATTCCCATGTAGAGCATGTTTCCGTAGTCCAGTCTGCTGGTGATGAGGGCCTGCATCACTGTCCTTCTGGTGTTTGCTGGGAGACACCTGAAGAGCTTACGTAGCATGCGAAGGGTGTGAAAGTAGGCGGACGTGCAGGGGTGGCTCCTCAGCAAAGTCCATTATTTGACATTGTAAGAGCAGTGTGGCCATATTAAGTACATGGGCTGGGAGTTTGTCATCACAATGGCTTCCCTGAAGACTGAAGTGTGGTATCAAACTTCTCAGCACAATAAACCAACACTGATGCCAGTGTAGGATTTATTGTACAATGCACCCAGAGGGCATCTTAGAGATGCCCCCTGTATTTTAACCAACCATTTAGTGCAAGGCTGACCAGTCTGTGCCAGCCTGCCACTAAAAGATGAGTTTTTGACCCCATGGGGTGAGGGCCTTTGTGCCCTCTGGCGTCAGAAACAAAGCCAGCACTGGGTGGAGGTGCTCCACACCTCCTCCCTGCAGGAACTGTAACACTTGGCGGTGACCCTCAAAGGCTCAGCCCTTCTGTTACAGTGCCCCAGGGCACTCCACCTAGTGGAGATGCCCACCCCAGGACAAAGCCCCTCTGTTGACGGCATGTCTTGTGGGAAAATTGAGTAACACAGGGAGGAGTACCACTCCAGCTAATACCACCCGTAAGGTGTCCAGAGCTGAAGTGACCCCCTCCCTGCAGAATCCTCCATCTTGGTTTGGAGGACAGGGTCCAATAGGGTGAGGAATGTGCCCCCCTCCCCAAAGGGGGTGTTCACAATAATGGTGTAGCCACCCTCAGGGACAGTAGCCTTTAGCTACTGAGCTTTGTAGCGCCTCTGAATCTAGTATTTAGGGGCACCCCTGAACCTAGCTTACCAGATTCCTAGTGACCTCTAAACAAGAAGAAAGAAGAAGCAGCTTCAAGGACTCTGCTACCAAAAGGCGACGCATCCAGCAAAACCAGCGGGCTCTCCAAACTGCCAGAGGACTGCCTGCACACTAGAGGACCAAGAACACCTGAGGACAGTGGCCCTGTCCATGAGAAAACGTCCAAAAGTACTCCAGAACTGCCCCGGATCCACAAGTCCTGCCCACTCTGCAGCTGACGCCGAAGGCCTGAGTCCAGGTGGCCCAACTGTCCAGAGCATGTCCCCAGGCAATTTAGACCTTGTGTACACCCTGGGTTGACCCCTCCTGGCCAGCACGAAAATGCCTGCAGCTTAAATCCAGAGGAACCCCGGACCACGAGAGAACCGGACAAAGATTCCCAACTCCTAAAGGTAGCCCTGCATCCTCAGCCCCCTGACTCTGGGGAATCCGACCACTGGTTCAGCAATGTTCAGCAAGTGACTCTCCTCCTTGTCCAGCCTGTGGTTTCCCGGAACCAACCCCCTGGACCCAGCCTGCAGCATCTTTGTGACCCCGGAGTCTCCCCATTGAAAAACATTGGGATAGTGTGTTTTTGGTGCTGACCTGTGGCCCCCGGGTGCTCACCTAAACCCCCCAGGTCTGCTTTCGGAAGTAGAAGATCTGTTTCCGACTGCCCCCAGTCTCCATAGGAGCCCATTTTAAGTCGAACACCAATTTTGACCTCCGCACCCGGCCTGCCCTGTGTTGCTGGTGGTATATGTTTGGGGTCATCTCGAACCTTGACCAGTGGACATCCTAACCCCTGCTGACTGGAACTGTAAGTTGAGTACTTACTGCTAAACTGCACTAACATCCCCCCACCCCCCAGGACTGGGTTGAAAATTGCACTGTCAATTTTTTTAAAGTGAAAAGTATTACTTTCCTTTAAATTGTTTTCTTTGCCAAATATAAACAAAGTGCTATTGATACATATGTTCAATACTTACTAGAAAATGTACTTACCTGCAACAAGATCCTTTTGGTTCTAGAAATAAAGTAACAAAATCTATTTTTCCAATATAAATACATTAGCCTAGAGGTAGTAATTGAGTGTGTCCTTAATTTAGTGACTGTGTGTGTACAAGAAATGATTTTCACTGCCCTCTGATAAGCCTAACTGCTCGACTACACTACCACAAAAGAGAGAATCAGTATTATCTACTTTAGCCTCTGTTAAGCCTCCGGGGAGTCCCTGGACTCTGTCCACACTATATCTCATTTTGATTTAGTATATACGGAGCCAGTTCCCTACAAGGTTGCTATGGCCGGAATGCTATGGGGGGAAGTGTGGTTGCACTAAAGGTTACTAGAATTGGCAGAGTATGAGTTGGAAAAGAAGATTTTTTCCAACTAAGTATTATAAGTATGAATTATATCTGCATACAAAATTATTCAAAAACAATCTTTAGTCTGTTTTTTAACCCCCATCTGGAATGGCGACTCCATCGTGAAGTTACACGGGGGCCGCACTGAGCGCCACAAGGGAGTCACGACTCCAGTAGTATGCACTAACCAATTGGGCTTCTTTAAGGAAAGAAACAGCCACTAACCATTCAGATGTTGGGTGATAGTAAATAAATATGAAAGACAGTTTTTGATTTGTTAACCGCCACAACAGCACTCAGAGCAAAGTTGAAAAGATTACCATTAAGGTTTCCTTGGTATGAGAGTGGAGTACTAGTCTTATGCTGAGGTCTTAAGCTTACAGAAAGAAAACAGTGAAAAACGTTATAGTGAGACAAGACTATTTTAACTATCAACTAAAGATATTTAAGAGGCATGTGAATTAGTTTATATATGTTTTAACATATCTATAATCACATATGTGTGCATAAGTTGGATAGAAAAAAATATATATAAGATACAGAAAGGTATCCTGCATAAGAGAAGGAGTGACAGACATTGCAGCTCTCATTTAAATGTATAGTAAGACATTTAGGGGCATATTTAAACTCTGTTTGCACCGAATTAGCTTAATATTTTTTTACTCTAATTCGGTGCAAAACTAACTCAATATTTATACTTTGGACCTAGACCCATCTAGCGCCAAATTTATGGAGTTAAAGTCATTTTTTGGATGTGGAAACCTACCTTGCCTTAATGAGATGCAAGGTAGGTGTTCCCGTGCAAAAAATGACTATATGGCCTTAACGCCATATTTATACTCCTGTGCAAAAATGGAGCATGGGAGAGAGAAGGGGTCAAAAAATGGTGCAAAGCTTGCTTTGCTCCATTTTTTAACGCCTGGGTCAGGGCAGGCTTTAGGGGACCTGCAGGCCTATTTCCATGGTGGAACACCATGGGATAAGCTCACAGGTGCCCTCCCCAGGCCCCAGGGACACCCCCACATCCCAGGTAAGTACAGGTAGATATTTAATTTTATTTTTTAAAGTGCTATAGGGGGCCCTGAAATGGGCCCCCAGACATGGCACAGGGTGCAATGGCCATGCCCAGGGGACCCTTGTCCTCTGTGCTGGCCATTGAGGTGGTGGTCATGACAGTCATGTTGCATGGTAGGTTTAGTGCCATAAAATTACGCTAATCTGGTTGGAGTCATTTTTTTATTTTTTTTACTCTAACCTGAGTAACGTCATTTTTGGGTGCAAAATCCCGTGCTTGGATACCGCCAGCTCCCCCCTACTAACGTCATTTTTAATGATGCTAGGCTACCCTTTGCACCGGCTTGCACCATTCCATAAATATGGTGCAAAATAGTGTTAGTGCAGTTTTGCACCAAAAAGTATAAATCAGGGCCTTATTTTATGACAAAATGAAGAACACTAGTTGATTCCAAGCTCTAATTGTCGCATACTACAGCACGTTTTCAGTGACAATTTAACTTTCTGTTTCCACACATTTCCAAAACTTACATTATTTTTCAGTTTAGTTTAAATGAACAAATTGTAAAGTATGCTATATGTAGCCTATATGGTGCATAAAGTAAGAGTTGAAGTTTCATGCAGTTGTTTCTCACATCTGCAGTGTGAGACCTCAGTTGTAAGTTTTGGCTCTGGATAGTGCTGCACATCTTTTTGCTGCACTGTGCTGTGTTCAAAGAAAAGGTTAGGTTTGTTCCATATGAAGACGGTCTGACGCATTCTTGTATTCTTGTATTGCTGCCCTGCACTGGAACACAGACTGCTACCTAACAGCAATGCAGAAACCCTTCTAGCACAGCTTAAGGGTACCTATGTTGCATGGATTAGTGTTTATGTAAAATAAGGGATCCTTTCCTATAGATAGAGAATAATTAATGGTATTTTGCTCATTCCATGTGTGTTGTAGAATGCACCACACATACAAGGAGGAACAACTGAGGAGAAACAATGTAATTTGTCCCTGTTCTACCACTTTCTCCTCAGTCATGAGGTGGTCTAGGAGTATGACACATTCCCAGGCTTGTAAATATGGGAATTCATCTTATTCTGACATGTTCCGTGACTGTTGAATGGGAACATCCCAAATAAACACCCAAGAAACACCCTTTCTTACAGTATTACGTATGAGAGGGATCTATGTATAATAGTCCTTCAAAAGCCATGCGTACAGTCATGAATAGACTAGGCCATCTATGTACATATTCATTCCAACACTAAGACGCCCAGGCATACACTCAGCCGAATAGTAAGACTAATACTTGCACAGAGATACCGATGGGCACAGTAATGCATATTAGAAATCCAGAGGCACATTGCTGCACACAGGTATATTCACATATATACACTGATGTAGACAGTAACAAATCCAGGGACAGACTTATGTATACACAGACACTCCCAGGGACACATGGATGCTGACGCTAATACGCCCAATGTCATACTTATGAATACAGTAACGCACTCGGACACACAGTAATGCATCTGATAAAATATCCAGACGGACTCTGATCCATGCAGTTACATTCTGAAGTACACATTGATGTGTGCAGTAAAATTCTGACTGAGCAAGACACGCAGACTCACACTGATGCATACAAGTACAAAACTAGGGCTACACTAATGCAGACACTAACACACTCATTCACACACTAACCCATACTATAAAATACAGAGATAAACACTCCTGTATACCATAATAAATGTGAGCAGACACTGATGGACAAACTGACACACCAAGGAGAAAGTCATGTATGCAGTAGCACACATAGGGCCTAATTACAAACCTGGTGGTCTCATGACAGCCAGGTAGGCTGTGGCAATCAGACCGCCGCCAAAGCAGCAGTCCAACCACCACATTATGACTGCAGCGGTTGTGCCACTGTTGGGCCGCCATCCCTGCCAGTATTCCGCATCACGACGAGCTGGCAGTCCAGGCGGCCCTAATCCACCAGGGCAGTGCTACAAGCACCGCTGCCCTGGGGATTACGATCTTCTTCTCCATCAGCTATAGGCTGGCGGAGAATGGGTGCAGAGGGCCCATGCACTTGACATGCAAAGTAAGAACGCATACCATTTTTACAAGGACATTCATTAGCATGTTTATCCAAGGAAGTCTGCCAAAGCACCTTTCGTTACTTTAGGATGTTGGCAGTTCACCATTCAAAAATAGGAAGTTTAGTTAGGAGACTTTACTTTGGAAGAAGCCAGAATTATGTTTAGGAGAGATGAATGAACTACTTTTGCATGGTACCATACAAGAGGTAGAAAAAGTCTGTGAGGAAGTGCAATTTCAGTTCTTTGGTCCTGAAGAGGAATTTAGGGAAAATTAAGAATTCATAGGTACATTTATTGAAGAAGAGAGCACAGATATTGCTACTGATAATTTTGAACAAGAGATTATTAAATTTAATTCAACGTGTTCTGAAAAACCAAGCTATGTTTGCATTTGCTATAGACACACTCACTATAAAAGTCAAACACAAAATGTAGATATATTTTCAAAACTGAAGGGGAAAACTGAGAAAGTACAAGAACTTGCTGCTTATTTATTTGCAAAGGAGCGTTTTGATTTGTCCACTCAGCAAGTTATATGTAAGGACTGCTATGATAAGTTAGAATATCAAAAGAACACCAGCTAGAACTGTGTATAACAGGTCAGAACTTGTGACTATTCCAGAACAACTATGAGACTTAAATGTATACAAATCTATCATTATACAATCTGTACACACATTTCAAATGATTATACGATTGGAACCAAAGACAGATAAAATGCATCCAACAGACTTATTGAAAGGCCTTAGAGGAAGAGTAGTGTATTTGACATTAGACTTTAAAAAATGTTGAAACTGCAGGAATAGAGAGAGACAATGAAGAGTTACTTATTATCCTGGTAAATGGTGTACCAACTAAGAATACAACAATTTACCAAGAGTTAGTTGATGTTAATAAAGTTAAACAAGCAACACTATACCTGGTACAAAATAATGTTTATTATAGAAATGTTGATGTGGAACCTGATGTACCATCTGTTGATGATGCCAGTTTGTCAGGAAGTGGACAAATAGAAAAAGTAGGTCCATCCGATAAGAATAAAATGTATGAGCACTACAGCATCCATCTGTCACATGCCAAAGAGGGCATTGGTGGTGCTATTGACCTAAAGGAGCTCTCATGAGTGTGTGGGAAGAAAAGTTTGAGGCTTGTTTCCCCCACTTGTTTCCCACTGGAGCAGGAGGTGGGTATGACGACCAGCCCATACAAATACTAGTAACTGAACACTGATCAATAGGATTATATTCAGAGGATCCAAGATTCGGACAGTGTATCCATACATATTTCACCTTCTATTTGAGAGGGACTTGTCTGGACGTTGGTATGCAGTGAATCACATCACAAAAAGAAGAGTTCATCTTCAAAATATGTCTGCCAGAGATTTTGTTAACAAAGTTCAAGAAAAGGATGAAAACTTAGAATACAACTTGATTAATTTAATGGCGTGCCATCATGGCACAAACGAATATTGGTTCCATCATCACAGAGAACTGAAGTGTATACTGAGAAACCTGGGACCAACAACATGGTTTTTGACATTGAGTTGCACAGAGTATGTGTGGGATGACCTAATTTAATTCTTAAGGGAAGCAAACTCTAACCCAAAAGATATCAATTCAAAGACAGCTGGATAACTTTGCTCATTACATCCTGCAAATGTTTGCAGATAGTTCAACCATAGGCTCCAAGCTATGCTTGCTTTTATCTGCAATAAAAGCAACCCCCCTCTTGGAGAAGTGAGTGATTTCTTTTGGCGGAAAGAGTACCAGTAAAGAGGTGCTCCTCACATTCACATGCTACTATGGATAAAAGACTGTTCTGCTTTCCCTCTTATCTCATAACCGAGCTTACAGAACCTCTCTGGAATGCACTTCTGAGTTTAAAGAAGACATGTATTGTTGTTAATTGCCCACCCACAAGTTCCTGAGAGACGAAATTAGTAGATTGGAAGCACACGTTCAAAAGAAGTCGCATCAATGAAAGCAAAATATATCAAACTACTTCTCAGTTTCAATGTACACAGCAAATATAGGTGAAGATATTTATAGCATAACTTCAAAGCAAAGCATAAAAGTCAAAATTTCATCACCATAGGGCCTATAGCTCAGCTTTATCTTTCTGGGGTCTGCAAGTTGATGACTCCGGTCAACTGTGAGAAAGAGATTCTCTACCCAAACGGGAGGCAGGCAACTGACGTCTAGTTCCTGTCTGAAGTCAAGCAGATTTAAATCTAACTCACTGTAGCCCAGAGTCATCCTTAAAAGCAAACTCAGTGTGAGAGCTGAAGAACCTTGGAGAGGGGCCAATTCTCCTGAGCTCACTCGCTCTCAGACTGGATTGCGAGGTAAACACAAAATCTACGTGCTCTTATCAGCTAAGGTCTGGTGTGAAGAAAACAGCTTGGTCCATCTTGTGGAAAAACACAGCTTGGAAAAACACAGCTCATCTGCAATGTCTCAACTGCAATGTCTAACCCCACGTTAAAGCCAATAGACAGCTAACCTAAATATCAAATGTAATGTCTAATGTCATGTCAAAGCCAATAGGCAGCTAAGCTGAATACAGAATATAATGGCTAATGCCATGGCAAAGCCAATAGGCTGCCAACCTAAATATCAAATTTAATGTATAATGTCATGTCAAAGCCAATAGGCAGCTAAACTGAATACAGAATGTAATGTCTAATGCCTTGTCAAAGCCAATAGGCAGCTGAACTGAATACAAAACATATAGGGCCTGATTACAAATTTGGAGGACGGTGTTAATCCGTCCCAAATGTGACGGATATCCTGCCCACCGTATTATGAGTTCCATAGGATATAATGGACTCGTAATACGGTAGGTGGTATATCCGTCACATTTGGGACGGATTAACACTGTCCTCCAAAGTTGTAATCAGGCCCATAATGTGCTACTGGTGAACATTGAGCAACTAATATGCGCAGTGGTGAAACACAAAGTCATTGGTCAAACACAATTAATAGCATCACAAAGACGCACCCAAATTGGGAGCACAAAGTGATTTCTCTGTGTTGTCTTTTATAGAACAGTATGTCACATGTAGCATACCAGAACACTTTCAGACAACAAGTTTTGTGTTTCCAAACACATAGATGTGGGAAGTATTGTTGTCGTACATACAGAACCAAAGGAAATTTTTACACAATATGTCGATTTGTATTTCCGCAACCTGTCATTTCAAAAGAAAGGAAGAATGAACAGCTTTTTGTCTTCAGTCAGACATAGTCAGGCATACTCTGACATGGAAATCATCATAAAACACATATAACTTAAAGAGAACCGAAGATTCCAAACATATTAAATACTATAATCCTGTGATTTTAAAAATGTGGAATGCTGACATGGACATACAATTTATTGCGGACAACTCCATCACTGTGGCCCAGTATGTCACATCGGACATCACAAAATCTGAAAAACTGAGATGAAGGAGATGTAAGAGGAGGCTTCTTCAAAGAAGACACTTAGCAAGAAATTGTATTCCTTCAGCCTGAAAATGCTTTCCCATAGGAAATGGGGACCTATGAAGCCTGTGACATTTTGAGTTTTGCAAGTTTGGTCTCAACATCAAAAGTAATTGTCTGGGTAAGTCTTTGTCTATCTACTACAAGAAACAGAATATTTAAGTCTTTCCCTGAAATTCAGTACCTTGCAGAGTTTGCACTAGAAAGTACAGACATTGTAAAATCGAATATGTTGGATACATACTATCCAAGAAGTCCACATCTTCGAGACAAGTGCTTCTGTAAAATTCTTTAAAGTTATAGCGACAGAAGTAATATTAGTGAAAACATAGAAGAAGGGAAGTATGCAGTAAGTAAATGTGACGGATGTTTAGTGAAACATGGAATAGAACACCTAATTACCCACAGAAAACTTAGGTTCCAAACATTTGAGAAAAGATAATTTTTCTATTTAGCACTTCTTAAACTATTCAAACCTTGACGTACTGAATTGGAATTACTACAGGATTATGATGCTATGAAGATTGCTTTGATGCTGTCAAAGATAGTATTTAGTGTCCTTTGTTCAAAAACCATTACACATGTTAAATGATGAGACAACAGGAGGAAATGATTGCTGCTGAGGTAGCTGAGAATAGTTCTCAAAGCAGCCAAAGTTCAGCACCTTCAATTCAGGATCCTCTTGCAAAACCTATCATTGAAACTAAAGCTGCAGTAGCTATGAATGAAGTGGAAACTGCCATGGAACAAGCTAGATAGGAATCTGTAGATCTGGAACAGTTAGTTTGGCAATATTTTCAATACAAGGAACTTGTTCAAAATATGCGTCAAGCTTCTGACATGGAGTATGGAAACAGTCTAAAGGACGTTAAAGTAGGAAGTCTGACAGAGGAGGGCAGACTGATGTTGGGAAGTCGATTTATTAGGAAACAGTTTTCCTCTAAGAAGTAGGCAGCAGAGCTAATGTATAACTTTTGCAAAGAGGGGAAACATATAGGGGCATATGTACAAGCCCTTGTGCCACATTAATATCATTTTGTTTACGCTAATGTGGCGTTGAGGAGGCATTTTGGCTTCTCTCTATGTGGATTATCACTATATAAGACATAATTTGGCG
This sequence comes from Pleurodeles waltl, assembly GCF_031143425.1. Lineage (NCBI taxonomy): Eukaryota > Metazoa > Chordata > Amphibia > Caudata > Salamandridae > Pleurodeles > Pleurodeles waltl. Next base: position 1,334,881,473 of record NC_090437.1, on the reverse strand, counting down.
TGTCAAGGGTGATGTCAAGAAAAGGATATCCCAAAATTGTGTGGTTGAAATACCTTCATAGGATTTTTGTAATAAAATGACTATATGGTATTCTGTTTACATACATCAGAAATATTTAAGACATCATTTGGCCTATCAGGGGTGATGTCAAAACAAAGGGCTATCCAAAAATAAAGTGTGAATGATATATCTTCGTAGGATTTCAGGGAGAAAATGTATATATCTCTTTTCACTGTGTGGATTATCATTGTTAAATATATCATTCAGTCTATCAGGCATGATGTCTACACAATGATGTGGAAAATTCAGCAGTGGATTATATGTGTTTGTAGTTTTGTACCAGCTATAATATTAACCAAATTGTTTTTACCATACAGTCTTTTAGTTAATGTAGTAAGTGTTGCTTAATCAGATAATGTAAAAATTGTAGTGAGGGCAATTCACAGTATCACTTACATATAACGAAGTACTGTGGAGATATGGCTGTTTTTCCTACAACCTAAATGATTGTTTTCCCCACAGTTCGATGATTATTATACAGTACTCTGTTTATAGGTATTAGCATAAAGAAAGTCAGAACAGAAAAGAGGGAAACCGAAATGTTTTAGTAAATTGTGATATACTGCTATTGTATAATTATTGGATACTGATTTGTTTTGCATGTCTTAAAAGCATCAAACTAACATATTTATATTCTCCTTTTTCAACAGCATTTGGAGACATATGCCATCAACATTTTGAAGATAGTAGACTGGCAGAAAAGTATTTGTTTCTGAAACGTATTGACAATCGTTTATTCTTAGTCAGTAATCTTTATTTGTAACACAGTGTGTTTTCTGGTTTCTGACGTATATAGTATCTAACACACATACTCAGTGTGTCATGTACGTACTCATATAACTGTACATACATCACTTATACATTCACTCACTCATGTACTCACTCATTTACACAGACATACTACTACTCAGTCACACATACACCACTAATACAGTATTAAGTCATCCGTATATCACTACTATAAACATTCAGCCATTTATCAGTTATGTAGTCATGTACTCACACATAGATTTACTAATGCATCCAGAGACTTCACCATACAGTAACAACTACAACCTCTCACTCACCGATAACATTACTCTTATGCTCACTCACTCACCTAAACAACCACTTACCTGCCCAGTCATTCATTCATACAAACACTGATGCATGCTGTCACTCACACCTACAGTCACTTATGCGCCGTCACTCACCGTTATACACACTCATACACTCACTAACTCAACTATACAGTCATTCATGTACCCATTCCTTCACTCAATCCCTCACTCATCCACCCACTGAGTCATTCATGCACCCAATAATACACCAACTGACACACTAATTTAGCTACTTATGCACCGACTCACTCACACAAACAAGAACTCATGCATCCACTCTCTCATAGGTTAACATGGTGGCTGCCTTTAAATATGATTAAATTGTAGATTCCCTTTGGAAGCAGATAGGCATGTGGAGTTTGGGGTCTCTGAACTCACAATTTAAAAATACATATTTTCGTGAAGCTGGTTTTGAAATTGTCTATTTGAAAATACCACTTTTAGAAAGTAGGCATTTTGTGGCTTAAACCATTCTGTGACTATGCCTGTTTGTGGAGTCCCAGTCTGGGTCAGTTTGACAGTTGGGCTGGTTGCACCTCACACTAGACAGTGACACAAAGGGAGCTGGTCTGTAGCCTGCATGTCCTGATGAGCCATCTGTGCTAGGAGGAAGGGGATGAGTGGTCACTTACACCTGAAAGGGCTGTGCCTGCCCTCACACAATGCAGTCTCCAACCCCCTGGTGTGTGTATGGGGCCTGGCCTGGGCAAAGCAGGATCTCACAAACAAGAGAGACTTTCCTTTGAAGTAGGCCTACCTCAAAAGCAGAAAGGGGTATAAGAAAAGCACCCAAACCCCTGAAAAATAGATCACTTCTGGAATCAAGAGGAACCTCTGCCAAAGAGAAGAGCTGAAGAGCTGAGGAGAAGAGTTGCCCTGCCTGTGACTGTGCTTTGTTGAGCTATCCTGCAGTTTCTGCTTCTGCCTGTGAAAGGGGACAAAGACTGGACTTTGTTGTGCATTCCTGCTTGTGAAGAATCTCCAAAGGGTTGAACTGAGCTTGCCTCCTGTTATTGAAGTCTCAGGGCCATCAAAGACTTCTGCCAGCACCTGCTCTCTCTACTGAGACTCCTACCCTGCCAAGTGGTGCCCTATGCAGTTCCTGGGCCCTTGAAAGGTTAATCTGGTAGACAAAGACTGAAAATCCACACACAGACCACTGTGCGCAGAAATTTTCAATGCACCTTCTGTGACGCTACTGATAAACGACGCGCTGCTGGCTTCACAGCTGAAATCAACGCTCCACCTGCATCGCGGCTGGAAGATTGACGCAACACGGCTAGAGAAACGACAAGCAACACCCGCTAACGGAGGCTGATAAGGACTCAAACCCCAAGCAGCGCGGTTTTGTGATACTGTGCGACCGGATTTTCAACGCAACATCACTGAAAAACAGCTCAAAGCCTGTCTGGACCTGAGGTGCCTGTCCGGATCGATGCATCGCTCTCTTGCAGGAGAGAAGAAACGACACAGGCCGACCTGACCGAAGGAGGAATGATGCACGGTCTCGCTTGTGAGTGAGAAATTGGCGTATTGCTGGCCTTTTTCGATGCACAGTCGCCCGTGTGGCTTTATTTTGACGCTACCCAGGTACTTTTGTGAAATAACATCATTCTCACTGTTTGCTAAGGATTAAGGCCCATATTTATACTTTTTGATGCAAAACTGCGCTAACGCAGTTTTGCGTCAAAAAAATTTGCGCCGGCTAACGCCATTCTGAAGCACCATGCGGGCGCCGTATTTATTCAATGACGTTAGCGGGCGTTAGCCGCCGGCGCCGTCTGGTGTGCGTTAAAAAAAACGACGTACACCAGGCAGCGCCAGCGTAGGGGAAAATGGAGCTTGGGCGTCAAGAAATGGGGCAAGTCAGGTTGAGGCAATTTTTGCGCCTCAACCCGATTTGCGCCATTTTTTTTTCACTCCCAACCCCCATAGAAATTACTCCTGTCTTAGCAAAGACAGGAGTCATGCCCCCTTGCCCAATGGCCATGCCCAGGCGACTTCTGTCCCCTTGGCATGGTCACTGGGCATAGTGGCATGTAGGGGGGCACAAATCAGGCCCCCCTATGCCACAAAAAAAAATCAAAAAAAAAACTTACCTGAACTTACCTTATTGTCCCTGGGATGGGTCCCTCCAGCCTTGGGTGTCCTCCTGGGGTGGGCAAGGGTGACAGGGGGTGTCCCTGGCGGCATGGGAGGGCACCTCTGGGCTCCTTCGGAGCCCACAGGTCCCTTAACGTCTGCCTTTTGCAGGCACTAAAAAATGGCGCAAAAGCGGCCGTACGTCATTTTTTTTGACCCGCCCACTCCCGGGCGTGAATTTTGCCCGGGAGTATAAATCCGACGCACATGCCTCGGAGTCGATTTTTTAGACGGGAACGCCTACCTTGCATATAATTAACGCAAAGTAGGTGTCCACGCTAAAAAATGACGCTAACTCCATGGACTTTGGCGCTAGACGCGTCTAACGCCAAAGTATAAATATGGAGTTAGTTTTGCGGCGGAATTGCGTCAAAAAAAACGACGCAATTCTGGCGCAAACGGAGTATAAATATGCCCCTAAGACTCTTATTCTTTGAAAATTGATAACTTGATTTATGTATGTTGGATTTTTGTTGTTTTGGTCTTGTTTTGCTTAGATAAATATTATCTATTTTTCTCAACCTGCATTGTGTACTTTGTACTGTTTTCACTGAGTTACTGTGTGTGTTGGTACAAATACTTTACACATTGTTAGAAATGGGGTCCTTGGTTGGCAGTCAGTTACCCCCTGTCCAAGCAAGGACCCTCACTCTAGTCAGGGTAAAAGAGAATCACCCTCAGCTAACCTCTGCTTACCCTCTTGGTAGCTTGCAGACAGGCAGTTTATTACATTGACGCTCGCGGATTACTGTAGTAAGCAAGGGGTGTGGTGCTGGTGACCCAGCTGAAGAAATCATAGGGAGAACGGTTTACACAGTAATCCTTATTAGGCTCTATTGGTGGGGATTTTGTATTGGTTTGACAACTGTATTTTGTACATATTGATAATTTTATTATGGTGTACCTGATGGTTGTCTTGTGGGAAGGCCTTCAAATCAACACAGTAGGTCTGAGTTGCCTATGGTTATAAGCCAATGACATCTTATCCTTATTGGTTTACTAGGAAAAATATTTCCAGTGCCATGCCTGATCTCTTTAGTATGAAAAGTTATGATAAACACAGTAGGCATGACATATTGATTGTTAAAAATATGTTTTCAAGTCAACAGACATTTAAAGGTAGATTATTATTTCTCTGTAGTAAAGCTTATAGATAGATATTTTGTTAAGTGAAAATTCAGATTACCTTTGTACGGAATCGTTTCGGTTACAGATTCTGACGATCCCTAGCATAGAAGATTTGCACTCTGATAATTCTTGCTAGAATCTCTTCTCAAATGTCCACCAGAATCTTGTAATAATAAAAATGAACTAATACATTTATCCATGTATAGCAATATATATCCATACACACACATAGAGGGCCTTTGGCTCTGTTATACCATTGGTCTGTCTGATTAATTTGCACTCTGCTTCCATCCATTACAGGGAACTGCATAGAGCAATGGTTCAGTCTGCATTAGCCTTTTTCTCTTTTTCTCTGTGAATGATGGTATTCTCTGATCCCATGTGTAAACCCACCTGAATACGAGTGTTGTGAGTCAGTATCAGGGTCGATAGGCCATTCCTTTAGTTCTACTTTTATAGTTCATTTTTCATTTCTTTGCTTCTCCTCTTTTTATTATAATGTTTCTTAAGAGGATACTCCAGCTCTTCAGGCAGTGCTAATGGGTTGCTTGCTTGTCCCTCATTTCATCTGTAGTGCGCCGCATTCCATGTGGTCACTCCCTTTAAACCAGGAGATCATAATGGAATGCTGTTGTCCTTAGTGTATCATTGTTTTACCATTCCAGGATTCCTTAGTTCTAAATGTGGCCAGGCCTAAACCTTAAAATGAGGATAGATTACTTGCAATACTTCACATACCTGAGCTATATTTTGTTTTGTTATTGAACTGCGGTGTTTAAAAAGCAGCATGTTTTCTTTTTTGTACTTGTTTTCTTTCATTTATCTTGCATATCTTTTTGTTTATTTTTTATTGCTGTTTTGTCAGAGGGTAAATGGAAGGATAAGTCAGTGGATAGATGAAAGAATGCATGAGTGCAAAGATGAGTGGCAGAGTGCGTAAATAGTGACTTCGGCTCTCATTATAACATTGGCGGTAAAGAACGCCTACTGCTGCGGTGACGGCCGCCAAAAGACTGTCCCTGCATCTACCATCCGTCCGCCATAATATAACCACAGCTGGATTCCCGCCACAAGAAGGGCAGAAATCCGGCTGTGGCCATACTGGCAGATGGCGGTAAGGTGGCACTGCTTCCACCAGTAGCGCCGTGCCAGTAGACCGCCGCCAGCTGTATTATGAAATATAATGTGGCCTGGCGGTGTTCTGCTGGTGGACTCTTCTGGCAATAGCATCGCCCCGCCCTGTCTCCTGCCGGAAGACCCCCTGGATCCAGGTAAGTCGGGTCTCCAACAGGGATGGGGGGTGTTGTGTGTGTGTGGGGGGGTGTATGCATGTATGTGTGAGTGTGTGCGTGAATGCGGGTGTGTGTTTAGTGTTGATTGCATGCATGAATGTATGGAAGTGTGAGTGCGTGTATGTATGGAAATAGGAATGGTTGCCTGAGTGCATGTTTTGAAGTGTGTGCGGCTGTGTGTGTGAATGGATGAATGCATGCGTATATGTATTTGTGAATGAGTGTGTGTCTGCGTGTGATTGGGGGTGTGTGGATGTAGGTGATGTGAGGGGGTGTTTGGAGAGGTAGGGAAGGTGGGGGGGTGTTTGGAGAGGTGTGGGGGTGTGGGGACCTCCTATCATTGACAGGGAAGGAGTTCCCTGTCACTGATAGGGCCTACCGCCATGGTTTTCGAAAACCATGGCGGTAGGCAGGGTCATAATCCCACAGGCACTACAATGGCGGCCGCCGGGTTGAAGATGGTTATCTCCAGCCCGGCGGCTGCTACTGCCATGGCGGTCGGAGTGGTACATTGGCGGGTTGGCTGAAGCCAACCCGCCAATGTAATAATGTGGCGGTAAGTACCGGCAGCCTGTTGGCGGTACTACCGCCACATTAACGCCGACCGCCAGGGTCATAATGACCCCCTTAGTGTCTACACCCATCAGTGACAAAAAAGACACTTGCATTCATAAGCCACATCAATTGGCTCTGCCAGTGCTTGCTCTCTTTATATATTAGTAGTTTTTGTAAGGAAGATGAAGATAGAAGTTGGGTAATTCGTGGCTGAATAGAAGAGTAGCGAACTATTCTGGTGGTGTTTACATTAATTTTTCCAACAAACAACATAGTTCATGACAGTAGTGTGTTGCAAATAAACGTAGTTGCGGTCAAGAGTATGCTAACATCACGTAGAGGACGTGATGCTTACGTTACATAAATTTCTAGTCCATCAGCAGTGTGCAACTCACAATTAAACCATTTGCTGGTATGTTTTAAAAAGCAGCTAACTAGGACCCCTCTGGATTACTCGGTTCAGACTATAATGTTCTGTAAGTTGTTTGTCATAACTTATGTGAGAGTGTAAGGGGCCATCAGGACACCCTAGGGGCTTCCCACTTTACACAACATTCAAATGTATCACATTTTTATGTCATTGGATTAAATTCCCTTTATGTCATTCGGTTAATTCTCTTGATGAAAGATCACAGAGTATGCACTAAATTGGAAGAGGCTAAAACAGAGCCCCTGTTTGACAAAATGGGATGACAATTGTGCTAGTTAGATATTGACTAGAAGATTCTTACATTAACATTAGTATAGCTGTCACGTTTCAGTTGGTTTATGTGTGACGTTTTTGTGTGGATATGTGTGACATTTTTATGCCTCATGTGTAACAATTGGGGCTGACAGTTTATTGCTAGCAGAACAAGGCAGATATTCTCATATAAAATACATTTCTGAAATGGCAAAAAATAATGCTGCAGAACTCCG